>NC_081431.1:1614166-1947083 GCF_949786415.1 Peromyscus eremicus
ACCTTCCTCCATTGCAAATGGATCTGCCTAAGTACCACATGCTCCAAGTTTCTACCTGTTCTTATTTCATTTATGTTGCTGTGATAAAATATTCCAACAAAAAACTTGTGGGAAGGGGATTTTTTTATTCAGCTCCATGTTACAGTCCATAGTTGGACAGAGGTTGAGGCAAGAACTCAAAGCAGCTACTCACATCACAACTACAGTCAAGAGAAGAGAGAAATGAATGAATTCACAATGTTTTCTTGCTAGCTATTTTAGTTAGGCTTTCTATGGCTGTGATATAGCATCATAACCAAAAGCAACTTGGAAATGAAAGGGTTTATTTGGCTTATACCTTCACATCACAGTCCATCATGAAGGAAAATCAGGGCAGGAAGTCAAGACATAGCAGTAACTCAAGGCAGGAGTTGAAGCAGAGGCCATGGAGGAATGTTGCTTACTGGCTTGCTCCTCATGGTTTGCTCAACCTGCTTTCTTAATACTTAAGACCACTAGTCCAGGGCTAGCACTCATAGTGAGTTGGGCCCTCCCATACCAATCACTAACCAAGAAATTGTACCACAGTCTTGCCTGCAGGCCAATAAAGTAGGGGCAATTTCTCAATTGATGTTCACCCTTACCAAATGACTCTAGCTTGTGTCAAGTTGACATAAAACTAGAGTGCAATAGCTGTCTCTACTTATACACTGTTTAGGACCCTCTTTCTAGGGAATGGTGCTGCTCACATTGGGTTGGATCTTTCTACATAAAATAACAATAAAAATAATCCTCAAAAGACATGCCTGAAGGCCAATGTGATCTAGATCTCATTAAGTCTCACTGCAGGTAATTATAGGTTGTGTCACATTGACAGTTAAAACTAACTAGCATACCACCAATACCCCAAAATAATTGAATTAAAAGGGTGAAAGAAGGAAATCCAACTCATTCAAATTAAGATTCTGATAGTGTTCAAAGAAAGAACTTATATAATTAAAGAAATTTCTACTAAGGTAATAATATGGGTTTTTACTTTCCTATATGTCTTTTGTCCTAAAAGAAGAGCTCACTAGTCATAAAAGAAAGTCCCTAATTGGTGTTAAAAAAGCATGAAGAGCAAAAGGGCTTTTTCAAAGTCTTGCTTGCTCCGAATCCCTGATCTCTTATCTTCCTGAACCCTCTGAAGCTTCCCATTTCTATACCAAACTAAAATATGTGAGCAGAGAAGCCAACAGATGCTCCTGTCACTGCAGTCAGTCACCTAGAAGGGACCCTTAGGAGGAGGCTGTATGCTTCCTCACACTTGTATTCTGGTCGCGTGTTTCCTGCAGTAATATTTACAGTGATTCTACACTCTTCTCCATGAACCATGTAAAGACATCCAGGATAACTGCTCATTCTAACATTGATGCTATTAACTTGCGTGTTTTGGTTAAAGTGAACTTTACTAAGTATCTCCACAGCAAACTTAATTAACATGCATTTTTACTTATTAATTAATAATGTATGGGAGATCTGTTCTTAGTACAAAAATACACTGCTTCTACATAAATTGGAATTTGCTAATCCTACAATTCATTGATGATTCTTGCCTATGTCACATGACAAAATGGTGTGTAAAACAGTGAGTTTTTTAAATGCCTATAACTACTCAAATATTTATGTTTTATTTTATTCCATCATTTGTCTTAGGATGGAATTATAGATTCTTTATGGAATGAATAATAAACCATTAGTTATTTTGATGTTCAAATTATCTCTGATTTAGCCAGTAATGTTTAAAGTAGCAGTCTCTTATATCCCTGTCACATCCTGTATATCCCTGTCATGTCTTGGTCAATCTATGTCTGACACCTGCTTCTGTTCCATCATAAAATGATGTTATAAACCTGTGACCCAACTCCAGAATAAAATGTTTCTTTAAAAAGTCCTAATTTTCCTAAATAATGACACTTAAAATCAAAACCTAGCTGTGTCCACTGTTCCTGAAGTGCCATTGATTTTTATATATTCCCAATGGGCAAAGCTATGAAGTGTGTATATAGGCATATTTGTTTCTATTCCTGTACCTTCCTATCTATTTTTAGAGAGACACAGTGCCATGAGTTTACACCAGATCCTCCACTTCCAACTCAACACTGTAGAATTTCCTGTTGCCTCTCCTCTTCTATGTTTGTAACGCCTAATTAGTAGTAAGAACCAAGATACCAACAAGGTACAAACACTTACTTTCTCTATCTCTTCCTTGACCACTGAGTCTCTGTCGGGCGTGGCTGTCCTACTATGACTTTACAAATTGCATCCTTGGCACCATCTGCATCCTAATGGAATTCTTGGCCCTGATCCTGTAGGACACAGGACAGTGGTTAGTTCTTCACACTATCCTACATTGCCATCATTTTGTGTGTGTGTGTGTGTGTGTGTGTGTGTGTGTGTGTGTGTGTGTGTGTGTGTTTTAATAGTCAAAATCCTTTGAGGGGAATTTAAATATAAAAGGATTTTTGTGCTTACAGATGAACTCTTTGTTATGTTGGTTTTTTTGTTTGTTTTGTTTTGTTTTGTTTTGTTTTTTTTCTTTCATGGGAAGCAAGATTTCAGTCTGGTAGCATCCTGTTTCCATTCTGTAGTTTAAGCTTTTTTAGAGAGTAATTATCTATTTGTAACTGTCTGGAAAAAACAAAGATAATTTTACTGGATACAAACTAAAGAATTAAAGGATAAGATTTTGCTTTGTTTTCTTAGTCACTTTTTTTTGTTTGATTGTTTTGCTTTTTTGAGATAAGAACTCTTCATTATTTCTGATAAGATGTCAGCCATCATTCTTATCATTTCAGCACAGTATATGACATATAACTTTTATTTAACTACTTTTAAGATTTTTTTTAAAAATTATCATTGTTTAGTGTGTGTACGTATGTGCACTCTCAATGTATTATGTGAGCATTGTTTGTCCCAGCTTGACTGTGTATTAGAGGACAACTTTTCTGGCTCTTGCCTTCCATCTTCATGAGGGGGCATTCCAGGGGTCAAAGTCAGGTCATGAGGCTTACCGTGCAAGCACCTTTATTTGTTGAGCCACTTTGCTGGCCCAAGACACCATTATATATTCTGTTCATAAATTTGATAATTTTGCATTTGTTTCATTTACTTCATGTTTATTCTACATGGGATTTGCTGAACTTTGGGTTTCTGTGAGTTGATGTCTTTCGTTGGTTTTGAAAAATTGTTGGCCACTATTTACTAGTATTCATATCACTAAATAGATTATCTATTTCTGATATTGTATTTCTCATTTCTAATATTGCTATGTGGTTCTTTTTTATACTCTATCTGCTGAAACATTTATCTTTATAATGGCTCATTTAAAACCCTCATCTTTTAATTTCTACAGCTGGATAATTTATGGATCTTTCATAGTTTTTTTCTTTTTGGTTTTTATAGTTCACATTCTCAAGCTTCTTTTTATTTTTATAAGTTCATATTGTATTCAAGGTGTCAGGTGTAAAAAGACAGTAAAGATTAAGTAAACTATATTTATCCCCAGAAAATACCTCTTTCTATGCAAGGCAGATAAGATTTCAAATGTGGATTGAATCTAGAATGCATGTCAACTGGATCTGGTATTTGGGGCAACTTCGGTTTCATCAAACTTCCCAACAATGTCAGTTATTCTGAAGATGAAATGAGATCTTTTCCTTGAGCAAGAATCAGGATCTGTGCTTGTGAAAATCTGTAGATTTCCCTGATGCTCACAGTGTAGAGTATTTTTCTCCTTCACAGTCTGGCTGATAACTCTTATGGTCACTTGAGGGTTTCCTTGGCTCCTGAGCTCTGATCTCAGTTCCCTATGCTCTGGAAGATCTATCCAGCCTGCAGACCTATCTACACTTCCACTATACTGTACTTGGCAAAGGCCGAATGCAATTATCATCTCTTCTGTCCTATGCCCCTTAGATCTCACTTTCCCCTTAGAAAAGACCCTTCATACCAGAGTAAAAAATCCCTCTCCACTCTTCTGCATAACCCAAGGCTTTAGAAAACTGTCCCAATGCATTCATCAAAGATTGAGTGGGGAAGGTGTTTCATGTGTGGAAACTCCATGAATGAGATTATCAAGACTCTGATCCATCATGCCAGTCCATGTGCAGCTGTTAAAGTTCATTAAGGGTCAGACAAGCCTTCTCATTATAATAAGTTTTTTCCCATCATGCTACAGCACTTACAGCAACTGGGAGAGTCTCTCCTAGAAAGGGCTCATTTCTTCACACATTTCAGCGTATATTAAAGCCTCTGGTCACTGATGGATTTGGAGTGGGGGATACTATGACTTCATAGGTAATCCCACTTAGACTCACTGTTATGGGGAATATCTGTGTCTTGTTCCAGTTCTATTTTTAAATTCTTCCTTTGCTTCCTTTCTACATCTCTAATTGACCCTTGTGGGCTGCCCCCTCCCCAGCTTCTTAGTTTCTCCTTGGAATTTTGAAACTTATGGAATATAAATCTTTGTGTGTGTGGGGGGGAGTATCTCTTTGTCTATTTGTATTTTGACATTGGAAAATGTCTTTCTGGTATTCCTGGGTAAGTATCTGACAGTTACTCTTGGGAACTAGATAGAACCAATGAATTCTATCAGCCATAGAAACTGATTTAAAAATTGGAAATTATTAACCATTAATTGGCATTTCACTCTTTAAAAGCACAGACTTCTCCTCCTGTCTGTGTAACCCAACAGAGCATGAAGAAAAGCGGGTGCCAGCAAGGGCAGAAGTGGGGTTGATTTCTGTCCTTTTTCTTACTGTTCCTAATTGCCATTTTGAAACCTGCCATGATTGAGTTATGGGAGGCAAAACAAGAAGAGGGCAAAAGTTGTTTCCTGTCTGCTCCTTTCTTAAAGTGGTTTTGTTATCTCAAAGCCTGGAAGAAATTTAAAGCTGGTACTTCCTTCATGGGCATAATGCAGAGTTAGGGTGGGGGCTCTCTGACTGAAGCCTCCATATAACATTCTCTAGCATAAGGCTTTGCTCTAACTTGGACCTGGAGTGCTTCCAAAAGATCTATTCATTAAAGGCTTGGTTCCCCATCTGGTAGCTCCAGGAGGTGGAAGGATGAAGTGGGACTTCATCGTGGGAGGTTTTTACGTCATTAGTGGTGTGCAGTCAAAGGGGACTATGGAATTACATGCCCCTTGTTTCTCTCCTGTGATCCTGAGCAGCTTTGTGCTGTGGGATGTTCTGTATGGCAAATGTGTTGCTCTGATTGGTCAATAAATAAATCACTGATTGGCCAGTGGCTAGGCAGGAAGTATAGGTGGGACAAGGAGGAGAATAAAGCTGGGAAGTAGAAGGCTGAGAGAGAGACACTGCCAGCCGCCACGATGACAAACAGCATGTGAAGATGCTGGTAAGCCACGAGCCATGTGGCAAGGTATAGATTTATAGAAATGGATTAATTTAAACTGTAAGAACAGTTAGCAAGAAGCCTGTAGCATGAATCTTAACAGTTCTTATTAATAAGATCAAACCCGAGGCCAGTTATTGGGGTAAATGCTGGAAGGTCAGAGTACCAGAACAAGCCACAGCTATCTCACCTTGCCAGTTCCTCAGCTGGTCCTGTTTCCTCAGACTGGAAGCTTCTGTGTCCTCATCCCAATGGCTCTCAGCTGAACTGCTGCTCGAAAGCCTGAACGCTTAACCAGCCAAATGCTTAACTAGCCAAATGCCTGTAGTTTCTGCTCCTCATGCCTTACAAACCTTTCTGCTTTCTACCACCACTCCCTGGGATTAAAGGCTGCTTTCTGGGATTAAAGGCATGAGTCACCATGCCTGGTTGTTTCCAGTGCGGCCTTGAACTCACAGAGATCCAGAGGGATTTCTGTCTCTGGAATGCTAGGATTAAAGGTGTGTGCTAACATTTTCTAGCCTAAGTATCTTGTGGCTTTTCTGTTCTCTGACCCCAGATAAGTTTATTAACGTACACAATATTTTGGGGAACACAATACCACCATAGAAGCCTGCCACAGCCATACAGTTTGTAACCAATATAATTCTCTGTATTTACTTGGTCGGGTCTGAGCGGCTGTGGGACTGGCAGGTGAGAGAGATTTGCCCTGACCTTGGGCCAAGCAGGAAAACTCTAGCTACAGCTTTGCTCTGGCCAGGATTGATCCCATGGACCCAAAGCAATGGGGCCAAAAGATGATGAACTGAAACCTCCAGAGCTCAAAGACAAAACAGCCCTTTCCTCCTTTGCAAAAATGATAGCCTTGGGTGTTTATTTATTTTTAAACAGTAATAGGAAACTGATAAACACAAACTTCTTGGTTAAGATAACTTTGTAGATAGCACTATATTCTCTCTTTGACCTTTATGTTCTTCTTTAGGGACTCGAACACACTTTGAGGAAATGCAGTAACTTTCTGTAGTGGTTCCATGGACAGCTCAGCTGGTCTCTCACTCAATGATTATGTAGGCATGAATTAGATGCCAGTTGATAGTTCTCTCTTCTAAGGATGAGGTTTGTATTCCAAACTCTCCAGCTAATCCATTCTGAACTCAAATGAGATATAATGTGAATCATAGATCTAATTTTTCCCAAAGAAGTCCTCATAAATAGCTACACATCTTTTTGCATTTTTCTCATTGATATGAACCTCACAAAACATTTTCCTGTACTTTTAAATCTATGCCTGGTTATCTATCCATAACCAATTTATAATTTATTATGCTTTTGTGTCTTGATTTCTCAATTCTACAGTTTAAATTAGCATGCAGGTTCATCTTCTTTTCCCTGACCATTACACATTGCTATTCTACAGGTTTCTGTCCTTGAGCCAATTATGTCTACCCTCAACACACCTGCCTCCTGAGCACTGTTTCCACTCACATATCAACAATTGCAGGCATGCAAATTAGTCCAAAGCCTGTCTAGTTCCCTTCTCTCACCCAAGTCTCCGACTTCTAATTGCAGCAACTTACAGGATAACACACTGGCCCAGGGGACTCTGAATTTAACAAGACCCAAACAAGCGTCCCATTTCCTTAACTCTGTCTCTCACTTTTACACCACATGCCTTCAGCTGTGCTCTCACATTCTCTTGCACTGTCTCCTCTGCTCTCTCTCTCTCTCATTTCACTAGTTCCTGTGCCTGAAGACCACAGCTAATCCTCTAGCTTAAACTTCAGCTCATCATTTCCCACACAGGATTATTGAATGTTTCCCCTCTGGATCCCTCAGATTTTAGCATTTATGACTTGCCTTCTATGGAGTCACATATAAGCTTGTCTGTTTTCATCACCCCGGAATTCTTCAGCAGCAAGGGCACATAACACTTGATCCTAAGTGTCAAGGGAAGTCCTGATATATAGATTGTTCTCAGTTCATGTCTGTTAACTTGAGTTTATATACATTTTATTATATGATTCCTATAACACTGAGAATAAAATTATTACTATCCCCAAATGTCAGATAAGACAACTACAGTTCTGGGGTGTTAAGGCTTTGGCTGCATGGTCCTGGGAACGGAAGCTGAGCTGTTTCTATACCAGCCTTATATTGCCTGGCCTTTCTAGCATCTTTAAATACCTCTCTTTCCCCAGACATTATCATGCTTTTTCCAATGTTTTGTGCATGATGCTAAGCAAGAGTACTGTTATTGAGCTATATCCTCAGCAAAATCATACATTTTAAATGAAAGATATGTGAGGAGTGTGGCCTTATTTCTCTGCCTAATTCTCCCTAACCCTTAAAAAAGGGGGGGGGGGTAAGAGTACTACAATTAATTCATTTCAGGAACTGATACATCACAAGCGTTCTGCTTAGTTTCCTCATGATGCCCATATAAGATGTTTACAACACTAGCATGATGCCAGTGCTACACTTCACTGCCTTTTTTATTCACACAAGTGAGTTGACTACAGCCTGGGGTGTTACAGAGCCCTATGGCTCACCAGGAGCCAGGTGTCATGTTGAAAGATGCCACAGGCTTTTTCCCAGGCCTGGCTTCTAACTCTTGTCTAAGAACAGGCTTTGTCTTATTAAAAACTTTTGATCCTGACTCAGAATTTCCTCAGCTTCACCTGCTAATATAAGAATGTGTCTTAGAAGTCATTGAGCCAGAGCTGCATGCAGGTCATTTTCTCTATCAAGCAATCTCATGAAATGGGAATCAAGAAATGGGGGTGGAGGGTTAAAACTGGAGAAAGAAAAGCCTATACAGGGGAATATTGTCAAACTGATCATTCCTTTATCAGTGGTTCTCAACATGTGGGTCATAACCCCTTTGGAGGTTAAGTATCAGGTATCTGGCATATCAGGTATTCATATTACAATTAATAACAGTAGCAAAATTATAGTTAAGAAGTAGCAGTGAAGTAATTTTATGGTTGAGGGTCACCACAGCATGAGGAACTGGATTAAAAAGTCGCATTAGGAAGGTTGAGAACCACTGCTCTAGACAGTTGAACTTCAGTCTTCTCAGTGTCTTCATTTGGCTTTCTATTGCTGCAATGAAACACCATGGCCAAAAAGCAAGTTGGATAGGAAATGGTTTATTTGGCTTATACTTCCAGATCACAGTCCATCACTGGAGGAAGTCAGAACAGGAACTCAAGCAGTGTTGGAACCTGGAGGCAGGAGCTGATGCAGAGGCCATGGAAGGGAGTTGCTTACTGGCTTGTTTCCCTTGACTTGCTCAGTTTGCTTTCTTATAAAACCCAGAACCACCAACTCAGGGATGGCACCAGCCACATTGGGCTGGGCCCTCCCCCACTGATCAGTAATTGAGAAAATGCCTTATAACTGGAGGCATTTTTTTCAGCCGAGGCTCCTTCCACTCTAATGACTCTAGGTTGTGTCAAGTTGGCACACAAAACCAGCCAGTACACTTGGATTCTTCTGAGGAGTATAAAATGTGCTTCAGAAACATCCACTCTGGGAAGGATATGGAGACTACTTATCTCAAACCCCCTTGTTCCATGGTCAGAAACCCAAGGGTAAAACTCCTGCCTATTTCTCAGGAGTGTGAAGATGCTCATTTCACAATGGTAGAAAGCAATGAGATGGCGATTTATGCCTGTATGAAGGCAGCTTCCCTAGAAGAGGCTGGGGTGAAATCAGGCTGAGCAGATGTGAGAAGATGCTCCTGGAATCCAGTATACTATATGGGTCTAATCTGATATCCTGGCATCCAGGGACAGGATGGCACTGGAATGCAGAAAGGTTGTCAGTATGAATGTAGGGGAATGTGAGAATGTCTCAGAACCTCTTGCTGGTAAGCAGAGGAACAGAAGGGCTGCCACAGAACCTCTGGCAATGCAGCCAAGGGTCAGAGGGCTGAGCCTGGGAGCACACAGGTCATTCTTCAGGAGTGACCTATCTGGTGTTCTGCACCTGTCTCTCTGGAGGTAGAGACCCACACACTCTTCAGACAAGCTGAATGTTTCAAGTGCCAACCCCGCTCTCTGTTGTCAACACAGCCAGCCTAGCCACATACAGGAAGGTAGTGCTATCTTCCATCCCTGCTGTCCTCTCTTGTTTTAATTCTTATCTCCTACCCACTCACAGGACCCACACATGCTCCCTGGGTTGCTTTAACCTAGTGTCCTCCTGCAAGCTTATTGAAGGCAATGTTTCAGGACCTGGTCTACTCTCTTATCTCTTCCCTTTTCCTCTTATTTGAGCTTATGCAAAGCCAAATACTAGCTTTAAATTCTGGAACCTGTGACTATTACTATATTACATCACAATGCAAAAGGGACTTGGCAGATTTAATTAATGCTACAGACATTAAAACAGGTACATTATTCTGGATTATCCTGCTGTACTCAACCTAATCACTTGATCCCTTAAAATATGAGCAACATCTGCAGCTAGAGTCTGTAAAAGAGATACAACAAAGGAAAAGTAAGAAATATAAGACGGAAGCAGAGACTGGAGAGGGAGGACCTAACCTGCCATTGCTAGTTTCGATGATATAGGACAGAAGCCAAAGCATGCAGAGTGACTCTAAAAGCTGAAAATGATCCTCTACTGACAACTTGGAAGAAAGAAGAATGGCAGTATAGACACCACAGGGAATTGGCCAACCAACTATGAGAGTCAGAAGTAGATTCCTTTCCTGGAAGGAATACAAACACCTGAGATTTAGTTACAGGACCGCAGCTAAGCTTCTGGTAGTGTGTTGAAACAGTAGTAGAAACCTATTACAGAGCCTTAAGGCTTCAAAATACCTGGTTAGTGCTTCTTCCACAGAGGATGTTAACTTGCTATATGATGTTCCTCAAGAGAAGCTAAGCTTCTGGTAGTGTGTTGAAACAGTAGTAGAAACCTATTACAGAGCCTTAAGGCTTCAAAATACCTGGTTAGTGCTTCTTCCACAGAGGATGTTAACTTGCTATATGATGTTCCTCAAGAGAAGCGGCATTTTCACACATGAGACTGGGGGAGGGGGCACAATGGGAGGTTCTGAGATGTGGTACCAATCCCAAAGGATCCCTGCTGCCCATTGTCAAAACTATGGTGCCCACATTGTCAACACAGGTAGTGACAACAAAAGCAGCTGAGGGATAATCAGTCATTTCTTCCTGCTCTTGGATGAATATCTGTCCTCTACCCTGTCACACAGAATAAGCTGCAGGTAATATGTAGCAAAGGCCCCACCCTTCTTTCAAGGCTCTCTCAAAGATATCAACCATAAAAATCTATTCTTACTTCCTCTTTTTCTTCTTGTCCTCCAGTGACTCTCTTGCAAACAGCAGGTCTTCTCCATCATCCATCCCAGTGGAGAAAGGACAATAAGGAAACCCAGAAGCTGTGAGAACACCCTTTACTTCTCACTGAAGGATTCCCGACCAGAAGGAGGTAAGGGGGAGGATAATTCTGCCTTGTTCCTTTGAGTCATTCTGTGCCCAGCCTTTATCAAAATACCTCTCAGGGCAGAAGAGACAGAGAGAAGAAATAGTAGTGGACACACTTATCAAAGCAAAGCAAATGCAAAGGCAGCTTGGTCCAGACCAGTACCTCACTGGATACAACACAATGATTTGCCTTAGATGATCATAGTATATATTTAAATTGGCTGTTTATTAATATAAAGCCTTACATGGATTGGATAAAAGGAATTCTGAAAAACCCCTGTATGACCCTTCTCTTCTGCAGCACTGTTAGCTCTAATCACCCAGGTAGCCCTGGCCACTGCTCCTGATATTTCACCTTCTTTGAGTTGATGTCAACAAGCTGTTTTATGATTTCATCTGCCTTTAAGCCCTATAAAGTCGTCCAAGTTTTCATTTTATCTGCTAATGAGCTGTTCTGGTCTTAAGTAGTTGCAGCCACATCTGGGTTTCATTTATACCAATGATCCATAATTCTAGGTTGTACTCCACCTTGAGACCAAACTTCTCCACACCAGTTAACACTCATAAATCAAATCTCTCTTCTGGTTTCAACCTAAACTACCTTAAATCATCACCTGGGTCCCTGAGGAAGAATGAAAATCTGACATGACTTTGTCTCCAGAGAGTCCACTTCATAAAAGGAAACTATACAGGAAGAAATCAATGAATGATGAGTAAGTAGTCAAAGGGTTTGAAGAAAACTGTGCTTTTGTCTTTTGGGAACCAAGGGCTGATCAGGCCCATTTAGACAATATGTCACTGATAGGAATCTCTAGCATGGACCAAGGTGGCTACTGTTGGACATCTGGGGGCCTACAAGTCAATACAAAATGGCTGACACAGGATTTCAGGGACCTCAAAAGTAAACAGTGATGTAATCTGTCGTATAACTATTTTGGCAGAATGTCACTTTTTTGTGGGTTCATATAAACATGGTCTAGAGGTTAGAGACAGTTTTTGCCTGAGCCTTCACTAGCCTGCCCAGGTGTATGAAGGCCTGTGTGTCAAGCTCTGTTCAGCCTGTGTGTCAGTTTACTTGTGTGACTGGGTATACCAGGCTTTCTTTTTTGGGGCCACCAACCAGCTCCCAAATCATAACATGGAGACCTCTTATTAGTTATGAACGCTTGGCCTTAGCTTAGCTTTTATTTTAATCTGTTTCTCTTCATCTACATTTTGCCTCTGGGCTTTTTACTTTTCTTTCTTCCTGTAAATCTTACTTTCCTGCTGTCTCCACAACTGGCTGGCAGCTGCATGGCTTCTGGACCCAGGTGTGCCCCTCTCTTTCTCCTTAGTTCTCTTCTCTCTTCTTCTTTTCTTTTCCTACTTATTCTCTCTGCCCACCAGCCCCACCTGTCCCTCTCCTGCCTAGCTATTGGCTGTTCATCTTTTTAGTAGACCAACCAGGTACCTTAGGCAAGCAAAATGAAGCAAATGCAGCACATCTTTCATAATTAAACACACATCCTTACATCATTAAACAAATACAGCATAAACAAATGTAACAACCTTTACACAGCTAAAAGTAATATTCCACAGCATAAACAAATGTAACACATCTTTATATAGTTAAATATTCTGCAGTGTAAACAAATATAACACATCTTTGCCCAGTTAAAATAATATTCCACAACAACTGGGCCAACATACGCATGGCCTATGTGTGCCACCAACATATGTCTGGGTACCTGATGGTAGCTACCTGCCTAGCAGTCTGTATGGTGGCCTTCCCACAAAGTGAGTAAAGTGTGTCTGATCAGTATATGGCTCCTCTCCACCTTGTTATCTTCCCAGGCTCCTGAAACCTTCCTCCTTTCCTGGCATTAGAACTTGTAACTCACAGTTTCATCTCTAGAAATCTCTAACCAAGTGTGTGTTAATTACAAAGGAAGTGGCTCATTTGCCACAGAAGGAGCTGGTGAATCTTCCTCAAGCAAGTGAGCAAGATTAACATCACCAGTTACAAGTCCCATCAGTATTACGAACTCTGACATGATTTACAGAGAAGGCATATTGTGCCTCTGGTACATTAGCCCTAAAATGAAGCATCTTGACCTAATTATGAGAAGACATATAGCAAAAAATAAGAGATATTCTTTTAATTTTTTTTGTTCTTGAGACAGGGTCTTATTTAGTCTACATTTAGCCTTGAACTCGTGATCCTCCTACCCCTACCTCTTGAATGCTGGGATTAAAGGAGGGTGCTACCATACTCCATCCAAAGAGTAAAAGACAATCTATAAAGCAACGTAACAAGAGTTCTTCAAAAGTGACTCAGAGATGAATGACAAGAAAAAACTAAAGTTGTTGCACACCAGAAGAGACCAGGGAGAGAGCCCTGACAGCTCAGTGGAATGTGGAACCTTGATTAGGTCCTGAAAGATGGGAAACTGGAGGAAAGAACTCAGGAAATCTTTACAGAATTAAGAAATGTCAGCATCAGCCCATGTTGATTTCCTAGTTTTTATCATTGTAGTGTGGCTTTATGGTATGTTAACATCAGATGAATCTGAGTTACAGGAACACAAATCTAAAAATAGCTCTTCCAAAGTTACCCACACAATCTTAAAAGTATTTGTCTTTGGGTTTCAATTTCTTCATCTGTGAAAACTTCTGACCTAAACTGCCCCAAAGAGTCAAACTGGCTTAAAGACATAAGGTGTAGTTGGGGGAAAAATGATAACTAAAACCTATAGAATTTATGGGCTAGAGATCTGCTACTTGAGATGACATCATAGTTGCTCCTACTCTACCACACGCCCAGGACCAGAACCAAAGCAAATACATCCGAACTGACAGCCAAGGAGACTGAGCTGCCTAAGATTTGGCTCTAGTTCAGCCAGTGTGTGCTGGCTTTGAGGTGAGAACAAGAAAGTGGTTCTGACAGATCATTGAACGAAAGCCTGAAAGAGGAATCAGAAAACACTTTGAAGACTTGCGGGGAATACCTGTTTCTCACAGCAGAGGGTGATGATGTGTGGTCTGACCAAGTAAAATGTTAGACAGAATATTGTTGAAGTATAAAGGAGCTGAAAAGATGTGCTGTTGCGAAGCTTAAAATAGAAAAAGATTTAGCACTCAGAGGAACAAGCTGGCACTTGGTCCCACTTTCACCCTGGGAAAATCAAGGTAAAATAACTATAAAGCCATCTAGAGTTCTGATAGGTTCTATAAATATAAAAAGACAAAATGAAAATGCAAGTTCTAATCAAGTAGAATCTCATAGAGCAATCTCCTTTCACATAACATGCATAAACACATGTACATACATACACATGCATATCCACAAAATATGTGCATAATAAACACATGCATGCATAAACAAACACACAGCACATACATGCATATGCACACATTCCTACATGTATATACATTAGGCAGAAAAGAGCTACTTCCACCACTTCTGTGTTCAGGCTCTTTAGAAGTGAATCTACACCCTGACAGGGCAAGTAGAGAAGAAGTGAGGAGAGAAGGGGAAAGCTGCTGTAAAGCAAGCTCTGTGGTGAATGGAAATGGCTCAAGTTTGCATGCAAAAATGTCAAGTCTGATTGCATCCTCCAGGTACCTAAAAGGCAAACCCTAGTTAGCTCTAAAGGATGTTGTCTTTATTCTGGGCCTTTGAGAATAATATCCTTGGTCATTGGTGGCCAAGTGTCTCACTCCAATAAGGAAACTGACAGCAAAGGATGAACGCCAACTCAAACAGCAAGAAGCAGAGACAGGGCCTGGATGACTTCAGCTATCAAAGGCCTTAGAAGCAACATTTTATGCCTATTACTTAAAGGAATTAAATACTTGCATTTTAGAATAGCACGACATTTGAGGAAAGGGTTTTCAAAACCAGCATGCAAGGAGCTTGGAAGTCATTATTTCTATCTTCAGAAGAAAACAAGTGAACTAATGAAAATCAACAACTTATCTTAGATCCAAATGAAAGCTGAAGGCACAGAGCAGACTGATGCCCCAAGCAGAAGTAGCACAGGATAGATGTGAAGAACCATAGCTTCCTGGAGCAGAAGTCAGGGCCCATTTACCTCTGCAGAGCCAGTGTTGCTGTAGGAAGACTTAACTGCAAGGAACTGATCACTGGAGGTCAAATATGGATGAGGTTGAGGTGAAAACTCCAGTTTTGGTGATGTGCAGCTACATACTCATGAGGCTCAGCTCACTTCTAGGGACTCTATCAGGCTCTCACAGTAGAAATCAAAGACCAGCTCCACACATCTCCACATGATAGGCGTGGCAGCAATTTTTTAACACCTCCAAAGGATTTTTTTAAAATATTCTTTGTATTTTCTTGCATAACTGTTTGCCTACATGTATGTATGGGCACTATGTGTGCCTGGTATCCATGTAGGCTGAAGAAGGCATTGGATCTCCTGGAACTAGAATTTCAGAGTTGTGAGCTGCCATGTAGGCACTGGGGATAGAACCTGGTCCTCTACAAAGGCAGGGAGGCTCTTAACTGCTGAGCCATCTCTCTAGCCCCATGCTACTCTCCTTAACAGTTCTTGCCTTCAATGGTCATCCATCTCAATTAACTTAGTCAACACAACCCTCAACAGCCAAGCCCAGAAGCTGAATAATCCCTCAGAGGTGTGCTTGGAGGTTTATCTTCTAGGTGACTCCAGATCCTGCCAAATTGCTGATTAATACTGCTACAATGCCAGAACAAATTCTTGCCTCTGACACCTACTACAAATTATAAATATAACCTGACCTAAAGACAGAGAGGCACGGAAGCTCACATTAAAGGATTATTTGTCTCAGTTTCTTCTTGTCCAGCATATCACATCTTGCTTTCATAAAATTATTACAAGATGTATTAAAAGACAAAAGGTATAATTTAAAGAAACAGGAGCAAAGTTGAAGATAAGACTTAGACAGAGCAGAGATGTCAGGATTATTAGGAGGAATTTAAAATAAACCATATTCATATGCTGAGAACTTGAAAGAGTGAACAGCATACAGAACAGGTGGGAGGATGAGCAAGGTGAAAACACACTCACAAGAAAGAAGAAAATGTTGGAAATGACAGAAGACCATGACAGAGATAATGTGTTAGATGCAAAACCTGACCTGAGCCAAAATGTGGGTGAAAAACAGAACAAAAAGTCAGGACAGAAACTCTAAGAACTGAGCAACAATTACACAGGGAGGAACTAATCCAGCTGCAGTGCAGCACGTGAGAGAAGGGAAATGTGGTTAAGGGAATAATGGCTGCGGATCTCCCCAAATTAGTGACAGACACCAAACCCCAGACCCAAGATAAACCTCAGAAGTCCTTAAGCAAGCAGACCATACTCAAACAGGAAATGGAGGACAGAGGAAAGCTTGTGGGAAAAAGCCAGTAGTGTGAAGAGAAAAGGAAAGATACATACAAAAGTGTCAGGGTTGGATTGACACTGGATGTTCAGAAGCCCAGAGTCTCTTCCAGCAAAAAGAGAAATGGAGAGGAAGATTTAAAATTATGTGTTAAGGCCTGAAAAAATGGCTCAGCACTTAAGAGTGTGGGCTGCTCTTGCAGAGGACTGGAATTAGGTTCCTAGCACCCACAGGCCAGCTCACAACTGTGACTCCAGTTCCAGGGGATCTGATACCCTGTTCTGGCCTCTGGGAGCACTGTATGTACATGATACATGTACAGACATACATGCAAGCAAACACTCATACACATATAATAAAAACAAATTTTTTAAAAAAAAAAGGGGAACAATACAGGTCAAGACTTATTAGACAAGTAGTGACAAGGTGTTACACTACCTGTAAAGTTGTATAGTCCTCCCAGACCAGAGACTTCAAGGGGCAGAGCGACAGGCTTAGGAGCCTAAGCAGGAGGGTTGCTGCAAATTTAAGATCAGCCTGGACTATATTATGAGTTTCTGGATAGCCTGGGCTACAAAGAGTCCCTATCTCAAAAACCTAAAATAACTATTATTATTTTATATTTATATAACACATACAATTATAAATTTCAAAAAATTTTTAAGGTTTCAATTAATTGAAAATGCATACATCAAACTAAAAGTCACAATTAAAACATCATTTAAAAAATGACAGGGATTGAGAGTTATCTACTATGGAGGGAAGACACTAACTCTTACACTTCAGATGACCTACAGATTCCACACAAGATAAACATTTTAAAATAGGTGTTATACATATCATTGTGAAGCTACTGAGAGCAAGAAGCAAGGGAGAAATATTAAAAGTGCTAAGACCAATGTTTAAGAAGCACAAGGTATACAGAAATAAATGAAATGTACAATAAGCCACAACAGAATTAGGAAGGCTCAGAATGTGAAAAAAATTATAGGAAAAAAAATCTTCAACAACTAAGTGGGAAGCAAGGAAGCAAAGGCCTTTGTGGGTCAGGTGCAGTACTGTGTGGCACACATGGAAATAATCACAGCCTGAAGGCTGGGGCATGGTACAAAGTCACAACACAGTTTATTATGTAGCTTTTCTACTTCCAGATACATATTTGAAATTTTCTACCATAGAGTTTTTGTGTGTGTTTCTGTGTCTTCTGTGTCAGTAATGTCCACATATGTATATACACGTGTGTACATGTGTATACACATGTATGCCCATTGTTACTGAGAATTTCACTGCTCAGTCTGATCTTGCTGTATTTGAGATGAACTCTTCTTTCCCTCCCTCCCTCCTTCCTTCTTTCCTTCCTTTTTCTTGTTCTTCCTCTCTTTCTGTATATACATACACGTATGTGTGTGTGTGTGTGTGTGTGTATGTGTGTGTGTGTGTGTGTGTGTGTGTGAGTGTGAAGGCTAGAGGCCAACATTGGGTGTCTTCTTTACTCATTCCCCATCATATTTTTTGAGGCAAGCTCTCTCACTGAATCTGAAGCTCATCTATTTGCCTGGACGGGCCAGCGAGTCTCAGGCATCCTCCTCCCCATCCCCACACCCAACCCCCCAGTGCTGAGATAGATTTCAAGGATGCATCTCTGCATCCAGGTTTTTATCTGGGTTCTGAGGATCTAAACTTAGATCCTCATTCTTATGCAGTAAGTACTTTGCCAGCCGAGACATCTTCTCAGACAGAAAGTGACAACATTTAAAAATAAAACAAACGGTGTGCTTTTTCCATAGACCTTCAGGTAAGCAGCAGTAAGACTTGAATTCATCGATAGCCTGGGCTATGTTTTAAGTTCAAGATCATCCTAGGCTACAGAGTGAATCCTTGTCTTAGATATAAGGGGCGGGAGAAGAAAAGAAGGAGAACGGGGGAGGGAAAAGGAAGAACAAGAAAGAAAAGGAGCCGGGCGATGGTGGCACACACCTTTAATCCCAGCACTCGGGAGGCAGAGCCAGGTGGATCTCTGTGAGTTCAAGGCCAGCCTGGGCTACCAAGTGAGTTCCAGGAGAGGCGCAAAGCTACACAGAGAAACCCTGTCTCAAAAAACCAAAAAAAAAAAAAAAAAAAAAAAGAAAGAAAAAAAAAAGAAAGAAAGAAAGAAAGAAAGAAAGAAAGAAAGAAAGAAAGAAAAGGAAGGAAGGAGGGAGGGAGGGAGAGTTCATCTCAAACACAGCAAGATCAGACTGAGAACAGAAATTCTTGCAGCAACAATGGACAACAGACATTGGTGCAAATGAATTCTTCATTGGACCAAACTGTAACTCCTCACCTTTAAAAAATGCCTTTAAGGAAGGGAACACAATCAATATATTGTTTTAGAAATGTATAATAAACACAGGCTTCTCCAAAGTGCTCTTACACAGTGCACAGGCTGGGATGAGACAATGCCATGAAGCAAGCTGAACTGTGTGCAGGAACTTCAGTATAGGTATGTAAGTAAATACACCAGCCAAAACCTGCTCAGAGCAGCAGCTCACTGCCCAGTGTGATAATAAGTGGTATCAAAACAGTGGACAGCAACACATACCGAAGGCCATAATAGCCTAAAATGACTAAGTTGTATTATGGGTCCTAAGATTCTGATTAACTGCTCCCTTATTATGCATGTTGTAAACTTGAGGTCCCTAGTAAAAATAAGAACTGTGCTTTTGTCATAAAAATCTATAAAAGAGAGAATATATAATGACAAAAATGTGTCAGTTCAACCAAGTACAGTGGATGGTGCCCATATGTAATGGACCCTGGAGGCTGAGGCAGGAGGATGTTGAGTTCAAGTCCTGCTTAGAGAAATTACCTGCAGGTAAATGAATGGACCTAGAAAAGATCGTATAAAGTGAGGTGACCTAGACCCAGAAAAATAAACATCATGTTCTTGCTTATCTGTGTCTCCTTGCTCAAAGTCTTCAGATGTTAGTATACAATATGGAAAACACTAGAAACAGAAAGTATAAAGAGACAACAGAGGTGGTTAGGGCAATAAAGAGGGGAATAGCAGAGTACAGGGACTTGAAGGGGGGATGGGAAAATCCAGATGAGGGCTTTAATTATTGAATTTTAGTTAGGGAATTAGGGAGGAGGAGAAAAGTCAGTATAGAAGGTGAGGCTGGGATGAACAGTAAAGATGTCTGAAAAGTCATAAGAAATCATATTACCTGTTTACCTAAAATTACCTATAATACACATAAATCTCTCTGTGTGTGTCTCTCTCTATATATATTATATGTGTGTGTGTGTGTGTGTGTGTGTGTGTGTGTTTTAAATGAAATTTACCCATCTATGTTGACAATGCTCCCTTCAAGAGCCAAAGACTATCTTAAAAAGGTCCCAACACCAGGCATGAGAAGTCTGCTTTCGAATTATTGGTCAGTGTTATCCAAAACACCCAAAACATAGTAGGCTATTGTTATTGTATTTTGTTGCCTCCCAGAGATTGAAAGTAAGTCCATCTTGCTGAAGATACCGTACACTTTGGACGCAGGACTCAGAGAAACCGAGCTAGATCTGACCTGAAAGGCCCCTCCCTGGGAACTAGTTTTCAGAGTATCAAAAGGCACCATGCAAGCTTCCGAAGAGAGAAGCAACCAATAGTCCTACCTACCTATGACACTATGAACCACAACAATGACCAGCATAGCACAGTAATCCGAAGGATGTAACAGTGGCATGCAGAACTTGGCAGTAACCAAAAACTCGGTAATTGAACATAAGGCCTGCTTAACAAGAGAGAAATCATGTCATTCTCAAGAGAGAAACAAGACTGAAAACACAGCCAACTACCCTGGGCTAGTGAAGTTGTGGAGGGAAACCTATAATCATCACTTTACTAAATCAACATAATTCCTAACTACATTCTAAATATCCATCCTTATACTCACAGATAAGTGCAGTTCTCACCCCACTATCAAAGAAACTTCTCTTTGTAACATATGGAGACCACCACAGAAAAGCATACCTGTGATGACCGTGCGGTACCCACCTCAACTGATACATCTACAACACAACTCCTGTACCTAAGAATGTGGATCATCATGGAAGAGGGGATGAAAAGATTCTTAGAGACAAAGGAATAGGATGTTTGCTATGAGAATGCATCTCCTAGAAAGAAAAAGGAAGCTACATCCATGAAGTCTCATCAACACGGCTGCCTAAATGAGACCTGAACAAGAATGACACCAACTGACATGCTAATGTGAAAGGGGGAGATCTCATAGGGTCTTAACCCTAGATAAAGAACTATAGGTAACTAAGGAGTGTTGAGAGTGGGAAAAATAGTCTTCCCAAGAGAAGAGTTCCCCTCCCCCATTTGGTTATCCAGTACCAAATGGTCTTCTCTAAGACTGTATACATACAAGTAACATACAGACTGATAAGGTTATATTTACATATTTAGGAATATATATACATATGTGTGTGTGTGTGTGTGTGTGAACAATTAGAGAGGCCACCAATTTAAAAAAGATAAAGAAGGTGTACATGGGAAGGGTTGAGGGGAAGAAAGGGAAAGGGAGAAAGATGTAACATTATTTCAATTTCTAAAAATAAAAAAAGAAATATGTCCAAAACTTTTTTATTTATAAACTGTATGGCCTATGGCAGGCTTCTTGATAGCTAGCTCTTATAACTTAACCCATTTCTATTAATTTGTAAGTTGCCACATGGCCATGGCATTACCAGTCTGCTGGCACGCTCGCTGCTTCTCCTTCAGTGGGGGCTAGCCTCTCCTTACTCTTCTCCTTTTGCTATATCTCTTTGATTTTCCCACCTGGCTCCATCCTGTCCTGCCATAGGTCAATGCAGCTTTATCATTTATCAACCAATCAGAGCAACAAAGTGCACAGAAAGATATCCCACAGCAACCAGGTGTTTGTAAGGGTCTATACTTGGCTGTATAGAGCAAGGGGGAGGTCCTTTGCCCCTCCCTTTGGCATTGTTATAAAAAGCCCTTTGGAATAAAGTTCTGGGCTGGTGAATAAGGATCCAGGCCCACCCAAGGTTATCTTATGTTTCTTTCTGTTTCTCTCTCCTCTTTATTTCTACCTAAGTCTCTTATCCCTCATTCCTCAAGAGTCCCTCGGGTAAATAAATGTGGGAGCTGGTCTCCCACAATCAGTACTTTCCCTGGATTGCTATAGCTGACCACTGACTGTTTCCATATGCAATGGACCCACAGGCCTGCTTTCAAGCTTTTCTGTTATTTATTGGGGGGACCTGGGGTCTTGGTTTTGTTTAAATCTGCACATATTCAGCATTGTGTCTCCCACAGATGTGATGACTGTCATAAAGTTATATTTTCAGCTATAATCATTTTATGATTTTAGAAAGAAGTCCACCTCCTTCAAAGGCATCTTTCCCAGCCTCCCTTCAACATACCAAAATACAGTTCATACAAAATGGATAGAGGACAGTCATATGGTAGCCCTCTGGAAGCTCCAAGGAAAGTAGATACTGCTGGAGCAGCAGAGGAGGTGTGCCTGGGAAGGGATAACATCAGGACTAGGGGCCCAGTGGCCAACTCTGCTGGTATGACTGTGTCACCAGCCTCAGAAAAGGTCTAGTAGCTTGTGTTCTCCTGGCCAGGCTAGGTCACCTTCCCTCATTTGGAAGCCTCACACAAGAAATATGTCCAAAACTTAAAAACAGTTTTCTAAAAAATAGATTGAAAACTTTCCAAAAGAAAGAAGGCTCATGTAGACAGATTAAACATCACTGAAAATGAACATCTAAATTAAAAGCATAGCTGAAAACAAGGAGGATACATTATAATGATAAAAACCTGAATCTGAGCAGAAAAATGAAACAAATTGTATTTGCCTGCACCTGGTAACACAACTTACAAATATGTAAAAGCCAAAACTACAACTATAAAGAGTTAGAATAAGAAATAAACATGAGCAAAACAAAGTAATTCACAAAAAATCTAGCAAAATTAATTTTAGAAATGTATAAAGAACTCTCTACTTTAACAAAATGGAACATTTTCAAAAATAATTATATGCTGAGGTACAAAGTAAATACAGAGTTAAAAAAAATAAACTTTAGAGAATGTATTCTCTAACCCAATGCAATTAAGCCAAAAATCAATACTGAAAAGACAACACAAAAACACCCTATTTTAGAAATAAAGAAATAGACTTAAGTCAAAGAATAAAGCAGAATAGAAATTTTCAAGTATTTAACTGAAAAATAAAAAATACATACTATTTAACCTGTTGTGATACTTACACACACACACACATATATAGCAGTATAAATATATATATACTTATACCATATATATATATATATACACACACTTATACTGTAATTGCTTATATACAAGAAGTGGAAGAACTGAAAATCAATGATTGTTAAGTACGTGTCCTTCAGAAGGTATAATAAAAATGCCTAAACAACCTCAAATAACAGAATGAGTGGATCAATATAAGTAAAGGCCAAAATTTAATGTGAAAAATATAAAAGAAGGCTGAAGAAACTCTTTGTATATTCCCTTACAATGAGGTCTAAGAGACAGTATTGAGAAAGAATTAGAAATGATGCATGTATTGTGTTCCCATTTGTATAAAAAGAAAATTTATAGGAGGCAGGGAGACAGAGAGGAAACTCTGCTTGCTCAGACCTCCCAGGTACAGCCCATCTGAGGAAACACACCCATACGTAGTGTCCCCAGTGAGCATGGAGGGAGGGAGGTTGCAGAGAACAGGAATGGGAGAGGACTTTTTCACTGTATCTTTTGTTATTTCCTGGGTCTCATCATAATAAAAGTCACATTTTTTAAAGTAAACAAAAAGTTCAAAATAAGCAATCTTTTTTTTTAAGCCATGGTGGTTCCTTGGGAAGGGTACAAGCACTTTCTGGAATATAAGGAAGACAGCTTTATCTAGAAATTCATTGCCCTCAGGCAATCAGTAGCACTAATGATCATGAAAATGTCAGTGAAAGTACTAGTCATAGCAGGCTTTTTTGGGGGTCTATCAACCAGCTCCCAAATCATGACACATAGACTTATTAGTTATGAAGGCTCGGCCTAGCTTAGGCTCATTTCTTGCTAGCTTTTATAACTTAAATTATCTTGTTTCTCATCATCTGTGTTTTGCCTTGGGACTTTTTACCTTCGTTCCTTCCTTCCTTCCTTCCTTCCTTCCTTCCTTCCTTCCTACCTTATTTTCCTGCTTCTCCTGTCTGGTTGGCAGCTGCCTGGCTTCTGCCCTTAGGCATGTTTCTTTCTTTCTCCTTCATTCTTTCTATTCTTCTTCTCATTGAGCCTAAATTCCTCCTCCTACTTATTCTCTCTGCCTGCCAGCACCATTTATCCCTCTTCTGCCTAGCTATTGGCCATTCAGCTTTTTATTAGACCAATCAGGTATCTTAGGCAGCCCAGGTGAAACAGCAACACATCTTTACAAAATTAAACAAATGCAGCATAAACAAATGTAATTCATTCTTACATCATTAAACAACTGCAGCACAAACAAATGTAATACAACTTTACATAAAGTAATTCCCACAACAAGTAGTGGTTACGGGGTTGTTTTTGTTTGTAGTGGTGATGGTGGTGATAATGATGGTGGTGGTGATAGTGATTATGGGGGTGGTGATGGTGGTGATAATGACGGTGGCAGTGGTGGAAATGGTAGCAATAATGTTGATCATAGTGGTGGTAAAGGGGTAATGGTATGATAGTAATGGTGTGTTGTAAAATATTATTTTAAGATGTGCTACTTTTGTCTATGTCGCATTTGTTTAACTCTGTGAAGCTGTGTTACTTTGCCTGTCTAAAACACCTGACTGGTCTAATAAAGAACTGAATGGCCAATAGCAAGGCAAGAGAGAGAGATAGGCGGGGCTGGAAGGCAGAGAAACTATATAGAATGAGAAATCTGGGAGGAGGAAAAAACAGATGAAGGAGTGAAGAAAGAAGTAGCCAGAGGAGGAGGACTCCAGGGGCCAGTCACCCAGCTATACATGCTGTGGGATGTCCTGTATGCTGTAAATATATGTTTCTCTGATTGATTGATAAATAAAATGCTGATTGGCCAGTAGCCAGGCAGGAAGGATAGTGTAGGTGGGACAAGGAGGAGGAGAATGCTGGGAAGTGGAAGGCTGAGGCAGGAAGATGCTGCCAGCTGCCATGAGGAGAAGCATGATGTAAGCCACGAGCCACGTGGCAAGGTATAGATTTATAAAAGTGGGTTAATTTAAGATATAAGAACAGATAGTAAGAATCCTGCTATGGCCATACAGTTTATAAGTAATATAAGTCTCTGTGTGTTTAATTGGGCCTGAGCAGCTACAGGAGCCAGGTGCACACAGGAATACTCCAGTTACATACACAGAAAGCTACCACAGAGTAAGAGGAGTAAGAGTAAGTTTTACAGAAGTAAGAGAATGGGAAAAGCCCAGAGGCAAAAGGTAGATGAGACAATTTAAGTTAAGAAAAGCTGGCTAGAAACTAAGCCAAGCTAAGGCTGGGCATTAATAATAATAAGCCTCCATGTGTGTTTACTTGGGAGCTGGGTGGTGGGTCCCCTAAAAGAGCAAAAACTAACAACAACAGTGGTGATGATGGTAAAGACAGAGATAAAGATGGCAGTGATAGTTTTAGTAGTTTTGGTTTGGTGATTTTATTAATAAAGCTATTGAAACTTCTCTAATAAGCCACAGAGGTTCTAATGACCTTAATTTCCAGGCAATACACCATAGTTAATACGATCTAAGCTGATTAACAGTAACACACCTCTATCACTCCAGTCAGGTTAATCATGTTTTCCTTGTAATTCTATACTCTTAAAATCTGAAAAGATTAGTACACAATTGTCACCCCAAAGCACAATGTCACAAAGCTGATCTGTGGACTATGTCACCTTGCGTACCTGAATCTATATGTACTGAGCAGAACGTTCCATGTCTCCTTTCCCTAGAACCTGGAAGCCAACCATCTAATTTCTGATTCTATTAGTTTAATGATGTTGGGTATTTTATATAAGTATAATTATTCAGTATTTATCCTCTTGTGACAATTTAGCACAACATCCTGAAGCTTCATCCATGTACCTTCACATGACAAGATTTCCTGGATGTAAGTATATGATGTATATGTTTATTCACATTTTGGACATTTAAGTTGCTTCCACAGTATATTAGTTACTTTTCATGCTATAAGCAAAATACCCAATAGAAACAATAGAAAGAAAGTCTTGTTTTGACTCACAGTGTCAGAGGGTACAGTCCAGTCTGTCTTAGTCAAAGTTCTAATGCTGTGAAGAGATGCCGTGACCATGACAACTCTTATAAAAGAAAGCATTTAACTGGGACTGACTTACGTTCAGAGGTTTAGTCCATTATTGTCATGATAGGCAGACATGGTACTGAAGAGGTAACAGAGTTCTATATCACAACAGCAGCAGTAAGTGGGAGAGACACTGGGCCTGGCTTGCATATTTAAAACTCAAAGCCCATCTCCAGTGACACTTTCTCCAAAAGACCACACCCACACCAACAAGACCACTCTTCCTAATAGAGCCACTCCCTGGTCACCAAACATTCAAATCTATGAGACTCTGGGTGGGTGACATTCTTATTTAAACCACCACACAGTCCATCATGGTGGAAAGACATGTGAGTTCATGATTGAGGAGTGTGCAGCAGAAGTTTATTCACATGACACCAACCAGGAAAGAGACAGAAAGTCAGAACCAGAGGTAGGCAAAACTTCAAAGGCCTGGCCCTAGTCACCCACTTCTATAAGTCAGGCTTCACTTCTCAAAGGCTCCTGCTTCTTCAGAATAGTTCCACAAGCTGGGAACCAAGTATTCATAAAATAACATGTGGAGAACATTTCAAAATCAAACCACAATATTCTACCTAAACCCCAAAGGTTCACGGCCATCTCATAATGCAAAATGAATTTAGTCCAAAACCAGAAGTCCCAAGAATCTCAACAGTGTTCAAAAACACAGTATCTCCACTGAGACTAAAAGCAATCTTTTCACTGTGAGCCCCTGTGAAGTCAGAAAGATACATGCTTCCAAAATACAATGGCACAGAGGAGCTATCACCATCCCAAGAGGAAGGAGTGGGAGGGATAGCAAGGAAAGCCTGAACTTATCAAGGCAGACAATCCTATAGCCCAGCCCCCCAGACTGGATCCCACATTTTACGACAGGGTACTCTTGAGGAGTGAGGGATAAGAGATATTAGATAGAAGGATAGAGGGAAGAGAAACAGAAATACAGGATAGTCTTGGAGGGCCTGGATCATTATCCACCGGCCCCTTCTGTCTCTTCTAAAGGACCTTTTATAGGAATGTCAAGGGGTGGAGCAAAAGACCCCCCCCCCCAGCACAGGCAATTGCAGACCCTTTCCAATCACCTGGTAACCACACACATGGTCAAGCAATCCTCTAATGCAGCCCTGCTGGGTAAAGCAGGCTCAGATCTCACTCGGAAACCTTTGTGGGCCTCCACAGACTTGCTATTTGCAGCACATGTGTCTTCTCCCTGGGTGCCTGCAGAGTTCCACAGAAGGTATTGTTTGCAGCTGGTATCTCCAACATCCAAGGGTACAATCATAACTTAGACTTCATCCCAGGCATTCCCTGCAGGGAATTCAACCCTCTTGCACTTTCTTTAGAACCTTAGTGACTCCTGCATTGTATGTGCAGGCCATCACCACCAGCACCATGTGGACAATCCCACCTTCCGCTGTCAGCTGGAGCAGTCATGAGGCTCCCTTGGACCACATCTATAGCTGAACTCAGAAAAACACTTCCTTATATGGCCCCATCCATGCCTGCCATCAAACAGCTCATCTCCCCTCTCAGCATGCTCCTTGGTTGATTCAGATATAGGAGATAACTGTGAGGCAGAATAAAAAAAGAAATTAGGAGTACATGGTTCAAGGAAAGAGTCCTTCACCCCAGAGTCTGGTTGAAGTCTTTCAATAGCTGAAAGTTATGAATTCCATCACAATTAACAAAATGTACTGTGAGGTTGTCTGCACAGAGAAATATTTCGGGTAAGAGTGATAAACTAGCAGGGAGTTATTTATTCTTGGAGCCTAAATGTATATGACCTCCAAGTGTGACCTCTCTTCTTTCCCAGCTACAAACCTTCAATTTTCTGAGAATCTCACAAATAAGACTACACACTTTACTTACAATTTTGAAGAAGTCTTAACTTACTTGTGACTCCTTGTGATCTATGGTTTTAACAAATAAAGATGGGGAATGGGTGAGATTCCTTAGAAACCCTTTGAACAAGGAAACTTCAGAAGCCACAAAATTCAAACACATGGTGCCCTAGTTTGCATTCTCTTGCTGTAATAGAATACTGATCAAAACTTGGGGAGGAGGGAAAGAATGTGTCATTCCATTTTACAGCTTACAGACCACAGTAAAGAGAAGTCAGGGCAGGAAGCTGGAGGCAGGACCTGGAGCAGAAACCATGGAGAAATGCTGCTACTGGCTTGCTTCCCATGACTTACTCAGCCTGCCTTCTTACACAAACCAGTGCCATCTGTGCAGGAATGGCATAGCCCACAGTGGGCTGGGCCCTCTTCATATAGATCATTCTCTGGTCCCTCTTCCCAGGTGATTCTAGCTTGTGTCAAGTTGACAAAAGACAATGGCTAAGATTCTTCAGTGGGTCTCTCTCTTGAGAAGCCACACGCACACTGCACTGCACACTGTCCTTTTCCAAGTGCTTTTTACTATTAATGCCCCTGTTTACATCTATGTGAAAATCCCTTCTTTATAAACTCAAAATCTCTTTTATACTGTCTCATCTTGGAATTCATTTCTGCAGTGATTCAAGAATCCAGCTCTGCCTGAGTGGTAGTCTCTAGACTGTCTCATGTGCTCTAGTAGCAGCATAGAGCTATGTCTCCGTGGCCTCTCCTGCTGCCACTAACAGCTACTCAGAGGCTTCAAAAACGACAGATGAGAAGCATATTTCCAAGAATGACATTTGATCCACAGTCAAATTGTCTCCCACTCCTTGCTACACACTCCACAACCTGCAAGCAGGAAGCAATAAGAAGCTCCCTGATTATCCCAAATGGGCTTGATAGTATGATCAAAAAGTCCCCCAAATCAATTGGTCCTAACTCACTTTATTTGAAAAGGAATGCTGAGGTTACCTGACAAGTTATGGTGTTCATGGGAGATTATAATCATCACTTGGAATAAATAACTGGAAGAAAAACAGGAAGGAAGGAAAAGAAATGTAGGGCAGAAATGCAGGAGGATGTAGGACAGGACAGGACCCAGAAAGTTAATGTTCCCAAGGTCTAAGACTCACTGTTCTGGAAATAGTTAGGAGAAACTAGCCTACCCATTGCTAACTTGGAGGCAAAATGAGCAACCCATGAAACAGCAAAGCTGAAGAGGTGCTGCCTGCTCAGGGCTCAGTTCCCTCAAAAGAAATGATAAATGCACTTGGAGGTCGTTTTTATTTCTGTTCCTAATAACAATAGTATTATTCAGGCTCATTTCAGGTCTCTTCTTCAAAACCACAAAACCTGAAAGGAGAGTGACTTCTGTCTCCTTGGATCTTTTCTGTGCCCTTTCCATTCCCTTTGCATTATAATATGAAGGCTAACAATACTATAATTTCCCCCATTGAAACGCACCATCTCCCCTCTCCAAAAAATTGGCTATTGTGATTATTGAGTATGCCTGGGCACTTGGCATTCATCTCCCCTTTCTTCTTATGATAACTGAGACAGCGGAACACTCACTGTCCTGCAGGAGTTGATCTAGAAGCAATCATGCTTTGTGCCACTCCAGCCCCTTTGGGAGAAAGATCATTTTTAAAATAATGACTTGCCCGGCAGTTTATTACCAGCCTGGAGTCATTTTCACACCTCAGAAGTGAAGGCTTAATGAGCAGAAAAATTAAAGAGTAAAGCTCTGCTAGGGTCTTCTTAAATGGCAGCATTTTGTCAGCTGGGTAGAAGATGCACTTCCAAAGAGAAGCTGCCTCACAATCATCTTCTTCTCCAGGTGTCCTTTCAATAATGGACTCCAACCTCCTGACCTCTCAGTGCCATCCACTTCTTTCCACCCTGGAGGGAATGTCCCTTTGGAAGAGCCTATGGTAAATAATAGTTGTGTTGCCATGATGCACTCCTCTGCCCATGCTGAAAACACAGTAATCAGCTAGTAATGTCTTCCTGATCGACTGATAGCCCTGTACTCCTAGGCCCCTTCCCCTACCTCTGTAGTAACTCTCTACCCAACTTTGCAAATTCTCAAGAAGATTTTAGAGACTCATTCAAGCATCACTTGTTCTTATAATTCTTCCTTGTGTCTCTCAAGCAGCTGCCTTTTCCTTGATGCTCTTGGGCTTCTTGGTTCTGATTGCCAGGATCCCACTCTAGTCTCCTTTCAGATCTCCAGGCCTTGTGATGAATTCAGATGAGATGCTCAGAATACCACACAGGGGGCAGATGTGTTTATTATAGAATAAAGTGGGTATCTTCAAGGGGAAGAAGAGACAGTGGCCAGAGAGACTATTGCAGAAGAAAACACCTATGGAGAATGGGTAGTTCCAAAGAGACTATGGTCTTATTCGGGGTTTCTATTGCTGTGAAGAGATGTGACCATGGCAACTCTTACAAAGGAAAACATTTAATTGGGGTGGCTCACTTACAGTTTAGAGGTTCAGTCCATTATCATCATGGTGGAGCATGGCAGCATGTAGACAGACATGGAGCAGAAGTAGCTGAGAGTACTACATCTTACAGGCAACAGGAAGTAGATTCAGACACTGGGTGGTATCTTGAGCATATATGAGACCTCAAAGCCCACCTGCACAGTGACACACTTCCTCCAACAAAACCACAACTACTCCACAAGGCCACACCTCGTAATAGTGCCACTCTCTTTGGGGGCCATTTTCTTTCAAACCACTGGTGGGGGAATGTCTTTTTGTACACTGCGAATATGTGTTGCTCTGATTGGTTGATAAATAAAGTCATTTGGCCTTTGGCAAGGCAGCTTAGAGGCAGGCAGGAAATTCAAAGAGAGAGCCAGGAAGAAGGCAGGGGAGAGACGCCAGCGAGCCGCCCAAGGAGCAACATGTAATGGGGTGCAGGTAAAGCCACGGAACATGTGGTGATACATAGATTAATAGTTATGGGTTAATTTAAGATATAAGAGGTAGCTAGAAAAAGGCTTGAGCCACAGCCATGCAGTTATAATTAATATAAGCCTCTGTGTGTTTACTTGGGGGACCCAAGTGGGAGAGATTTGTCCAGACCGCTGGCAAGGAAAACTTCAGCTACAAACCACCGCAACTATTGTGGAAGAAAACACTTTCAAGGGGCAAGAGCAAGCAATGATCAGAAAAAATGGTGCAGAAGAAAAGCATTGCTAGAAAGACTACTGTGTAGGACATTGACAGTTGGTGAGAGTGGGCCGAGGACCAAGGGATAACTGTGTAGACATACATGTTTAGGTTGGATTTACGCTGTGCACTAAAGTAGCTAGAACAGATGGTTTTTTAAGGGCAATGTCTTACCCAGGTGATAGACCCATTTGGACTAATTCTGAAGAAAGGGACAATGGTATGTCTTTGCTCTTTACTAGAAAATTCTATAACCTATGATTTTGGGGACAGTTCAAATTGTCATGTCTCCACCTAGAGTCAGAGAGTCAACTCAGATCCCATTCTTTGATGAGTAATCAGAATCCTGTTGTTTGAGTCCCTGGTTTTACAAACTGCTGGTTGTAAGGGAGGGGTCCATTACCAGTGACTTCCAAGCATATTGATACCTAACTTGCTATTAACACATCTATTATTCACACATATCATTGTGATCATTGCAATTCTATGTCTATGTACATGCTTGTCTTTCCCACTAGGCCTTGAGTTCTGTGAGGACAGTGGCTAAGCTCTTTTTATGATTGCATCCCTGATGACCATCATGATGTTTAGCAAAAGTGAAGGCATAGTAATTATTTCATGAGTAAATAAATGATTAGATTATTATAATGACTCTTTTGAAATGAATGACAGCGTCAGAGCTTATATCCTTTGATTCAAAGTAGAGCAATGAAAACCAGTGAAGACATGTGAGGGCTGACTGGAGTCTGAAAATGGCCAAGCTAAAATAAGATTTGCAGTGGTCTACAATCCACACATTGAGAGAAGCTCCCTAGGTGACTAATAGTGATGCCCCAGGAAGCATTTGTTCAAATCTATTCACTTTCCCATGTCATCTGGAGGAATCAAACATCTATTTGGATGTTATTTTCCTCATACCTGCAATCTCTGGATTTGTTTCTGCCTAAGACATGTGCTGTGAGGTATGATCGTTTTGCCTAGAGTACTAGGCTCAGTGGTGCCTGCCTACAATGCCAGCACTGAGGAGCCTGCAGCAAGAGCATGGAACATTCCAGTTCATTCTGGGCTATGTAAAGAGTTCAAGACCAGCCTGAGCAACTTAATGAATCCCTGTATTTAAAAGAGGGTAGTGATATAACGTTACAATACAGCCCTTGCCTGGCTTGGGTGAGGTCTTTATTTCAATCGAATACTCAAAATGAATAAGCAAATACCATATGCACTCAAAAACCTGTCCAGAATAATAAGTCAGCTGAGTAGAGCAGCAGAAATCAGTCTCTTGGATGATGCTGAGCTGGCCTCTGCTGACCTAATTGCATGTTCTGCTTGGATGGTCAGAGTCTCTTTATTGAAGTCTGGAATGTTTTTCCCTTCCTATTAATATTTGCCATTAGTAGCCTGGTTTTGGTTTTCAAATCTTTCATCCCTTTCTTCTTTGTGATAGAAAAACCACAGCAGAAATGTGGAAAGAGCATATGGCTGTTGGAGGGAGGGAAACTAGAAGACTGTGAGCATCCTTACAACAAGGCCACTTGGAACAGCCAGGACACTTGAGGGTAGCCAGCTCCCCATGCCACTGACAGACCAAAGAGGCAGTTTTTACCCAGACAGTTCCCACATTCTTGCTAAGCTGGGCTGACTTGCATCAGAGGTGGGAAACTCACTCCTTCCCTGCAGTAGATATGAGAGATGAGGCAATTTGCTCCAGAAAAACCAACGGAATTAAGCTGGTGTTTACTGCTTCATAAAAGCATAGTGGACAAATTACCTAGCTAGAGCATACTGGGTGGAATTGTTAGTTAAGAGTGACAACCAGGCCTATAATTTACTGTGCACTTTGCCGATCTAAGCTGGGAGGCTCAGCTCACTAAAGAAGGCATTGTAAGGCTTCTTTTGTACTTCTGGCTCATTTTTGTGCTGGGAATCATTTAGCCATTGACTTTAACTGCTAATACAGTTCCATCAAATACCAAGTATAAATCAAAATTACTGGATCATTCAAAATCTGTCCACAGACTTGTTTATATGTATTTTTTCCACCATTACTTCAGTATAGTTACAACAGAGCCTGCTAAATTATGATATATTGTGTGTGCCTGGCTGCCATCTTACCAGAGCCTCTTGAAAATAAGATGTAATCTATGACAAATTATTTTTCTAGTTATACAAAACATAAATAATGATAATAAAAAGGGAATCAAACTGATGAAGGGTAGAGAAGAGAAAGATGGAGAAGAGATATTTCAAGTAAATAGCTCAGCTCTTGATCCTAGCTGTCTGAAGCCATTCAGAAGATAAAGGAGGGAATTTAAAACTATCTTTACCTCACAGGAGCCTAACTGCCTCCATATCTAGTCTAGGCCTACTACAGAATGTAAAAGTCACCTATTGGCCATGTCCTCTTATTTGGATCCAAGGCGACTCATTCTCAGCCTTGTCCCCAATATCTACATCATCATTGGTAAACATCATTCTGCCCAAAGAAACAGTTGCTGTATCCCAGTCTCCTGGATCACAGATATCAAGCAGAGGTAGGAATGCCCCAGAGTGGTGGGTCCGGGTTTGCTGATAACCACACAGTGTCAACAGATCTCAGAAAGTAACTGGAACATTCAATCTAGTGGATCTGCCATCCTGTCTGAATCTTTGTCTTATAGCTTTTAAAATTGTAGTTCAAAGACTGGGAGATAATTCAGTCAGTAAAGTGCTTGTCATGTATGTATGAGGCCCTAAATTCAATCCCCAGAAACAATGTGAAAATACAAATATAGTATATGCTTGTAATCCCAGTGCCTGGGGGATAGAGATGGGTGGGTCTCTAAGGCTCACTAGCCAGATAGACTAAGACTAGTTGGATCAACAAGTTCCAAGCCAGTAAGAGAACCTGTTTCAAAAAGCAAAGTGGATGCATGTCTTTAATCCCAGCACTCAGAAGACAAAGGCAGGTAGATCTCTGAGTTCAAGGCCAATCTGGTCTACAAAGAGAGTTCCAGGAGAGTCAGGCCTATACAAATAAGTCATGTCTCCAAAAAAAAAAAAAAAAAAAAAAAGCAAGGTGGATGATTCCTGAGGAATGACATCCAAGATTATTCTCTGGCACAAACATATGCAGGCAAATGTGTGTGTGTGTGTGTGTGTGTGTGTGTGTGTGTGTGTGTGTGTGTGCGCGCGCACTACACATACTTATATGCCTATTCATACACATGTATGTATGTATGCCTCCCACATGCACACACATAAACACACAAAAATTATAATTCAAGGATAAATATATTAATGTTAGATGTATTTACAATATACTAAAAAAAAATCCAGGCAGGAAGAAATTGTTAATGTCCTTGAATCATCTCTTGTCTGCCCTCACTCTTGCTTCTAATATTTCTACCAAGCCAGCACAGAAAACTAGAAACTCCATCTATAAATGTTAATGTAGGTCCACTGAGAGATCCATCCTAACCCACTGTGGTCTGAGTGTGAAATGTCCCCCATAAACTCATGTGCTTGAATACTTAGTCTCCAGCTAGCAGCCCTGTGTTAGAAGGAGAATCTTTAGGATATGGGTCTTGATGGAGGAAGCAGGTCACTAGGACTGGACCTTGAGTTATTATAGCCTGGTGCCACTTCCTACCTATTCTCTGTTTCCTGACTGTAGACACAATATGACCAGCTACTTCATGCTTCTGCCACCAGACCTTCTCTACCATGATGGACTATGTCCCTTTAAACCCTAAGTCAAAACAACCCCTACCTCTCCATGCTGGTTAGCTATTATTCTCAGCTTGACATTACCTGGAGTTATCTGGGAAGAGAGAACCTCAGCTAAAGAGTTGCCCCCATCTGAGGTCCTGTGGTCCTGTGGTCATGTCTGTCGGTGAGAAATTGTATGGGTTGATGATTAACAATATGGCATGGCCCAGCCCACTGTGAGTGATACCATCCCTAGGCTGCATAAGAAAAACAGTTGATGGGAGACGAAGAAATAGCTCAGTCCTTAAGAACACTGGATCCTCTCCCAGAAGATCTGTATTCAACTGTTGGCACCCACTCCAGTCACAGGGGATCTGATACCTTCTTTTGGTCTCCATAGGCACCAGGCATGCACGAGTACACAGAAATACACACAGAGTTACAAAACACCATATACATAAAATAAATATTAAAAACATTTTTTAAAGAAAGCTTGTTGAGCATGAGGGAGATCAAGCCAGTAAGCAGTCTTTATCTATGGTTCCTGCCTCTGCTCCTGATTTGAACACCTATCCTGACTTAGTTCAGTGATGGATATTGACCTGCAAGTGTAAACAGAAATAAGACCTTTCCTCCCCAAGTTGTTTTTGGTCATGGTGTTTGTCACAGCTACAGAAAAACAGACTATGGCACTGCCTGAAGTTGCTTCCTGTCAGGTATTTGATCACAGCAACAAGAAAAGTAACAGATATGCACACCAACATTGAAAAACATAAGAATGGGCATTTATCATCTCTTCCTGTGCCCCTATTGTGCGGCCACACAAGTGTGAGGCTGGGTAGACAGAGCTCTAACTGGGCCCTCTGAGAGCAGCATTAGCACAAGAACTATATCAAAAAGTGAGACAGGCATTTTTCAGATATGAGAACTCAGAAATGTCTGTTTTCTGAAAGACAGTTCAGAGCACTTTGAGAGCTATAAATCCAGACGGCCACCGCCTCATCTGATCAGGCACCAATAATCAGCCACTATGGCAAAGATGCTGACTCTCCAGGGACCCATATTAACCAGAAAAGCAGCTCAGAAATTGAGAGAGAGAGAGAGAGAGAGAGAGAGAGAGAGAGAGAGAGAGAGAGAGAAGAGCTTTTGCAATTAAGAGTCTTCTGCCCATTTGTAGAATCAAATTTTCCAGAAACACAGCTCAGTATAAACCACATCTCGTGAACATTTCAACATAATATAATGAACACAAGTGTTTCAATGAAGCAGAGAGCAGAGCAATTTGTACCAGCAGATGGTTCACCCTGGGATCAGAGCAATTATCTTCTTACTCCACACGAAGGGGTAGCCAAAGACTCAACAGTTGACTGTTTAAAACAACTGAGCAACACAGTGAAATTCTGAAATATTGAAATTGGCAAAGTTTGCAAGGTTTCTGGGTCATGTGGGTATGTGGCCACCAAGCACTTATCCACAGGACTTCCCTGAAGCATGTGAGGAGTCAGCGGATTCCTGGCTAGTATGCTAGCTTGGGGTGCCACACCACCATCTTTCTCATTATTGGCTGGGAACATGTCTTCCCTCCTCTACCTTACTTCCATGGCATCCTGATCTCCAGACAGATAAAATACCTACAAAACAAATATTTGTCAAGTCAAAATGCGAACTTCATACGGCATAGGAATGTGAACTTTCTGATTTATGACTATTGAATATGAAGCCAGCACATCTAAGCCATGAATAATGCTGAATATATGTTTACTGGGAAAAAGATGGCTTAATGCAGAAAGTACCTGATGTGTAAACTTTTATCTAGGTAAAACTACTAGTGTGTGTCACTTGAGTTATGGATACTTCCATCAGTTCCATTGAATTGTGGTGCAAATGTACAAAATTTTGGTCATCTGTCTGGCTATGGTTGAAGTAACTATAATATTAATATGGAATAAAATACATTACTTGGAGCTGGAAAGATGGCTCAGTGGTTAGAGCACATAATGCTCTTTCAGAGGAAAATATTTAGTTCCCAGCACCCATATAGGGTAGCTCACAACCATATGTAACTCCAGCTCTAGGGGAGATGACGCCCTCTTCTGGCCTCCATAGGTACTACACTCACACATGCCCACACACATACATACACTTAATTGAAAATAACAATAAAATCTTCTTAAAAATAGTGTCAAACATGTGAATGCGTTCAGCCACTTTTATATACAGATGTTTACAAAAGCATAAGTGAGATAAAACAATTCAACATGAAGTAGTTTGATGCTAGAGGACCAGACAAAGAGGAAAATTACAAGGCCACTGTACATATTTGGACTTGTAGGGAGACATTTACCTAGAACAGACATGCACAGAGATAGTTATAAAATTATGACCTGAAAATATCCAGGTCAACAAACTAACAAACAAAGAAGATGGCTTGCAATCAACCACCAAGGAGCAGGGACATAGAGGATGTTGCAGAAGCCTGGATCACATAGAAAGTTCACAAAACAGAGATCAAGACTATTGTGTCACTCCTGGAGCATAAACAGCAGCCTTTTGCCTTCTCACATTTAACTTTTATCTTATTAAGATACAAGACATGCACTGCGGAGCAGGTGTGAGGTAATGGGCTGAGATGAAGAGGAAGAAGAAGGAAGAGCATTGCCTGGTAACTCTGGTAGTTATAATCAACTGATAAGCACCCTGTCTGTTGTAATGACAACAGTAAATAAAGAAATTGACATCATCAACAATGGCAACACCTTTGCAGGAGAGGGCCTGCTGTCCACTCCACCACCCAGGACACATCATTTAATAGATTAACTCAGAACAGAGAAGCACTCTCAGGCGAATGCCACTTCTATATTCTTTTATCTGAGTAGTCATGGCTATAAGGAATTCACAGTGCAGCCAAATGCCAGTCATTTATCTTTTAGAACAAACATTTTTATTTTTATACATATTAGGAGTTTCAAATATTCTTCATATTAAAATTCTAGGTATTTTTTTTGCCACACCAGAAAAAATAAATTCATATGTCATTTCATTATTTTTTCTGTATAGCTAGAAATATATGGATCACTTTATAGCACAAAACTAGAAATCTTAAGTTTTGACCTTTCCTTTGTATGTGTGTTAAATCCCATTATGTAAAGAAACCTTGGTGCCTGTTCTCTGAAAGCTCGAGTGTCTGGGTGCAATCCAAGCATTGTCATCTTCCCTGATGCTTTCAGAAGTATCAGGTTCTAGGTGTTCTTGCCAGCTCAAAGCCCTCTTTCTCTTACTGATATTGGTTCAAAAACTACAACAGGTGTGTAGCAGCTGGCTCGTGAGCTCCAACACCTTCACCATTTCTTGGCAGCATTGCCAATGCTCTCTTCTGAACTTCACGGGCTAGTGCTGAGCAGTGCTGGGATTTGAAGTCTTTAATCTGGTACTTAGTGATCAGTTTTCAACCACAATCCCACACAGTGAGTACTGACTAGAGAGAAACCAAGCACTCGGCATTATTTTATTTCCTGTGAGCATACCTTGCAGGTTATGGGATTTCCCCCTAATTAGTTAGAACATTGTTTCTTTTCAAAGTGTTATCCAACGGTATAATTTTTGTGGTGAAGTTATAAAATTTTTGAAGTACGATTTTGAAACAGGAAATGCCAAATTGTAGCTACAATTCAATACTCTGCCTTTAGTAAGGGCAAGTTCCTTCCCCCTAGAACCACTGCTATTTTCTTGCAATGAACCATAATCAATCAAGAGAGAAAACAACAATTAAAAAGAGGATGTTAGTAAATCACACTGTGGGAGGTAGTTATAAGAGAAGCATACTGTCCCTGGGAAGCTGTATTAAGTCAGAATTTTCCTGAGAGCAAGGTGTGAGTTTCAGGACCATGGACAGCCCCCTCGCCTGGGAGAAGTCTTCATAAGGCAACACAGAATGCCAAGTTCTATATGACAATCACATGTATTCAACTTCATTTGAGGCAGGCATCTGGCTTGTTCTCATTGTTGGGATTTCAAAACTCACTGAAAATTGATATTGCCCATAGCACTTGAAGCTGTCAAGTAAACCAAAGACAAATGTGTTTGTCTGATAAACAAATACTTAAAAAAAAAAAAAGAAAAGAAAAGAAAAAAACATGGTGTCACCCCATCTAATAATTGCATTGTCTTTAAATCAGTAATTTTGTGTTTTAGGATCAGAATGACATAAAAACCATCAACATTTTATTTCTACCTTGTTCCCTTAAAGAGAGTGAAGAGCTCTGACCAGCATCCTCTGCTCTTCTTTATAACTGGATTCATTTCCTTTACATAAACCATCTTGAATATTGTGGAGAGGTTTCCCAGAAAAGTCATGCTAAACACTGAAAGTGGAAATAAAGGGGCAGGAGCTAAAATGTGCAAAGCAGTCTGGCAGGGAGATAAAGTATAGACTCTGGGATGTGGAAGAACTTAGCACAAAATCACTAAGTAAATAAACAAAATAAAATCCTCAGGAAATTTACATTGATAGAGAGAAAGCTGTTGGTGCAGATATGGATATTTGGAGAAAATTAGTGTTTTGATGTAAAATTGGAAAGCTTAATGGATACAAAGGACAGTTGGAAAACAATGATGTGTATACTTCCTGCCTTAAGATTTTGTCTCCTGATATCTGCAAATAAAATGTGGACCCTGGTCATCTTCTGTTTGGGGAAATGGATCACCATGGTTGTTGGATAGGGGCCAGGGAGGAGGGGCAAATAAGTGACCATTGGGACCTGAAGAGAAGTCAGTCATTCAGAAGTCAGTCATTCTTGTCATAAAGGCCTAGGAAGACATTCATTCACATGTCCTGGCTCCACCATGTAAAGCTAAGCACCTGCTGCATCTCCTGCTTAACTAGGCATTGCCAGATAGTCAATGCACATTTGTTAAATTAATGAACATTTCTGCCCTGAGCAAAGGAAGTTAGGAAGGTTTATTTATTTCCATTCCATGACTACAGTCTACAGGAAGGCACTGATTGCAGACTCTGCAATATTTTTAACTATTAGAATATTTTTTCAAGGAAATTAAAAACTTAGCCTTAATTATCTATAACTGTCAAAGAAAAGCCTCCTGGTCCGCAGCCCTCTTCCTGCCTTAAGATAGCTCACTTCTAGAATGGCCCAGGCTGTTTTTTACCTGCTTTTCTAAGTAATATTAACATCCAGCATTTATTATTGAGCATCAATCTTGTCACTTTAGCCATTATAAAGTTTTATTTATGTACTAAGAGCTATTATTATCCCCATTTTACTGGCAAACTGAGCCACAAAGAAGACAAATTAAATCTGCCCAGATCACATAGCTTGTAAACTGAAAAGTGTGGCTTGAGAGCAGTTCTGACTGGCAGAATTTGGGCCAAAAAGAAACCAGAAGCCAGTGTCTAATCTATGAAAACGAAACCCTTGCTGGGCATTCAAGAGTCATGTGGTCACATTTCTAACTAATGCAAGTGTCTTCAGATTGGTTTATGCCTTAAACTTAGGTGCTCTGGACACTTGGCACGGAATGGGTTTTCTTCCAGACAGCTGGACTTGCTGCAGCACTCTCCTTACACAGCAAGGGTGCAGAGCAAGCTGCCTGGTACCACTGCTCAATTAAACAGCTTTTATTTCCTCTGTGCATAATTTGTGGTTCCATTTACTTATTCATATACATGCACCCTACATGACCCAAGTCATCATTTTGCTGCCATTCCCCAATGTATGGAGCTGTGGCTTCCAGTGGAGAGAGATCTACCCATCTACAGCCTTCTGAAATGAAAGCGTATGCACAAGGTCATGGATTGGTGCTCAGTGTATCTGGATATCTTATACACTTCCGACTCCTGCCTTCATCCCTCTTCTCCTAAGGTGCATTCACTCATTCTCTGCTTACTTTAAAGCTTCAGTTCTGCTTCAGAGATACGTCCTGATAGGCTGAGTCACTGGGACTTTCCTCAATAAAGCACAGAAGATGGATAGTCACACTGCCTTCCTTCAGCTCTCATAAATCTAATAAATGGTTTCATCCCTATCGCCTCTCCCGGAATCCTTCACAGGGTCTTGGTTGGTTTCTGTTACAGATAAGAAGGGGGATGTTTGCCAACCTAGATATTGATGAGAATGAAAGAGCTACACTAATAATTCTACACCCCTATGACTTTATTCTTATTGGTCAACAAGCAGTGAGCGGCATTCCCTAAGTGAAAAACAACATGGCCAGAGCAATAATACAGAAGTGGGTATTGTCAGGTCACTTGGTGTCTAAGTTATGCTGGGCCAGCTAGTTCTTGGGGCTCCTGGGCATAAAAATGAGCTCTGGCAACCACTGCTGGATGCTGTGGGCTGCTTCCTTCTCTGGTCAGAGGGAATTAGAAAGCTTCTTGAATTTACCCAATTTTTTGTGGAAAAAAAATACAGGCACAGTTTCATTAAAACGAACTTCCTACAAATAATCATGTTTCTAAAATTAGAAGACAATATGTTTCAGCAGAAGAAAGAAAACAAGAGATTCAGACCCTGAGCAAGAAATATTTTCTTTGCTTAACCCAAAATCTCACTTATTTTATATTTTGTTCAGCATATGTTTTGTAAAACCAATTTCCTTTACCACTCTCCCCCATCGGGACTTTTCACAAATGAAAAAAAGAAAAAGATTCTTTAGCTTATAAGACTGGGTAGATTATTTTAGATATGAAAGCTTTTGCTTTTTTCTTTCTTTTTTTAGCTAAAGGCAATTGAGAGAAATGAAAGAAAGAAAGAAAGAAAGAAAGAAAGAAAGAAAGAAAGAAAGAAAGAAAGAAAGAAAAAGCATTTGTAATCTACTCCAATTAGTTTTTAGTTAGATTCTCACCATTTACTAAGTGAATCAATACTAGAAGATAGACCCTAGCCATAAGTTTAACAAGACCCTCTCTGATGAGCTGGGGGCTTTGTGGTATTGCTTTTGGTCACCATCTCTGAGATTTCCAAAGCTCCTGAGAAAATTATGTCTCTTATGTTTCATAATCTTAAAGTAAACTTTGCCAGGCCAACCTCTACACAGCATACCACAACTGGGGTCAATACCTCTGATACAGGAATACTGGGGTGTCTTTAAGAATGATGGAGTCTTTCTTGCCTTGAGAGACTAGAGTCCCTGATGACTAAAATGCCACCAAAGCTACCTGTAGTTGGCATTTTCTTTGGGCCACCAATCAGCTCCTGAATAAAGACACAAAAACTAATTATGAATGCTCAGCCTTAACTTAGGCTTGTCCCACTAGCTCTTTTAACTTAAATTTAACCTGTTTCTATTCATCTATGTTTTGCCTCGGAGATTTTTTACCTTTCTTTCATTCTGTATGTTCTACTTTCCTGATTCCTCTGTGTCTGGCTGGCTTGGTCATGGTGTCTCTTTGCTGTCTCCTTCTCCCCGAGACTAAATTCCTGCTCCTACTTATTCTCCCTGCCCGGAAGTTCGGCCTATACCTCCGTCCTTGCTATTGCCTGTTCAGCTACTTCCTTCATTGCTATTGGCTGTTCAGCTTTTTATTAGACCAATCAGGTGCTGTAGGCAGGCAGGGTAAAAACAGCAACACATCTTTACATAATCAAACAAACATTCTGCAACACAAATGCAACACATCTTTACATAGTTAAACAAATGCAACACATCTTTGGATAGTTAAACAAATATTCTGCAACATCTACCCCAAACCAGTGGCTTTTGTTGAAAATTAACAGAACCACAGAAGGTAAATTTTAAGGAGAAGTTCATTGTAAATTCAAAAGTAGGAGCTTGTGAAGAAGAAAGAGAGCTATGTTGTTCCAGTCAGGTATGGAGGTCAGTCGTATTTTTGACAAAAAGCCACATGGTAGAGAGGAGAATTTCAACGAAGGAGTGATAAAGCCCAAAGTATAATATAAATCATACTTAGGTCAGCATTTTAAAAAGATAAAAAAAGACAGGAGGGAAAAAAAGAAAATCTATATTTCTCTGAGTCAGTACTCAGAAAAGTGAACAGATCTAGAAAACCTTCATGGTGCCGCACAGGGACTGCACTAGATGGGGAGGAGTCTGGCCAGCAAAACCATATCACCTCAGGAAAGGAATAATTATTCTTTCCATCTCTTCACATGGCTTAAAGAAAACCTACCCCCTGAGGGGTGGCTCCCTGGCTAGGTGACTGGCTAATTCAACTGTATTAATTTTTAAGGGAGAACAGAATGGCAGGTCTCCACCCAGAGGTACATGCCATTCTTTTGACAAGAAGACAACAGCTTTCTTGTAATGGGTCTTCAATGCTACTGTAACAATTCTAAAGTATCAGTTCATGTAATTACATCTCACTTGAATTTTATCGCTGGGCTCCTCTGTGACAGCAGTAGGGCCTCCCTCCTAACTGTGCAAGAGTTGCTTGGTCTGGGTCACAGGGTCCCAAAGGACAGTCACCAGGTCTGAGAATAGTGGTTGATTTCAGAGGGAAAGACACCCAAAGCCTAGAGAAGCAAGAAAGCCAGTTACATCCTGCTTCTGCCTCACTTAGAGGAAGAAAAAAACAACCAAACAAGCAAACAATAAAACACACTGTAAACCTGTTCATTCTCAGCCTGCCCTCCTGGGGGCTTCACCTTTATAATGAGCTAGACTAGAGGAGACGACTGCATTCTGCTCCATATGAATTATCATTATAACAAGCATCCAGGCTGCTCATCAAAGATCCCAGAACTGGGGCAGTAGTGAATGGAGGGGGGATGAAGATGGGGGAAAGAAATTTCCATACAGAGATAAGTGTGGACGCTCATTAGAGAACAGGCCTTCACTTCAAAAAGACATGAACTCGGCACAGGTCTCCTGCCTGTTAAATATGTACAGAGTGTGCTTGTTTGATGATGAGAGTTGGAGTTTGGCTATTTGAATGGAAATGAATTTTAATAAGCATTTGAGGCAGGAGAAGCTGCAGCCCTCAGCTGCCCCTGGATCATCAGGCACCTTCCTCACCATCATCACCTCTGAGGAGAGAATGTAGAGTCCTCATCATGAGTGCAGAATGCCTGCTCTCCTCAGTCATTGTGGGTGTTCATTAACCTTGCAAGTTCCTTTGCTAGCATGGGAACACTGCCCTCCCTGGGAAATTTCCATATTCCTTAAGAAAGGTAGGTATGGAGTTAGCACTGGGGGTCCTGCCAACAAAAAGAAGTGGGGAAAAGCTCCTTGGGAAGTGAATGCAGAGACCATCGTGGTTAGCACTTTCATTACAACATTTCAACATGAACAAAATTGTGTACTCACATTGCACTTTTATAAAATTAAGTAAAACGTGGTTGTTTATTACAGATTTTTCATCCTGACAGAAAGATAAAGCAATTGTTCCTGTTTTGTAAATCTCAGTCCCCACTTCCAGTCCAAAATAAGAGCCACATCAAATACCCTTGGGTTATTTACCTCTTCTTGCCATTTAAGCAGACCTAGAGCTCAGAAACACTCCAGCAACCTTAACAGATCATGAATCTATCATCCTACCAGGAACAAAACCACTTAAACCTGTGTGGGTAAGGTGACGAGATAATTCTCAAATGCTTTCAAAGGAGCATGGCTGGGAATTGGCAGGGTGCCTCATGGAAAGCATGGATGAGCTGGTAGCTGTCTTTCCCAGCCTCTGCACTAACTCACACAGTTACTATTGTTTTCTGTTTGCTTGCTGTATTATTTATCGATGCAGACTCTAAGTCAGTAAGGTCAGTGACCCTAAGTTAGTCCAACCTCGTTAACCCTGATCCTGCGAATGTTCCTGCCCCACTCTTGTGACAGCCCTTTACTCCCATGCCATCTTCCTGGCATCTCTAATTAAAGAGTCAGTAAGACTCCTCCATGTGCTTACAGAAAACTACATAATATTTGTCTCATGTTTAGGACAGAAAACAAATACTGCCTAAGGATAGGCTTTGTGAAATCATTACTATCTAAGAACAAATATTGTCACCAGCACCACCTCTCTGCGACCTGCATGTCAGGTATTTTGGGTGAACGTCACTAACTCAGCTCTCAACAAAGCACTATAGAGAAAAGAAATCAAGCATATTCTAGAAGCTTCTCCTTGTCCAAATTCTCAAATAATGCATTCTTTTTCTTCCTTTCGTTTAAACCTTTATGTGTGCATGTGTGCAAGCATGCATGTATACATATGGGGGTGTGCGCGCATATGTATACGTGTTTTCAGGCATAGGCATGTCACAGACCTTTTATAAAGGTCAGAGGACAACTCTCAGCGCTCTAGCCTCCCCTTCCATCTTTTTTGCAGTTGAGTCTTTTACAGTTCACTGCTGGGTAACCCAGACCAGCTGACCAGGAGCTTCTGGGGCTTCTGTCTCCTTCTCCCCTCCTGCCACTAGAGGATTGGGGTTACAGGTGCTGGCCTTCTGTGGGTTCTGAGGATCCCAACTAAAATCCTTACACATGTGCAGCAAGTGCTTTACCCACTGAGCTGTCTGCCAGCCCCCAAATAGGGCATTTTTAAAGGCATTTGCAAGTGAATCCCTGTGCCAGTCATACCTTTTATGATTAAAGTTTGTTTCCTGAGGGTTGAGGTTCTCTCATGTGGTCCCCCATATGCTTTATACTTTCACTAATTTCAAGACTATATTCTGAAGCAGGAGATGCAAACACATGAGTGTGCCCCCCAAATCTATTGCCAGACCCTGCATAATTTAATGTCTGTGCTACTTTAGTCAGAAGGGTGTGCTGGGAGCTCTCTTCTCCCCCTAATTTAAGAAGTTTAATTAAGTTGTTTCTCCCACTTTCCTTTTCTTTTGAACGACTCTTACCCTGGTCCCGTGGGTCCTAGAAGTGGGTAGGGAAGAATAAGTACCTAGGAGCTGAGGTTTCGGAAAGGGTCCCAGCCACTTTCTCCCCATTACAGCCCCACCAGGCCACTCCAGCTGACAACCTAACAAGGTGATAATGGGCCCAGTTCACAGCAGGTTGTTTCAAATAGGTTGAAGAGGTTCATTTGCATTCAAATCTTCCCTCTCTGGCTGGCTTTTGTTTGGCCCCTTGATTTCTACTCCCAAGATACCCTTCAGTTGACTTGGAGTGGAACAAAATCACATTGCTTCAGAATTTGAATTGCAGGCTTGGGTTTTAAATGTGTCCCATTATTTCATCAAGTTGTGGTGGGGGAGGAGTGAAAGGAGAGAAAGAAGAGCAAAGAGATTCTGAAATGAAAGGAAGAGATGACAGATGGGTGCAAATGTCCCTTTTAAGTGCAGAGGAGCAGCTGATGCCAGGCCGTGAAATTAAATTAATGCATCTGTGGCTGGATGTGTTTGTTCTTCAGCCTCTTACTCCTGCTGGGAGATCTCAGGTTCACTCGCTGCACCAGAGGGAAGCCCTGTGCACACAGTAGGTACTGGAGAGAAACAGCCCTCCACCTTCTTGTGTCCTCCCATCCTAGAAGGACATGCCTCTGTGGAAACACAAGACCCTAAAATCAAACAGAAGGGGCAGGAAATGAGTGAAAGTAGCTCACCAGTGGCCAGAGGTCTAATCCAGTTTTCTCCTGCACCTAGGATGGCCTAAGTCATAGACAAGCCACAGTGACTGGGAAGCATTGGTACCCAGAGCCAGTTAGGTAAAGGTTCTAAAATAAATGTTCAAAGCAGAAGTTAATGCCTTGAAATTTCAATAATCCAGGAACTGCCACTTCTCATTGGTAGTGATGGGATCTAAGAGTGGTCCCCAAATGCCTCAAACAATCTGTGGTGGGACTACTACAGTAGATTGAAGGCCTGTGTCTCCTCCAGATCCTGATGTTGAAACAACAACCCCTAATAAAATGGCACAGAGGATTAGATCACAAGGGTTCAGCCCTCTTGAATAGGATTAGCACCCTCAGGAAAGAGCCACCCATAGGTCATACACCCTTCTTCTGCCAGGAGAGATAAACAGTGCCACTCAGCAGAGGGGCCTAAAAGCAACTAACCTAGCCACCCTGGTCTTGGACTTCTGCCTCCAGAACCCTTAGAAATGTCTGCCTGGTATGCTTAAGGCACCCAGGGTCCTGCTTTGTTAGAACAGCCAAACCAAATAAGACAGAAGTAGGGGAGGGGTACAAAAGAGCCATGCTTAAGATATTACTCACTGTCAGCTTGAATCTGTTGAAGAAGAGGAAAGAAAAGCCATTTAAACACATTATCATCTTCACGATTCCTTATCTAGGTAAAAGGTACTGAAATCTCTTCTGCTATTTTACTGCACTTCTCTCAGTACATACACTTCAAATGAGGAAAGAGACAAGACCTTTCCCCCACAGACCCCTCACTACTAGTGGGTAGATGAGTTGTTTAGTGGTTTTAGGTTTTAGGGGTCTTCCTTGGGCTTAATGTTTTGTTTTGTTTTGTTTTTTTTAATTTATTTGGGAGGAATATTAAGCCCTCTCCAGGTAGTGTCTGCACATTCCAGGCACAGTAACTTGGGAGGAAGCTGGGTGATGCCTTCCTGTTCTAATCTGTTGACTGCTTTGACTTGCACACAATGTGGTCTTTCTTCAGGCAATTTTCAAGTTGTCTTTTTGGATTCCTTACACTAGAAATGTGCACAACAAAGATGAAGGATGCTTAATGTGTAGGGAAGAAAAATGAGAGAAAAAAAGAAAGAATGTGAGCATGCTGGTCTCCTGCAAATTTCCTGGTGTGACACCATCTTGTGAATCCTCCATCAATTTCCATTTGTCTCATGTTACCCCAGCCAGCCCAACTGCCCTTTGTGTTTTGTCCATGATATCATCAGCACACTGCCTGATGTTTCCCTTGAGAGCTGCTTACCCAGTCAGTCCATATGCCACTCCCCCTTCTCAGCCAACAGCTTCACTCTCTAACACATTGCTGAAGTGGTTCTTGGAGCTGTCTCCAATGCACTAGGTTCAATGGAGTCACCTGAAGCAAGGCACACTGTCCACCTGTGCCAGAAAGATGTTCCCATTGTTTTTTGTCAATCCTTCTCTCTGCAAAGGAATTGGACAGGAAAGCTTGTCTTACCCCATTCCTGACACTGTCCTATAACAAAAGTCCCCGGAGTGTTTCTCATGGAAGAAATATCAAGCCCAGGCTAGATAAGCAAAATTGCCTTTCTCAGTGCTAAAGGACTGTTAACTCTGGGCTGTAGGTAAGCATGCCTTCTGCTTTCTCCTCCCTCTGCACAGTCCATTCTTACTCTAGCAACCCCAGTGTGATAGTTAATTTAGATCTCAACTTCATCGGTTAAAGAGTACCCAGATACCTGGGGAGTATTATTTCTGGTGTGTCCCAGGGCATTTCTGGAAGAAATCTGTGATCATCAGTAGACTGAGTAAGAAATATCTATTCACATCCAATGTAGACAGCACCTTCAGCTGCCAATGGCCTGAAGAGAATGAGGGGAGTTCCAACTTCCTTCTGGAGCTGAGACACTCTTCTCTTGCATCTGGACATTACAACCTCAAGGCCTGCCCAGCAGCACCTTCTCCCAATGTCTTAGGCTTTGCCCTTGAGCTGAGGTTCTCCAGACTTCACACAAGCTCCACAGACTTCAAATTGAAGGCTCTGGAGCCTCATATTTACATGGTCCAATAGACATGATCGGTCCTCTCTCATCTATCTGCTGGTCTGTCATCCCCCATCCCTGCTATAGGCGTCTTTATGGAATTCTTCCAAATACACTCAGTCATTATAACTGTCCTTTCAGGTGCCCATAAGCATCTTATCTCTTCTGCTGTCTCTTACCTTTTCTTTTCCTCCATGAAATGTCTATTCAATGTCCATTTTCCTAATTAAGATAAATTCTTATAACAAGAGTTCATCTTCTTGTGTGTGTATCAGATGCATGTGTGTAGATTTTAGTAGTAGTAAAGAAGTCTAGAATGGAGACTGAGATTCTGTTCTGATTATTTTTGTTTATGTTGCTATAATAGAAGACCTGAAGCTGGGTGCTTCACAAAAAAGAAGTTTGTTCAACTCACAGTTCTGAAGGTGAGAGGCTCTAAGCATAGGCATCATGAGATGAGGCAGGAATGTGAGAAAGACAGAGGCTGCAATGAGAGGAGAGTACAAGCAAGAGCAAGAGAAGCTGTATTGTGAGAGAAGACGCAGGAACATGAGGTAGGACCAGCTCACCTTCTACTCCTATGAGACTCAAGCTTCCCATAAGACCAGCATTCATCTCTTCACAAGGGAAGACATAATCCAATTTACCTAGCAACTAGATGCTGCCTCTTAAAAGTTCCTACCACCTTTCAGCACTGTTACAGTGGGGCCAAGCTTGTGACGCATGAACCTTGACAGCACAAACCACCCTGAACCTGATACCAGGGCCTTAACTCTCGATCTGTCTTGGGAAGGGGTTTGTCTGAGAGTGTTCATGCATGTGTCTGTACATGCGTATATGCACATGCTGTGAGTGGGGGTGCATGTGTGCTCTCTCTCTCTCTCTCTCTCTCTCTCTCTCTCTTCTCTCTCGTGTGTGTGTGTGTGTGTGTGTGTGTGTGTGTGTGTGTGTGTGTATGAAGGCCAAAGTTCAACTCTCTCTACCTTATATTTTAAGACAGGATCTCTCACTGTACCTGGAGCTCACTAATTTGGCTAGACCGGCTGGTCAGGGACTCCCTTGCCCGCCTTTTTACATGTGTACTGGGAATCCAAACTCAGCTCCTCATGCTTATGTGGCAAGCACTTTAACAACAGCTATTTTGGTAGCCCTACCTGATCTATATTATCTTCTCTAAGACAAAGGTTCTATAGTGCAAGGATGGAACTTGGAATGAGCAAAAGAGAGGGTGGGAAAATTTCCAGATAATTCTGATAAATAAATTAAAGAGGAGACAGGATTGACTCAAGACATAATATGTTAGATTATTCAGATCCTTAGAGAAATACCTGCTTCACAATTCCCTTTTAAATTATTTGTCTTTTATTCAGTCTCTATCTCTAAAGCCAGGTGCAATGGCACATTCCTATAATCTCACCACTCAGGAGATGGAAGTAGGTGGATTGCCAAGTGTTCAAACCTAGCTTGGGCTACATGGTAAGTTCTAAGCTATCCTGGACTATAGAGTAAAAATCTCAAAAAAAAAAAATCTCTATTGCTAGTTGATTTATTTATTCCACACATATTAATTAGACCTTTGCCATGGTCTGTGGGCAGCACGAGTCATTGAGGAATAATACAGTCAGGGTTGACATCACTCTTACAAATGCAGAGCTGAGAAAATCCATTAAAAGCCACATAATGGAATAATAATGATTGCTTTCGATCTAGCATTTCAGATACATACAGAGAGGCACCAGATTAAGTATCCTTAAAGAAAACTGCTGCTCACTGACTTCAGTTGCTGTTTTTCACTCCAAATCAATCTGAACAACCACGAGGAAGAATTTCATCACCTGTGTGCAGTGAAGCCCCAGTGTTTGTGTGGCACAGCTGCCTCTTTGGGGTCTCACCTCACCATCTTCCAGAACCCAGGGCTAGAGAAGACACATCCAAACAGACAGAATTTATTTCAGAAATTGCTGTGTGTGTATGAATTGGATCATTTTAAGGCACAGGATGGATACCTACTATGTACCATACAATGCTCAGTCCTGGGGTACAGAGACAAAGGGACAAGGTCACTGTATCTACACATTTACATGGCTCAGATGAGGCATTTTAAGCTGAACAGACCCTTTGAGTGGAGTAGTGACGTTACACCTAAAACAGCCTGGGACTGGGGAGATGGCTCATCAGTAAGGTGCTTGCTGCACAATTATGAGGACTGTGTTCAAGTCCCCAGCAGACACATCAACCCAGATGTAGCATCAAGCACCTGTAATCCCAGGGCTGATGAAGCAGACAGGGGATCCCTGGGGAGAGCATCAAGCTCCAGGTCCAGCAACAAACCCTGTCTCAAAAAATAAGATAGGAAGAAATAGAGGAAGACACCTGAAAGTGATACCTGGTCCCCACACATGTGCACAGATGAGTACCTACACACACACACACACACACACACACACACACACACACACACACACACGTAAACTTGACACCTTCACTGTCTCAAGGTTTTTGTCCCAACAGCAACAGAAGCCAATGGTTGAGGACCTCTCAGGAGTATCTCTGTGATTTTGTGCCATGACCAGAGTGTATCTGTCTCAGTTATAAAGTTAACTCACCATATGAAAGCCAATTTAACACAATGTATTAATGGAATACAAGAAATATACCACATGATTATCATAATAGCTACAAACATAATCAGACAAAATTCAATACCTTTTCACATTGAGAAAATGAAACCACTTGGCAAACACTAGAAGAGAATTTTCTCAACCTTGTGAGGATCATCCTAGTGAAACACACGGCCATTATTACACTTCATGGTAAAAGACTGGACACTTTACCCCTGATACCAGGAATAAGGTAAGGAAACCCACTCTTGCCACTTTTATTCAATGCCATACTAGAGTTTACAGCCAGAGCAATTAGACAAGAAAAAGTAATAAAAGTTACACACAAAAAGGAAGAAGTAAATGATCTTTTATAGAAAATATTAAAGGATACATACAGTATCTGTAGACAGTTCCAGCAATTTTGTAACTGGGTCCCATTGAAATTCTCTCCCACTTCCTCAGACTCCATAAGAGGAAAGAGGAGCCACCTGGGGATGACACAGGTCGTGACTGCCATTCTGTCTGTCAGCCATGGACTTCCTCAACACTGTCCTTCTGAACTCCACTTTCTTCTCCCATTAAAGATGCCTGTGCCATGAATCCCCTGAGACAGAGATGTGTCTTCTCAACTCCTTCAGTGCTGGCTTTGGATAAACCTGTTCCCTTTTTACCTCTTCTGGTAGATAGAGGATAATTAATGTAATTAATGTAAGATCTACACATGAATAGTGAACAATTCAAATATGAAATCAAGAAAACAATCCCATTAAGAATAGCATTGAAAGAATAAGATACTAAGGAACAAATTAACAAAAGACATAAAAGATTTGTAAATTAGAAACAGAAACACATTATTGAAAGTAATTAAGGTAGACACAAACAAATGGAAAAGCAGTCTGTATTCATGGACTAGAGACTTGCTATTGTCAGCATGACAGTATATCCAAATTAATTTACAGATTCAATGTAGTCTCTACCCAAGCCTCCCATTTATCCCCTTTTTTCAAAAATTAACATATGGGTTATAAAATTTGCAAGAAATTCAGAATAGGCAAGATCATTTTGTAAAAGAAAAACAAAACCTCTCTTACTTCTTAATTTCATAACTACAAACAAATTCACAAAATAAAGTGAAGCTACAAAAATTAAGACAGTATGACATTAATATAACAAAAAAATGTGTGAATCAATGGAATGAAATTTAGAGTTCAGGACTATAGCCTTAAATTTACGGCAAATTGATTTAACAAGGAAGCCAAAAAACAATTCAACAAAAGGAAAACAGTCTTTTCAACAAATGGTCCCAAAACAGTAACTGCAGTCATATCCACAAGCATGAAGTCAGACCCCTACCTCACACTACATCCAAAATTTATTTGAACTGGATTAAAACCTCAGTCAGTATCAAAGATAAAATCACTGGAGAGCAATGTAGGCATAAACCAATGATTTCTTAAATATCATGCTAAAACAAAAGGAAAAAATAATACAAGAACAATTAAATTGAAATTCTGAAATTGTGTGTTTTGATGAATACTATCAAGAAAGTGGAAAAACAGCCCAGAGAATGAGAGAAAATATTGACATTGTCTGACAAGAAGCTTATGTCAGAATACATGAAGAACTTTCACAATTCAAAACAAAGGTAAATAGCTCAACTTTAAAACGGACAATGGATTGAACAGACATCTCTACAAAAAGATATATAAATAGACAATAAACATGAAACACTGCCCAATATCATTTATGTTTAGGGAAATAAAACTACAGTGAAATTCCCCAACATTCTATAAGGACAATTATAAAAAATAATGATAATAATAATAATGTGCTATTAAATCATGTGAGCATTTTAGAAAACAGACCAGTAGTTATTGAATTAAACAGTTACCATGATTCAGAATATATCTAAGAGAACTGAAACTATAGACAGACTCATACATGAATGCTCATAATAATGCAAGTCAGCCCTCTACAACTAAAAGTTCAATATAAAAAAAAAAGCAAAAAACACTGATCAAAAATACTTAGGAAAAATGCCCATAATGCAAAACTTGAAATTTCCATGTACCAGGTACAATAAGGAACTCATATGAATAAACTGATACATATTCACACCTTGCCTTAGCTTCCTGCCCTATGACCTCCCAATACAGGTCCTCATGTTCCTTAGCTATGTTATGTGACTGTGATCAGCCTTGAGTCTCATTCCTGCAGTACTAACAAAGGTTATGTGTGCATTGAATATGTACAGACTTCTTTTGTAAATAGTGGCAGCTACTAATAGGACATCTACATTATACTATACAATATACATAATATAGAGATGGTTTAAGGTACATGGGAGGACATGTATAGTTATATGCTACTATCATTTTATTTAAGGGACTTGAGCATCTTGGTGGGTTGGGACTCCTGGGTGGGGAACCATCCTCTTTGGATCTGGAGAGATGACTCTGGTCACAATATCTGAAAAGTGGAGACAATCCAAGGTTTACTAATGAATGGATAAACAGAACATGGTAAATCCCTGTAATGAATCTCAATTCACTCTGACAGGGAAATAAATACTGATAGTGGCCACATCATGGATGAACTAGATATGTAGCAAGGAATTTAACTTCACCTAAAGAAAGTTTTGCTGTTGGGTCCTGGTAGACAACATTTAGACCCTTGTTATATCCTAAAGATGGAGCTTTGGTCAGCCATATGTTAACAGAATTTAAAGTGGAGACTTTGGGGCATATGGCTACCAAAGGAGACTGGAAACCAACCAGGTTTACACAATCAAGTTCAAATAACAACATAAACAACAAAGCTCTTGGCACCTTCTCTGGTTAGCTGTGCCTTGTGGGTACCACTACATATTAATAATATGATGATAATAATAACAAGCTATAATCATGAGCATAATGTATATCAGTGAGTTTTATAAGTACTTCTAATGAATTCTCAAATTTGATCATCTTAGAGACTCCACACAAAACTGGTATTGGAAGCAAAGACATGATATTGTGTTCCCCAAAATATTGTGCACCCTAATAAACTTATCTGGGGTCAGAAAACAGAATAGCCACTAGATACAGAGGCCAGAAAATGGTGGCACACACACCTTTAATCCTAGCATTCCGAAGGCAGAGATCCACCTGGATCTCTGTAAGTTCAAAGCCACACTGGAAACAGCCAGACATGATGACACACGCCTTTAATCCCAAGAAGTGGTGGCAGGAAGCAGAAATATATATAAGGTGTGAGGACCAGAAGCTAGAAGCTTTGGGCCTGGTTAAGCTTTTAGACTTTTGAGCAGCAGTTCAGCTGAGATCCATTTGGATGAGGACTCAGAGGCTTCCAGTCTGAGGAAAGAGGATCAGCTGAGGAACTGGCGAGATGAGGTGGCTGTGGCTTGTTCTGCTTCTCTGATCTTCCAGCATTCACCCCAATACCTGGCTTCAGGTTTGTTTTTATTAATAAGACCTTTTAAGACTCATGTTACAAAATACTGTCTCATAGACTGTCCTTTTTAATGTCTCATCTTGGAAATATGCTCGCTGGAGGAAGCCAGATACACACAATACTCAATTTGTGTGGAAATACAGAGAATGGGCAAATAGACACAGAAAGTTACTAGTTACTGCCAGGACCTGAGTCGGGGGAGGGAACAGACAGTAGCTGCCAGAAGCTATGGCTTCGCCTCTCGAGTGCTGAACACACTGTAGACTTAGGGGTGAAAGAGGCACACCTTTATTAATACACTAAAGGCCACTGTGGCACTCAAAACATTCCCCTCGACCACACTGAGATGAGGAAAGGGGGTACTGACTGGAATTGGTAAATGAGTCACCCTCAAAACATTCTACATCATTACACCCAACCAGGGTGACATGCTCGTCTCTGCTCTGTGTGAGATGCTGCAGCCAGTAGAGACAGGGAGCAGAAGCAGAAAGCAGAGGCCTGCAACCCTCGGCTCTGCCCCCTCCCACCTACATACTCTGAACAGACAGGAAAATTGTCAATTTTTCCATAACATATCTGGTCAGTCACACACACACACACACACACACACACACACACACACACACACACACACTTCTGCCTTCTCATTAAAATGCCACTTCTGAGTCATTTTAAAAGGGTCAGGTCAGATGTTGGTTCTGAAACCTTTGACAGCTGCTGTAATTGCCTGAAAGAACAGTGAGTGATGACTGGTGTAGTTTAATCTTGGAGTTTCTGCTTGGTTGTTAACATGACACTGAGAACACAAGTTTGAGAACACCAGAATGAGGAGAGAATCCATCTCAGCCATCTCTGGATGGTCACCTCTTCCCTGGACTACCATATTCCAGCCTAAATTCTGGGATCTGCTGCCTTTCTGCCACTCACAAGTCACAGGGTCTCCTGAGTTACTAGGCATTTTTACATTTCCATCAATGTTAATGCCATCACCTCCCAGCTCTGTAATGGACAATCTTCATAAGATTCATCTGTGGATAATTATTGTAGAGTGAGGTAGGGTGAGGCAAGGCATGAGCAGAGGGTGTTCAGGATACCTGCAAAGGCAGCCATTTGAGTTTAGGATTAGGAGGTCAGGGAGTTGTCCTCAATTTAGGTAATACCAGAGTTCTGAGGACAGCTCATTAATGGAGTAGCTCTAGAGAACACAAGTAGCCCAGAGCTGCTGTGTATATCTATCATCCTATCACTCCAGAGAACCAGATAAAACCTCAGAGGGTTATAGCAAACAGCATCATAGGAAGGACTGCAAGAGAAAGGAAAGGTCCTATGAGCATTCCAGAATGAGAAAATAAACTTGCATTTTGATGGAGACCTAATGCAAGAAGAGAACTCTTGAGACTTCAAACTGATAGGATTTTAACAAGTAAAAGAAGGGGACCAAGAGGGAGATATTCAAAGAATGTTCCAGATGAATGGAGTAGCATCAGCCAAGGTAGGAGGAAAGAAAGATATTGATAGTTGGATGTCAAGGTTTGTTTTGGTCTCACTGACACAGGGGCAGTGCACATTGGAGGCACCAGGGATGACTCAGGGGAGAAGCGAGTGTATGAAAGCCGGAGGCTGACCTGGAGGAAGGCAGAGGCTAACTGCTTCTAAATAAGAACTGCCAAGGAATCATTTTGATACTGAGAATGTCTTTAGAGTCTTGATCATGTTCCAACATTCCAACATTCAAGTGGGAAATAACAGCACGACCTGGGAGGTGATGAATCTGAGTCAGTACAGCACCGAGCTCAGCTGAGTAGATGGAAAATTAATTTTCTCTTCTCCTTTCTATCCCATTCACAAATTGCATTGTTCTGAATCTGGGGGTCAGTTACCTGCTGAATGGCCTGAATCCTATCAGGTGTCTGTTGGTAGTAGATCTGTGAGTCTCTTTGTCCTCCCCAGGATCCAGTAAAAGGCACAGTTATTCTGTATCCAGTAGAGGCACTGTGAGCTGGGTCTAGAAACTGGCCTAGTTGGATGCCAGAGGCTCTGCACCACTGGCTATTTATCTGAGCGTGAGAAACTCACAGCTCCACAGCTTAACCCCAGCTGGCCTGGCCCTGCATGCCAGAGGCTGCTTGGCAGAGCTGCTGCCCCCCTCCCTTAATCTCTCTCTCCAGAGACTCATTTAGGCTGACCAGACATGTACTTGGCATTCAGGCGGCATGCTTCCCCCCTTCTGCCTCCACTCCGTGGAGCCTAAAGGGTGATTTGGAGGTGTGCAGCCCTTTATATCCTTCCTCCCCTTCGGCTGCCAAGGCTGGGAGTCTTTTCTTGCTCCTAAGGACTTTCTAGCTGCTTCATCAGAGCCATTGTTGAGGGGAGTCTTCACACGCACAACCGACACCTGACGACTTTCCCTCTCCGCAGACGGAGAAATCAGCGCTAAGAGAAGTCTCATTACAGCTTGCGCACACTCAGCCCCATGGAAGAGCGAAGTCAGGAAAAGAACAATCCAGGTTTACTGTTCGCTTTTGAAAAACCGTGGCTGTAAAAATGCTCTCATTCTCTACTAATGGGATTAGAGGGAGCCAACCCTCAGTGCTTCCTATCCTCCCATCTCCTAGCAAAGTCCTTTACAGATATGTAGGTCATCATACTCCTTCAGTCCTCTCTCATCTTCTCTCATCTAACTAGGGCTGTTTCACCTCCTCAGCAATCAGGATGCAGCTCCACCCCCAGCACCTTGCCTCTTCAGTGAAAGAACACTCCTGCTCCCACTCCTCCCCCTGTCCTTCCCTTTCCCTCAGTTTGCATACCTGCTGGCCTACTCCTATCAGCTCCTGAGCACCATCCTGGGGCTCAGTCAGGATTGATGCCCCATCAGCACCTGGCACTGTGCTAGGCTCAGCTGGGGGTGATGCTTCCATCGGCACCAGAGTACTGTGCTGGGACTCAGTGTTGGGGGGCATGACCCCCAGTCTGTTCTACTCCAGTCTGTTCTTCTTTACTGTTCCTATGTATCAGGGATCCAACAAAGCCTTTCACTGTGAATGACCAAATCTTGCTGAAGTTTGTGTCCTTCACCATGTAGCTGGTATCCAATCCACCAGATCTGCTGTGACATGTCCAGATAATAAGGGTAAACATTCTTTTACAGCTACTGGTTGAGAAATATTTAATTCTAGATATTCCTAACCCAACTCATTGCAAATGGCAACACTATATAAACCCTCACAAATTTGTTTATTTCTCTGTGTTTGGCTGCTTCTTGGAACAGAGGAAATAAAAATTGTTTGAGGTCAGAGTGAGCATACACTCATCTGTAAGAGAAAACAATGAAACGATAGACAGAAAAAAGTAGAGGTCTGTGGGTACAGGGGGTGACTTATGTTAACTTTGTTAACTGCTGGAGGAGGACCAAGCTCTGCTGGTCTCTCTGGTCTTGGCCTCTAAAGCAGAGCAGCTGAATGACAAGTCTACCCTTCACCAGCTCCACATTCTTCCTAGAGGAGCCAACCTCTCAGCAGTATTAAAACACCTTAAACTGTGTTAAAGGTGCCGGTCTCTGACCACAAGCAAGGAGAGCTAGCATGCCCCTCTTGGGTGTTCCTGTTACCCCAGAGAAAGAAGTATCCTTGGCTCCTAAGTGCTTGTGCCAGGGAGAGAGTGCCGTGTATCAGAGACCTGCCATCTCCCCTGGGGTAGCCATTCTCAGTCTGCCATCTTCCTTCTTTCTATTGGATGATGTTCTCCTCTATTTTCATTTCCAGCTATACTTCAGGGTACAGTTGTTGAGTGATAATTTCTTTGGTCCTATTAAAGACTAGTAGGCAAAGGGCAGTGGACCATTAAGAGAAGGGACCTTCCAACCAAATGTGTCATTTCCCAGGAGGTTCACTGACAGGTCTACTGTGGCTCACATGGAGTTGGTTGTAATTTTATCTGCCTTGACTAACAAAATACCTGAGGAAACTTCTCCCAGGAGCAGGGATTTATTTTGGTTCATGCTTTAAGGGGTTTCAGGCCACCATGAAGGTTGTGACAGAGTATACCATATTGTCCCAGCCAGGAGACTGCTTGCACTGGGGGCTCTCTCCTTTTTACACTTTTAATCCACTTGGGCTCCCAGCCTATGGAATGGTGCTGCTTCTATTCAAGGATGGTCTGGTCCTCCCAGTAGTTAATCCTTTGTGGAAACCCAGAAGCCTGCTTTACTATCTCACAGATGCTTCTCACTCCAAGCAAGTTGACAATTAAGACTGTTAAAGGAGCAAGTCTCACTCAGTACTATCCCTAACCTGTTGCAAAACAGAGGATCCTGTGTCCAAAGTTACCACTCTCACAATTTGAAGCAGAAAGCAGACTCTGTTGAGAGGAGAGATGGGTGGGAAATATCCTGGAAAACTAACAATTGTGAAGAAATACTGATGCCTCTTTGAGTTAGGGAAGGCCATCGCTCTATAGGCTACCTCCTGGGTGGATATGACAGGATGACCCAGAGAGCAATGACTGCTTGCAAGTAAGCATGGCTTTACAAGGGGCATCTTGATGTCCAAGTGGTGAGAACCTGTTATGGTTTCAATGTGGTATATATCCATTAGGCTCATGTGTTTCAACACTTGGCCCAGCTGATGGTACTATTTTGGAAATTTGTGAAACATTTAGGAGTTGGAGCCTAGCTGGGAAAGTAGGTAACTAGGGGCAGGACTTGAGGTCCTACAGCCTAGCCACTTCACTTCCTGTCAGCTGTTTCCTAACTGCAGATGCAATGTGACCAGCAACCTCATGCTCCTGCAGCTGTGCCTTCTCCACCATGGTGAGCCTAAATAAACCCTTAGCCCCAAGTATGAGGAATTCCAAGGTCAGAATGCATCTGGATAGAAGCAGTTATGCCTCTACCACACTGAGTGAGTAATAGTAAAGTGAACCCACAAGTGGTCACAGTGATGTGAGCTGTTCTATGTTTTTAGTACAATGAGAAATGAAAACCACTCATCTTCAACTGGTGAGATATAACATTAGAAAATCACATCTATGAAATGGTGTGAGTTGGAGAAAAGGAAGCTGTACTGAGCCATGTCAGGCTCCTTCATATTCTAGCTCCCTGCCATGCTCTTTCTCAGAGTCTCACAAGCTGGTCTGGAACTCATTATATTGACCCAGAACTCATGGCAACCCTCTGCCTCAGCCTCCTACATATTGGTATTATGGATATGAGCCACCATGACTGGCTTCCAAAGACTATAAACTCCTATCCAAGTTACATGAAGACCTTTACATATGTTGAGAATGAAAAAGAAATGGCCAGGAAAAAAGATGCCTCCACAGTTTATCAAGATCATACAGGAAATAAAAATAGACTATGAGCAGTCCCCACCAGCCAGCTACCAGGTGAGAGACCTGCCTGCAGGCTGGACCACCACTGCTGCCACTCACTGGATGTTGTTCCCCAAGACCCACTCTGCCAGCCACCCCCACCCACCTCATCATCCTTGGCCAACCCTTCCCACAACTCCAGCAGACTCCATAGTCATAGGAACGGTCTACACAGAACAGGTGAGTAACTGGCCTCCCAACTGAGCTGCCCTAACCTCCAGGGCACATACCATGCCTCTCCCCCTCCCATCTCAGCACCAGCAAGGCAACTGGGTCCTGCCCCCAACTGTGGTGGAATTCCACTGCTCTGATACACCAGCCAGCCAGCAGGTGAGAACCTGCCTGCAGGCTGCACCACCACTACTGCCACCCACTGGATTCTGTTCCCCCAAGACTCACTCTGCCACCCAACACCCCCCCCAACCTCATCATCCTCCCCATGGCCTGCCTTTCCCTACAACTCCAGCAGACTCAAAAGGCACAGGTATAGCCCACACTAGTTGGAAGAACAGGAAGATACACTGGATCTAGTCACCCATACCCCCACAAACCTCACCTGAGATACCCTACTGGACCTGAAGATCTGCCAGTCACCATAACTCTTGGCCATTCAGGCCAGAAAACAAGAAAACAGATAAGAAAGGAACAAAACACCCATTCAACAAATACAAATACAAGAATCAACACCCAGACCTACCATCATCCCAAATGCAGGTGTGTAAACACCAGTGTAAGAATACATTCAATAACAGAAAGGGCAATAGGGCACCATCAGAACTTAATGATCCTATGACAGCAAGACCTGAGCATTCCAATGCAGCAGCACAAGAAAACAGAATGGATAGAAAAACAGGATCCATCCTTCTACTGCATACAAGAAATATATCTCAACTTCAAAGACAGACATTAACTCAGAGTAAAGCATTGGGGAAAGATTTTCCAATCAAATGAACCTAAGAAGCAAGCAGGTGTAGCTATCCTAATATCTAACAAAATAGACTTCAAATTAAAATTAATTAAAGAGATGTAGAGGGACATTTCATATTTATCATATGAAAAAAAAACATCAAGATGACATCTCAATTCTGAAAATCTATGCCCCAAATACAAGGGCACACACATTTGTAAAAGAAACATTACTAAAGCTTAAAATCACACATCAAACCCCACACATTAATAGTGGAAGACTTCAACACACCACTCTTACCAATGGACAATTCATTCAGACAGAAACTAAACAGAAAAATAAGGGAACTAACAGATGCTATGACTCAAATGGACTTGAAATCTACAGAACATTTCACCCAAACTCAAAATAATATACCTTCTTCTCAGCACCTCATGGAACCTTCTCTAAAATTGACTACATATTCTGTCACAAAGCAAATCTGAACAGATATTTTTTAAAATGGGATAAACTCCCTGTATCTTATGAGATCACCAAGGATTAAAGTTAAAATTCAACAACAACACAAACTACAGAAAGTCTACAAACTCATGGAAACTGAACAACTTTCAACTGAATTACCAATGGATCAACAATGGGATTATGTTGCTAGCAATACACAGAGTCTGCTTAATGGGCAAAGGAATTTATTTGTGAAAGAAAACTCACAAGACAAATAGAGGAATTTGTCACAGTATCCTGGAAGGGTGAGGCACAGTCCAATGCTATTCTCTGGTGAGATTTGCCCTGGTCCATCTCAGCATCCAAAACCACAAGGTAGTAAAGAGAGCTGCATGCTGCATCCTAGGTCTTAAAGGTCTAGAGCAGCCACGCCCCAGGCACATGTACTTCAAGGTCATAGGCAGGTGTAACAGTTACCTGCTACCTCACTAGGGGTAGTGCTTCAAGGCATAGCAAGAACAGCTACCCATTACAGGTCAAGGAAGAAATAAAGAAAGAAAGTAAAGACTTCCTAGAATTCAATGAAAATAAATGCACAACATACCCAAACTTATGGAGCACAATGAAAGCAGTACTAAGAGGAAAGTTCAGAGCCCTAAGTGCCTACATAAAAAAAAATTGGAGAAATCTAACACTAGTGACTTAATAGCACAACCAGAAAGCTCTAGAACAAAAAGAAGCAAATTCACCCAGGAGGAATAGACAGTAGGAATTAATCAAACTCAGGGCTGAAATCAATAAAGTAGAACCAAAGAGAACAATACAAAGAATCAATGAAATAAAGAAACTAACCAACTGGCAGAGAGAGAATATAAAAATAAACAAAATCAGAAATGAAAAGGGAGACATAACAACAGACACTGAGGAAACCCACAGAATCATCAGGTCATACTTCAAAAACCTTACTCAACAAAATTAGAAAATCTAAAAGAAATGGACAACTTTCTTGATAGGTACCACACACCAAAATTAAATCAAGACCAGATAAACAATTTAAATAGAACCATAACCTCTAAGGAAATAGAAGCAGTTGTTAAAAGTCTCCCCCCCAACCCCCACCACCGCCGCCAAAAAAAAAAAAAAAAAAAAAAAAGCCCATGGCCAGATGGTTTTAGTGCAGAATTCTACCAGAATCTCAATGAAGAGCTAATATCAATACTCCTCAAAGTGTTCCACACAATAGAAACAGAAGGAACATTGCCCAATTATTTTCATGAGGTTACAGTTACCCTGGTACCCAAACAACACAAAGACTCAAAAAAGAAAGAAAATTACAGACCAATTTCCCTCATGAACATTGATGTAAAAATACTCAATAAAATACTGGCAAACTGAATCCAAGAACATAACAAAAAGATTATTCACCACGATCAAGTAGGCTTCATCCCAGAGATGCAGGGATGCTTCAATATACAGAAATATGTCAATATAATCCACCATGTAAACAAACTGAAAGAAAAAAACCCACATAATCATTTCATTAGGTACTTTAAAAGCCTTTGACAAAATGCAATACCCCTTGATAATAAAGGTCTTGGGGAGATCATAAAAGTCTTAGGGAGGTCAGGGACATAAGGAACATACCTAAACATAATAAAAGCAATATGCAGCAAACCAACAGCCAACATCAAATTAAATGGAGAGAAACTCAAAGCGATTCCACTAAAATCAGGAACAAGAGAAGGCTGTCCACTCTCTCCATATCTATTCAATACAGTACTTGATGTTCTAGCTAGAGCAATAAGACAACAAAAGGAGATCAAGGAGATACAAATTGGAAAGGAAGAAATCAAACTTTTACTATTTTCAGATGATAGGATAGTATACATAAGTGACCCCAAAAATTCTACCAGGGAGATACTACAGTTGATAAACACCTTCATTGATGTGGCAGGATACAAGATTAACTAAAAAAAAAAAACAGTAGCCCTCCTATATACAAATGATAAATGAGCTGAGAAAGAAATCAGAAAACAAAAACACCCTTTATAATAGCCACAAATAACATAAAATATCTTAGGGTAACTCTAATCAAACAAGTGAAAGACCTGTATGACAAAAACTTTAAGTCTTTGAGGAAAGAAATTGGAGAAGATATCAGAAGATGGAAAGATCGCTCATGCTCATGGATCAGTAGGATTAACATAAGTAAAAATGCCAATTTTACCAAAAGCAATCTACAGATTCAATGCAATCCCCATCAAAAGTCCAACACAATTGTTCACAAGCCTCAAAAGAACAATACTCAACTTCATATGGAAAAACAAAAACCCAGGGTAGCTAAAACAATCCTGTACAATAAAGGAACTTCTGGAGGTATCACCATCCCTGATTTCAAGCTCTACTATAGAGCTATAGTAATAAAAACAGCACAGTATTGGCATAAAAACAGACAGGTGGATCAATGGAATCGACTCAAAGACCCTGACATACATCAACACACCTACAGAAACCTGATTTTTGACAAAGAAGCCAAAATTATACAAATGGAAAAAAGAAAGCATCTTCAACGAATGGTGCTGGCATTACTGGATGTCGACATGTAGAAGAATGCAAATAGATCCATATCTATTGCCCTGCACAAAACTCAAGTCCAAGTAGATCTAAGACCTCAACATAAATCCAATTACACTGAACCTGATAGAAGAAAAAGTGGGAAATAACCTTGAACACAATGGCACAGGAGACAACTTCCTGAATAGAACACCAGTAGCACAGACACTAAGATCAACAATTAATAAATGGGACCTCATGAAACTGAAAAGCTTCTATAAGGCCAAGGACACTTGTAGAGAGCCGTGCACAGCCGTACCTCAAAGATGGTGCAACATCTGGCTTCTGCCTTCCCGATGGCAGAAGCTCCTTATTTGGCTAAGGCTAGGATCTGGCTTGCTTCTGCACACCTGGACCTAATCTGGCTTGCTTGCATATGTCTGACCCTAGCGGCATTGTCCACGTGGCACCACGGGGTTGATTGCCCAGTGGCTATAAAGGGCGTGGGCTGACTTTCCTGATTAGTGACTGGGAGAGTGACTGGGAGAGTGACTGTGGGGGTGACTGTGAGTGAGAATGAGAGAGAGAATGGGAGAGTGAGTATGAGTGAGGGAGAGAGAGTGAGAGTGGAGAAGAAAATGACTTTCCCCGGGGTCAGAATATTGTTCAAGGTTCCTGAATAAACTGCTTGGAGAAGAGCCTGGCGTCGCATCTTCCTTGCTGGTCGAGGCGGACACGACAGACACTGTCAATAAGACAAAATGGCAGCCTACAGAATGGGAAAAGATCTTCACCAACACCACATCTGACAGAGGGCTAATCTCCAAAATATATAAAGAACTTAAGAGACTAGGCACCAAAAAATCAAATTAAAAAATGGAATACTGATCTAAACAGAAAATTCTCAACAGAAGAATCTCAAACTGCCAAGATACACTTAAAAAATTATTCAACATCAGGGAAATGTAAATCAAAACCACTCTGAGATATGAACTTACACCAGTCAGAATGGCTAAGATCAAAAACACTAATGACAGCTTATGTTGGAGAGGATGTGGAGTAAGAGGAACACTCCTCCAATGCTGGTGGGAATGCAAACTTTACAGCCTCTTTGTAAATCAATATGGCGATTTCTCAGAAAATTGGGAATCAATCTACCTCAAGACCCAGCTGTACCAATCTGTATATACCCAAAAGATGCTCAATCATACCACAAAGACACTTGTTCAACTATGTTCATAGCAGTGTTATTTATAATAGCCAGAACATAGAAACAACTTAGATACCCATCAACCAAAGAACGGATAAAGAAAATGTGGTACATTTACACAATGGAGTATTACTCAGCTGTAAAAAACAATGACATCATGAAATTTGTAGGCAAATGGATGGAACTCTAAAAAAGTCATTCTGAGTGAGGTAACTCAGACCCAGAAAGACAAACATGGTGTGTACTCAATCATAAGTGGATATTAGCTGTAAAGTAAAAGATAACCATGCTACAATCCACAGCCACAGAGACACTAGGTAACAAGGAGAGCCTAAAGAGAGACACATGGATTTCCCTGGGAAGAGGAAATAGAAGAGATCTCCTGGGTAAACTGGGGGGGCAGATGGACATGAGGGATCAGGTTGGGCAGGTTGGGGGTGGGACAGAGAGGGAGAATAACAAAAAAGGATGTCTTGATTTCAGGGGCAATTCGGAGTCAGGGAGAAACCTGATGCCAGGGAAACTCCCAGGTATCCACAAAGATGACCCCATCTAAGACTCCTAGCAATAGTGGAGAGAGTGTCTAAACTGGCCATCTCCTGTAATCAGATTGGTGACTACCTTAATTGTCATCAGAGAGCCTCCATTCAGTAACTGATAGAAACAAATGCAGAGATCTATAGTCAAGCACTGGACCAAATTCTAGGAATCCTGTTGAAAAGAGGGAGAAAGGTTTATATTGGGGGGGGGGTCAAGTTCATCACAAAGAAACCCACAGAAACAATTAACCTGAGCTCACATGAGCTCACAGACCCTGGGCCAACAGTCAGGGAGCCTGCATGGGATTGATCTAGGCCTTCTACATATCTGTGACAGTTGTGTAGCTTGATCTATTTATGAGACTCCTAGAAGTGGGATCAGGACCTGTCCCTCATGCTTGAGCTGGCTTTTGAGAACCTATTCCTCATACTGGGTTGCCTCACCCAGCCTTAATACAAAGGGAGGAGCTTAGTCCTACCTCAAATTGATATGTCATGCTTTGTTGACACCCACGGGGGGTCTGTCCATTTCTGAACAGAAACAGAGGAGAAGTGGATGGGGGGCAGGGAAGGAGGCAGCGAGAGGGAATGGGAGGAGAGGAGGGAGGGCAAACTGCAGTTGGGATGTAAAATAAATGAAAATATTTAATTAATAATAATAATAATAATAATAATAATAATAATAATGTCAGCCATCTTGCCCAGTGACATCTCTTCACTGGACATGTTTGAGACTGAATGGAGCTTCTGGCCTGTGGTAGATTTTCAAGACTTTGTTTTATTGTTATTATTTTTAAATGTTAATTGTTTGTTATATATAAAACAATATTTATTATTATTTTTTAAATCTCATGGATCATTCACAGAGAGACCAGTTTTGTCAGAAACAGTGAGCCCTATGGGACCCCTAGGGTGTCTTTTGCACCCCTTATTCTGTTATTGGCTCACCTAGGGGCAGAAACCCTGAACAGTGCCAACTGTGTACTCTTAACAACAGCAAGATCTGGTACAGTTCTAAAAGGTGAAAGAAACAGGCCTAGCGCTTGAGGTGATTTTCCTAATTGCACATCTTGATAGAGACATGAGTCCACCACATGGTAGAATCCTCTGTGCTTCTATATAACAATGTTTATACCCTGAGGTCCTGGACACTTAACAAGAGCTTAACATCTCTCTTTTATTATCCATCCAAGTTCAAGTATACATTGAATAGAAATTGCAAAAACCCATCCATGTCCCTGATCCCTAATACAAAAGCAAAAAATACTAACAGCCCTGTGCCAGGAACTGCTTGAAGCTTAAGACCAGTGTCTTCTTCCTGAACTAATGCAAGCCTATGTTTTCCAATAACTTTGCCATTAGTTAGGTGTGAGTGTGGTGATATATTATGTACCCCAATAAAGCTTGCCTGAGGATCAGAGGACAGAGCCAGCCACTAAATTAGACATAGAGGTCAGGCAGTGGTGGCAACACCTTTAATTCTATCACTCAGGAGGCAGAGATCTGTCTGGATCTCTGTGAGTTCAAGGCCGCACTGGACTACATGAGAGAAACAGAGCCAGGCAGTGGTGACACACACCTTTAATCCCAGTAAGTAATATGGCAGGGCAGAGAAAGGTATTTAAGGCGTGAGGAAACAGGAACTCACTCTCTTTAGACTGAGGATTTCTTAGAGGTAAGAACTAGTGGCTGGCTGTTCTGCTTCTTTGATCTTTCAGGTAAGCTTTATTGAGGTACACAATATATCACCACATGTGAGCTGCGACTGAGTTCTGACCTTTTGTAGATGAAGGGACCCTGAGCATTGTCTTTTAGGCCCACAAGACTCCCTCACTTCATCGCTATTCCTTTTTGCTTTTTTTTTTTCCTCCAATGTTTGTTGAATGAAGATTTCAAGACCCTCAAGAACTATGGAACTATAATATTGGGAAATGTGTTCATTAGCCTGCATTACTTTATCCATAAAATCTATCCCTTACTTAATAGTACAGAGAGCTTCTAGTATGCTGATAATAAACAAATTATTTTAAAGTTAATCCAATTTCTATAATGAAAGCCATCATAAAATTAGTTTTGTGTTTCAATTTGACACAACCTAGAATCATCTGGGATGGGAACCTTAATGAGGAGTTGTCTAGATGAGGTTTGCCTATCTGTGGGACACTATCTTGACTATAAACTGGTGCAGGAATGTAGCATGAGTCTTAAAAGTTCTTATTAATAAAATCAAACCTGAAGCCAGTTATTGGGGTGAACACTGAATGATCAGAGAGACAGAACAAGCTACAGCTATCTCACCTTGCCAATTCCTCAGCTGGTCCTGTTTCCTCAGACTGGAAGCTTCTGTGTCCTCATCCCAATGGCTCTTAGCTGAACTGCTGCTTGAAATTCTGAATGCTTAACCAGCCAAATGCTTCCAGTTTCTGGTCCTCATGCCTTATAACCTTTCTGCTTTCTACCACCACTCCCTGGGATTAAAGGCTGCTTTCTGGGATTAAAGGCGTGAGTCACCATGCCTGGCTGTTTCCAATGCAGCCTTGAACTCACAGAGATCCAGAGGGATTTCTGTCTCTGGAATGCTAGGATTAAAGGCGTGTGCTACCACTGCCTAACCTCTATGTTTAATATTGTGGCTTTTCTGTTCTCTGACCCCAGACAAGTTTATTAACGTACACAATATTTTGGGGAACACAATACCACCACACAGGAACATATAGCCCATTGTGGGCAGCACCATTCCCTAGAGGTGGAGTCCTGAACTATAGGACAGAAGGAAGCTAGATGAGAACAGGCAGGCAACAAGGGTGCATTCATTTGTCTCTGTTCTTATCAGTGGATATGATATGACTAGCTGTCTGAATCCCTCAGTGATGGACTGTGACCTGAAATTATAAGCCAAGTAAGCCCTTTCTCTGATAAGTTGCTTATTGGTCAGGTTGTTTTATCACAGCATCATAAATGAAACAAGAAGATAACACACCTTCATAAGTCAACTTTATTTATTCATTTATTTTGATAAGGTCTCAGGTATCTCAAACTGGTCTTGAACTCACTATGTAGCTAAACTTCTTCTGATCCTCCTGTTTCTACCTCCAAGTGCTAGGATTACAGATGTATATCACCATCTCTGGGTCATAAAATGCTGGTGGTGATGGAACCGAGGGCTCCTTGTACTGTAGGCAAGCACTCTTCCGTGGGAGCCACATCCTCAGCTCATTAAGCAAATGTATTAAGCAAAAGTGAATAACTTCTCACAATGGTAAACTGCCATAAACCATATAGAAATTATCAGAATCATGATACCTCATTCCAGATTGCCTGAAAAGTAACTGAACTATGTCAGCCAGTAAACATGAGCCAGCTGCTAAAACATCACAGGAAGTACATCTTCAGGTAAAGGAGATTCTGCCTTTTTTTTTTTTTTTTTTGCCTGATAGTAGCTTTGAGGAAGATCTAGTGGTCACTTGGTAGGACACTTTGGTGGCTTGTCTCCCAAGGGAGCATGGGAAGAGGACTTTTGAGACCTGAGAGCTGGTGTCCTAAAAAGCTGTGATTTTGCATACTTCCAAATTCCTTAAAATCTTATTAGAACCATTTGTAGGATTTTTGGAGTAATGCATGAATTTGGTAAAAATTTCAGCTCTAAATTTTATATTAAAGAAGGAAAGGAAGAAAAGGATTATGTATTGATGAGTCTTTGAAGTTTTCTTAATGCTCTTTTAGCAAATATTGTCCTACTGACTGTTCAGTACCTGGGTTATGAGAAAGTCAGGGATGAAGGGCTTAGGAAAGAATGCAGATTCTTTCATGCTCAAGAGCAATCAGCATTACAATCATAGGAAGGTCATTCTACAACTTCCCTGTGTATCTGGGAGAGAAAGCGAATTAAATAAGGAAATAGATAAGAACCAGTGGTAATTGAAGATCAATCAGAAGTTAACCTACATTGCATCTGAAATTATAGTGCTAATTGACAGAAGGCCAGGATGAAATTTAAAAGCAGATGGCTCACCACAGATTTTCACAACTCAAATGATGTAAGAGTCAATATCCTGCCATATTTGTTTACCCCTTCAATAGCAGCAGTGATTGCGTTCAAAGACACACATGTGCAGAAGGAAGCTCCTTTTCTGGATTCACTGCTTGATTTTGGTGGGGGCTGCTGCTTGGTGAGGGGAGGATCTGAGCAGTGTTAAGTGCATGCATATTACCAAATATAAATTGCCAGGAAGCTTTGTGTTTAGCTGCTTTTGCACAGGAAATCTCTGTTCCCAGCAAGAAGACATTTGCAGGCTGGTTACATTCATCACTAGGAAAGGCCCTGGATTTTCTGCTGCTGTTGTGTTTGGTGGCTTGTTTTAATTAGGGTTTGGGAAATTTATCAGTTTTAGCCTGAATCAGGCACAGAATCAGGATTAGGGTCTTATCCCTTTCACTACCACTTAAAAAATTAATTTCTATGAAAATTCTTCAGCTGCATCAGCACTTTGATGCTGAGTTCAGTGAATTCAAAACAGAGGGTTGAGCTGGTTAACAGAGACACTCAGAAAATAAACTTAAGAGAAAACACTGCTTTTGGACACTGCAGTCAAAAAGTTGACTGCATGAATAAGAGCCTGAAGTTCATCTCTATAACCAGGGGCAAAGGAGTATAGAGAGTGCTAAAGGCTTTTATTTAAGCAAGAAACCTAGGACAAGACTAATGCTTTGAAAGTGTCACTGTCTCAACAACCTAAAGAGCCTATGGTGCAATTTCTATGTGTGTCCTAACAGTGAATGAATTCAACACTCTGCAGTTGCTTACTGGAGTTTCTTCTCTTACCCCAAGACACCAACAAAACAAAATAAGGCTGGTTGGGTCCAGTGCAGAGATTGGCCTCTTTCCTTGATTAACGGAACCTATTATTTTGAAAGCAAATCCTTCATTTCTTCAGAGGGCATCAAGGGTAACATTGACCAACATTCAGAAAACATGTATGACTAGAACAGAAAATAGAAGAGTGGTGATATGGGGAGCAAAGGCTGTAAAAGCAAAGACTCTTAATGGATATTATGGTTTGAATGTGAAACATTCTTATGGGTTTATGGTTTGAATGTGAAACATCCTTACAGGCTCATGCATTTGAACACTTGGTCTCCAGTTGGCCTGCTATTTTTGAAACATTGTAGAACCTTTAGAAGGTGGAGCCTTGCTGAAGGAAGTAGAACATGAGGGGCAGGACTTGAGGTTTTACAGCCAGGTCCTACTTACTGTTCCTTCTCTATCCTGACTGACAATGTAGTGTGACAAGCCAGCCTCCTGCTATTACCTAAGCCCCACCCCCAAAGCTAAATCTTCTCCGCCATGATGAAAGATTGCCTCAAACTATAAGCCAGAACACACCTTCTCTGTTAAGTTGATTTGTCAGAGTTATTTCATCACAGCAAAAGGAAAAGAAACTAAGACACCAAATGATAAAAGAACGTCTTTCAATTATTGGACTATGAGTAACAAAGCATCCCTGTTTCAAAAGGAATTATCTAACAGTCACAAGGATGTTAGGTCATATACAGAGATGGACAATTAATGGCTATTAAGAGGGCTAAAGATAGCCCAAAGTGATTTAGCTTTGGACCTGTAACATTCCAACTCTCCAGTAACAGAGTCCTAATCAGTCAATCAGCCTTACAGAATCATTAATACAAGTTCAGCTTTTCTTTCTGGAACTGCAGTTCACATGAAACTCATTGAGAGGATGCTTTGGCTGTAAAATGCTGAGTCCTCACTCAGCCACAAGGCAACTCAAAGGTGGATGAAAGCCCAACACTCCTCCCTTCTTCACTGTGTCTGTCTGTGTGTCTCCCTGAAAGACACAAGGATAAACTGTTCCCTTCATTTTTACTATCAAGTCATCTTGGGTTCCTGGAACAGCAGAATGTCACAGACATGACCATCCCATATAAGGAAAGTAATACATGAGGAGGAGGCTATACCCCAGGATAGAAGAAATCATCTCTTGAAAACTACCTTATCCCCTAAAGCAGTAAGGGCTTCTTGCGATCACTGCAGAACTCTGAGAACTGACGGGCAGACCACATCACTAGGGCTTCTTAACTATATAGACCTCTTATCCTTTATCTTGTTTTCCTCTATTTAAGTCTAAACTTCTGATATGCTCCAAGGATGAACCCCCTATCATTTCCTCTTCCCAACATGCCAGTAGATTTGATCCCTCATCTCTTTAATTAGTATATTGGGACCAGTGGCTGAACCTAGCTTGTTAGGGCTACCAGTGCCCACACTTTTGCCCTTAAAACTCTGTTCATGTAAGGAATTCATTCAGTTCTGTTCCCACAGTAAGTGTCTTGGGCTTTAGCCTGCAGGATGGCAAGTATGCAATGGAAAATGTTGGATTAAGTTTATAGATTCTACACTCAAATAGCTCAAGAAAACCCATGCAGGCATCTTTGCTGTAGAAGTTCTCTGGCATTCTGCCAGGTCACACTGGTATTTTCTGCCTGATACACACTGCCATCCCACTTGTTTGCATGATACCCACCACCCTCTCTAGCTGGGAATCAGCTCCATGAGAACTGGGCTTTGTTTACTGTTGTTGGAGTTCGGACAATGAGACCCTCAAGCACTCACAAGTGTGAGGTAGGCTCCAAAAAGGCATTTACACCAAATGTGTCTCTTGTCTCCATGGGAATAAGAGATACTTTATTTTAATACAAACATGTGACCCTGATCTGAGAATATAGATTTGGGTTGTCCTGCACAAATGACATGTTCTACTGTATAAGAGGTTCCATGAACATTTCATAGTCATGGAACAAAAGAAATCCTTAAATTGAGGCATTTGCAAACACATTGGTGAGAATATCAGGTGGGTAGGTTACAATCTGATGACATCCTTAGTATCTGCATTATCAGAAGAAAGTACTTTGCTAAGTTAATGGGCTTCAAAGACTACCTGATAACCCCAAGGACATTAGGTCAGACACAGAGGTGGGAATGGACAGCTAATGAGGGAAGTAAAGACAGCTCAAGATCTGCCACCTTCCAGCTCTCCACAATCATGAAGTTCTAACAGGCCATTGGGCCTTGGAGAACCCTTAAACATGAGTATGGGATTCCCTCAACCCCCTGGGAACTTCGGTTCTCAGGGCTTGGGAATAAGGAGGCAAACTTCATGATGGCTAGAGGCTAGTGGACTCCAGAGCCATAATCCTGCAGGACATCAAGTAGTCACTCCAATAGGAAAGAAATCTCACACCCAAACTGAGCTGGGCCAACATGTCAGACAGCAATGACCACAGTCTTTGCCTCACTGTAATAGTGTCTTTCTAACATTAACTTGACCAAATTGGCTATCCAACATGCATCAGCCAGGACATATCTAGAACTCCACTTAAGGAGAGCAAAGGAAGCACTCTGTTCTACACAGAGGCTGGAGTATAGGCTGGTGTGGCTCATAAAGTCACCCAGGGCCCCATGCTCAGAAGGGCTCCACGCTTGGTCTAATGTTTTGCTTTGATGCTGACATTCTTACTAATTTTTAAACAGTGGACTGGAGACTCCTTCACCGAGCCACACAAACTGTGTGAAGGGACTGGAGACTTCCTCACTGAGCCATGTGATTTGTCCTGGTGCTAAGAGCACAGATACTATAGAGGCAGCACCTGACTCACAGGCCAGGTCAGCCACTTTGGTGGCACCATTTCATGCTGTTTGGTGTGGGTGATAATAACCATCCATGTTTGGAGGATTGCTACAAAGTTTAAAAGTAGTGTAAGCAAAGCACTTTGAATAGGGTCAGCAATGGAGGTGCCACATACAACTCAGATACCTGTCTGTCATCTATCGCTGGACGTGTCCAGAAGAAGCAGCAGTTCACAATTCCTTCTCAAGTTCAGTAAGGACCTAAAATAGAGTTCATGGAAGTCTTCCCAAAAGGAAATAACAATAGGTGTTTGAAATTTAGTCATTTGACTTCAGAAACCTTGACTTACAAAGTTCAAAAAGTATAGGTACAGCTGATGACAACAGGTGACAGAAACTGACCAGGGAGGGCAGGGACCCCAAAGTGGCAGTTCTGAGGACATACTTGCTGGAGGTAGGGATGCAGAAGAGAGTTCTTGTCCCCTTTCTTTGTTACCTCTTAAAAGAGCACCTCTGACTAAAGGCTACATGAACATGTGAGTGAGACTGAGAAGCAGAACCTGGACACCTGAAATGGACCAGCTCACCCCTCTGCACACACCTCACCTCTCACCCCAGTGTCTGCCTTAAGTCCTTTAAAAGGCCCAGATAGTATCCTATTCCTATTTCCTGAAAACATGCCCCCAGTGTGTCTCCTCTCTCTCTCTCTCTCTCTCTCTCTCTCTCTCTCTCTCTCTCTCTCTCTCTCTCTCTCTCTCTCTATTTTTCTCTCTCTCTTCCTCCCTCACTCCCTCCCTCTCTCCCTTTTGAGCTTCCACCTATGAATCTACAATAAACTTCTCTCTTAAATTCAAACTAACCCTCTATGATCAGACCCTGGCTCTGGCTCTGTACAGCTTTGATGGCCATTAAGTTTCTAGGACCTTAGCTCCCCCAAGAAAGTCTCCATCATTATCAAAGACTGTACACATACTCCCATACATCACAACAGAAGTGTCTTCCCCCAAGCCTGTCTGCTAGTCCACATCTCTCCTTGGAGAAAACCAGTGTTACCAGTTTCCCAAGTGTATTTCAGACATACTGTGTAAAGGGTAGCAAGAAACTTTAGTTCCAATTTTTACACAAAAGCTAACATACATAGCAAAGCTTATACAGTTGCTCAGTGGAATATATGGGTGCAAAGGTTACTTGCATAAAATGACCTAGTTTTTGCTTAGAGCCCCTGCATATGCCATGTAAACTTTAATTCATCTCAAGATGACACAACACTACATCCAATGGAAACAGTTCTACTCTGTTATATCATAGAGTCCAGGAAGTAAGGACAGGGGAGGGGCCCTATAAATGCCCAGTACAGATAGAGCCTTTGCAGGTCTAGCTATATGGTATGCAAATGGGAGGTGAGACCCACAACACCCCCATGATGAGTGATGGAAGGGACCATGAGCTCCTGGAAACTGCAGCACGGTAGACCTTATCTCACTTCATTCATGTAGAGTCAGAATTGTGCTCAGTATGTGGTAAATTCATGGGCATGAGAGCTCTAGAGAAGGAACTAACAGGACACAGGTGTCCAGGAAGGGAGAATGGTAAAAACACAGTGAGAGGTTAACTGGGAAAGAAGAGAGGGCAATAGTAGGGGAGCAAGAAAAAGAAGGAATAAGAAGAATGCTTGAAAAAGCCATAGGAAATAAATATTATTTTGCTGACCTAAAGTTACATATAATTCATTAAGTATATGTGTGTACATATGTATATAGTTTAAATGAAGATATGCTACTTAGGGTAATAGTGTTCCCTTCAAGATTCATAGACTAACAAAAACCTCTGTATCAGGCATGAGAAACCTCCTTTGAAATTTTTGGTCAGAGGAATCCAAAAGATTTCCAAAGCAATGGAAGGTATTGGTGCTAGTCCCTTGGTTGTCTCCCAGAAGTTAAAGTCCCTGCTGCCAAGATGTCATACACTTAGGACATAGGACTTGACCTGTAAGCTCCCTCCCTAAGGACTGGCTTTCACAGTACCTAGCAGTACAAGCAGCCAGGGGAGAAAAGCAATCAATCCTCCTGCCCAGCAGTGAGGCTGAGAACCACGCCAACTTTGAGTTTTTCAGACTTTGTGGAATTTTTATCTGAATATTTTCAATCCATGGTTGGTTGAATGACATATGAAACCTGTGGAAACTGAGGGCTAACTGTATGTGCTATGTACAGGTACACACATGTGCATACATAGCCTGTGATGTTTTGACTTAACATGTCATAGTGAGAGTTCTGAGATCCTTGGTGACCTGGGTGTAGAGACGTATCTCATTCACTTTACTTAAGGAGCTACTACTATGGGTTCAAGAGAACCCAGGTGATCCCCAGTCTCCTGTGGATAATGCTGTAGCTTAAATCTACCTCTGGTGTGAATACAACTGTAGAGTAAGTCTTCACAACTGCAGAGCTGGATCCACCAGCTATGTCTGTGACTTTTCTATCCTTCTGCCAAGTTGCTTAGCAACACTGTAAAATGTTCCCAACAACCTACCAGCCCAGTAGACCCCCAAATGATATTTGAAACAAGTGTCAGTTTCGTGTTAACTTAGGTTTATCTTATTGCTGGGTAGTTTCCAATGTGCAAGGAAGCCATTTGCATTTCTTCCTCTTTGCATGTGAATTCCACATTCATATCCTCAGCACAGTTTTACATGGAGTTGAGCTACTTAGATAAATTATTACTCTATTATTAAATGGTAGGAATTCTTTAGCTATGTTGGGAACAAAGCATTTCTTGCTAGTTTATGATACGCTCTGGGTTCATTTCCCTGAAGCATCCACACACATAACCATTTAGCTGTTTCAGGCCTGTCACTGGTTATTCTAGAGAGCTCTGGCAACTTCACCTTACTTCTTTGGGCCCCGAATGTTGAAGTCACTTCAACAATGGTGGGGGGCAGAGCCAACACTTGAGCCACATCCTTTGATCACCCTCCAAGCTTTCAGCACCTTTGCTGTGTTCCCTTCTGAAACACCGGGCAGCCCCACAAGGGGTGGGCGGACTTTATTTTCCCGTGTTGCTGTAACACCTACCACGTGGCTAGGCGCACAGATGTTCACTGCCTAACGGGTAGCTCCTCCTTTCCCTCTCCCTCTCTCTCCCTTTTCAATGTAGCTTTTATAGGTAACTCTTGCTAACTTCCTTTTAGCCTCTTATATTGATTTTTTTTAGAAAATCCACAAAGTCCCCAGATAAGAGAGAATACACAGGAAGACAAACATCAGACAAGAATAGCTAAAGGACATTTGCTTTTTGGATAGTAGAGAGCAGCTTCATTTGGCCACATAAATGTTTTCACTCTGATGTGAAGCAAAGATGCACCCACAGGCACCCCATCTGCCAGCACCACAAGTTCACCTCCTGAAGGGCAGAGCCCCAGCAGAGAGACAGTGTTCCTTCCAGCCACAGGGAGGTGTGCTAGGATCCTGCTCTGTGGGTGGTATGGCCTCAGCTCTGAGGCCCCCATCCCTGCTCGCAAATTCTGGAAAGAATTTAAACATTTGAGCTCTGCCTCCCAGCCACCCTGAGAAAGCTGCTCACACAGGAGCATTCCCACAGTCACGGACATTTCTTAAATATTCCATCCAGGTTTCCAGAAGCAGCTGCAGCCCCAGGCCTGTGAGATTAGCAAGTACTGAACTCCACAGCCATCTGTGGCCGCAGCCTGCCTCATTCTCATCCTGCCTATCATCAATTAAAAATGGAAGCTTAAAACCACTGGGACTTTGCTGAGCTATGGCCCAACTAATAAGCTGATTTGCTTAGGCCACATGAAAGGGAAAAACAAGGTCTGCCCAGGAGCATCTTGGCTTGACGTTCCACAAAACATGGTTGTCTGTGTTCTGTACCTCCTCAGAAGATGGACTGGTGGTTTGTGAACATCACTCTGGAGTATAACCCTGTGCTGGCTTCTTTCCCCCTCCAGGCCTCCAGGCAATGCCGGCCATGCTCCCTTGTCTCTCTGCCCCATGTCCTTGATCACCCTTCCCTCCTCCTCCTGGGCACCACTGAGATGCTAGGCATCATGCACAGCTGGCCTGTGGACCTCAGAGAAAGCTTTTCAATATAAACCCAGACCTCACAGCAAAAGCAGAAGCAGAATGATCCATACCACCTCCCCCACCCGGTGTGTGTGTGTGAGAAAGACACAGAGAGACACAGACAGAGAGAGAGAGAGAGAGAGAGAGAGAGAGAGAGAGAGAGAGAGAGAAGAAGAAGAAGAAGAAGAAGGAGGAGGAGGAGGAGGAGGAGGAGGAGGAGGAGGAGGAGAGAGGGAGGGAGGAGAGAGAGAGGGAGGGAGGGAGAGGGAGAGAGAGAGAGAGAGAGGGAGGGAGGGAGGGAGGGAGGGAGGGAGGGAGGGGTGAAGGGAGAGAGAGGGAGAGGGAGAGAGAGACTTGTTTTGGTTTCAGACTTTTTTTCTTTTAATGGTTTTAAAACAACCAATGAACAGTGGTCAGCAATTAAGTGAAGTGGTTTTAAAGTTATCTACACCAAAGAACTGATCTGGAGTAATTGGTGAGAGAGACAAAGTGAGGTAAGACAGCTGGGATGGGGGTGGGAGCACAGAAAGAAAGAAAATGGGTCAGGTAGGGGGGAAAAAAAGGAGGACAGAGGGAGGGCACAAAGTAGGAAGACAGGGAAGGACAGAGAGGACAGGGAAGGACAGAGAGGACAGGGAAGGACAGAGAGGACAGGGAAGGACAGAGAGGACAGGGAAGGACAGAGAGGACAGGGAAGGACAGAGAGGACAGGGAAGGACAGAGGGAAGACAGGGAAGGACAGAGAGGACAGGGAAGGACAGAGAGGACAGGGAAGGACAGAGAGGACAGGTAAGGACAGAGAGGACAGGTAAGGACAGAGAAGACAGGGAAGGACAGAGAGGACAGGGAAGGACAGAGGGAAGACAGAGGAGAACAGAGGGAAGACAGGGAAGGACAGAGAGGACAGGGAAGGACAGAGGGAAGACAGGGAAGGACAGAAGGAAGACAGGGAAGGACAGAGGGAAGACAGGGAAGGACAGAGAGGACAGGGAAGGACAGAGAGGACAGGGAAGGACAGAGAGGACAGGGAAGGACAGAGAGGACAGGGAAGGACAGAGAGGACAGGGAAGGACAGAGGGAAGACAGGGAAGGACAGAGAGGACAGGGAAGGACAGAGGGAAGACAGGGAAGGACAGAGAGGACAGGGAAGGACAGAGGGAAGACAGAGGAGGACAGAGAGGAAGTACAAAGGGACTAGACAGGGAGAGGGCAGAGGAGGATGACAAAAGGGAGATGGGGGAGCAGAGAGGGGGCTACATTTTGTTTCCATCACTATGTTATCAACCGCACTCCCCAGATCCTCAGTTTCTCCAAGGGTAAAATGGTTACAATAATCATTGTGATTGTCCTGCTCCACCTCCTTCAGGAAATCCTAGAGCAGGGAGACAGCAGGTGGGGGTGCTTGGAGGCGTCAAGGAAGGGGAAGCCGCACTCAGAATGTATTGTATGAGAGAGGAATAAATAACACTTTTAAAACTCACTGTGACCTGACAGGGTTGTATGAGGTCTTCAAGCTCTGCCTGGAGTCGTAACTGCTAGTTCTTAGACCTCAGTTCCTAAATACACAGCTGGAATTGCTGAGTTTGTAAGCTGAAGTTCTTCAGAGCCATGTCTGGGGATGTCCTGTCTACTGTCAAAACTCTGTGTCCCTGGAGAGAGGGAGTCACCTTAGGCTGTCCTCAGACTCCTTAGCAGCCATTACCAGCCTCAGAATCTGACCATCTTTTTGATGACTAGGTAGATTGGAATGTACAACTTAGCAGACCTCCAGCTCCCACCAGCCATGAAGACAGGAGACATGGCTCTGCTGTCACCAGCCTGCCTGGCGCTCTCACCAGAGAGCTTGTAAATGCACTGACTTCCGGCTTCTTCTGGTTCTGTGACCAAGAAGTTCATGCAAGCTCTTTCACTGTGAAGTAAACCATTCAGAACACCAGGAACTCGGGTTCCTGGGCCATGGTCACAATCCATGTGTTTGGTTCAGAATAAACTTGTCTCTTACTCCCATTGGAGCAAGAACTATGCTCTGTCTGAACAGTTTAAGAGGATTTTAAATATTTAAACAAATCCATGTCTGCATTAGATTGGTTTGTTGTTTTCCTCTTCCAGTGGTGAGCTCCTTTCATTCACAACATGTTTGATATAAACCAATAGGGCTTTTTTTCTCAAGCCAATCAGTTCTCTCTTAATCTCTGGACTCTAGCTAGGTGTCATTCAACTCATTGCAGCCCAGAGGACACTTGCAAGTTAGTGTCAATGCTACTGGTTAGGGGTTGCAACCCACTTCAGATCTGCCCTGTGATTTCATATCCCTCCCACTTGAGATGCCACCAGCAGCTCCATAGGTACCTGTATTGCTGACTGACCAGGTAGTGAAGCAGGAGATGCCTACAACCACTCTACAGCTTCACCGGTTTGGTAGAGTGGCTCACTGAGCTCAGTGAGACTTGTCCTTATACTAGTCTCTGTAACAAAGGCAGCATGAAGGATGTAATGAAGAGTAACCTACAGTGAATTCCAGATGAGCCAAGCTCCTGCCCCATACAACCCAGCTGTGCCACACACCCCCATCAAGTGGACAGTTCAGCAGCCTGGACACGCTGACCCACGTCTGAGGTTTCCATGGAGATGTGCTTAGGTAAGCAGAGCCCATTGGATAATGGGCCATTGTGACTGCACCCATCTCCTGCCTCTTTCCCATTCATGGTGGTTGGAGGATGAAGCTGAAGGTTCCATCCTCACCCCATCATAAGCTGCCCAGGCAGCCTCCAGTAGTCACCTCACTACCAAAGCCAGGCAGTTGAACTCATTACAACTAACAAAAGACACTTTTTATTCCCTCAGAAATTACAAGTTTTTAGGAGGTTCCTCTGTGCTGGGACCATGTACGAGCACCAAATATTTCTTCCTGGGCCACAAGCAATCATTCAGACATTTCTCAGAAGCGAACATTGGGTACCAGGCAGAGGAAATGGAGAACCTGACAGCTGCCAGCACAGGATAGCCTGTGTGGGCTTGGGTCCTGGGAGAGACCAGTAGGGTGGTCCTGTCCCAGAGAGCTATACCTCACAGGATAGCCTGAAGCCCACCTGGGCCACCACTGGGGTGGCCGTCTCCAGGAAGCTGCAGTCTGGGAAGGCACAGTGGCGAAGAATCAGAATGTTTGCAGCCTAGGCATCCTCCTCTCTCTGCCACACTCTGGTGTTTACTAATCAGAACCAGAAAGGAAGCAAGGGGAACAGTCTAGCACTCTGATCACAACTGTCAAATCACCCCCCAGGTCACCTCTGTTATTCTTAACGTCACTGTGGCCCACTGGGTCCAGGATTTTCATAAGAGTGATGCCAGTTCATGCCGAGGTAGGGCCTGGAGTCAAGGCTGTGGGCTGGCAAGGTTGCATCAATCCACCCCTGCCCACTTGCTACACCCTGGGACTCAACGACAGCTCCTGTTCCCCTGACAGCCACTTCAATCTCCAGTCCTGAAGACTTAAGAGACTGGTACATTCTCTCTCCGACCACTAGATGGCATGCATCAAAACCAAGATTTCAAATAAGATACTAGGAGTGGCGGTGAACAGTCTCCTCTGTCTATGAGCGTTCATTACGATAATAAAATCCGTAAATCTCCAGCTCATTCCTGATGTCAAGCCCAGCTTGTGCCGTCTGCTAGTACAAGGGTGTGCCTGCTCAAACGCCTGCCCTTGGGGAGATGGGGGGGGGGATCATAATGGCTTTGTTGATCCTGCAAGCCTGGTGTCTCCAGCATGTTAGGAAGCTGGCTCTCTTGCATGCATGATCTTTCTTGCATGCACTGAGCCATGCATGCTGAGTCTTGTCCTAATGGCCTCCTTGCATCTACCGCATATGAAAACCATGCACATGAGCCTCGGAGCCAGGGCACCATTTTATAGTATTCAACAAGGGACAGGCATACCTCCAGCTCAGGCTCCTTGAGACCTGATCCTGTTGCAGCTGAAAGGCCAAGGCTATGGGGCTTGCACCACAGGCACAGCTTTGCTGTGAATGGCACACACTGCTGGAGTCTATACTGTTCTTGCAGGAAAAAAAAAATTATCTGGCCATTTTGCACAACCAGTATACCCCAATTCACTCTCTGGGGAAAGAAGGGCATGTGAGGATATGAATGAGGACTTGGGTGGGTTGAAGCTGCTGAGATGAGCTGAAAACCAACCCACTTGTCTGGGATTATTTTGATTTGCCTCCTGGTGCGAGAGCCCAGTCTGAAAAGAACTGGTTCCTTTTAATAGCAAAGGCTTTTCACCCAGCCTGGATGGAGTTCAGCTCCTGCCTCTCGTAGGCAAGTAATGACATACTGCAGAATTCATTGTTTTCTGATGTGAACTCCAAAATACACACATTTCTATTTCATGAAATCAACATTAAAGCCAAAAAATGTATTGGCTCAGGGAGTAAGTGTCCATCAGTGCACTGTTCCTGTTGGCACTGCTTCTCAGCTATGGAGGAAACCATTGTGTTACAGTAATTAAGCAGATCAGGTGAATGTTATGACTTTTACATTCAAAACCCTGCTATTTGTGTTACTGTGCACTTCATTGTAGGTCTGGGAAGGAAATGAATTTTGTATAATTTTCAAAGACAATTCTAAGTGCAGGTGGAGATTTTCTAAAGCTATGAGTGCTCTCCCCAAATGATCTTTAATCAGGATCCCTCCTCTCTGTCCAGCCACCAGAGTGAGTCTGCTCTGTCTCCCTGGACCATCTGTCCTGGACCTTGCAGTGCCAGCCTGGGGCACTTGCAGCAGCATGACCTACTACCTCAGAAAACAAGTAGCATAGTGGGTGCAAATTCTGCAAGGGAGCTCACAGAATAGACAGAGCAAAATCTCAGCAGTCTCATTTCATCTGTGCCCCAAGCAGACTTTAGAAAGCAATAAAGACTGAATGTCTAAGGACTTAAGAGAAATATGCTGTTATCATCATCAATTTATGAAACTCCCACGAGGAAGCAGACACGGTACAAAACACACAGATCGCACCAGTGGCTAGGAACAAAATGCTGAAACTAGATATTGCTTTTTCTCTCACCTTTTGTCTCATCTCCCTCTTCAGTTCTTTTCCTTGTTCTCTTCTACCTTGGAGTTAGAGGTTCTTTTTGGCCATAAGGGCTGGGCGGAGGCTCTGAATGCAATAGTTCATGAGAGGCTGAGATGCAAGTCAGTGCCAAAGACTGGGAAAGAGTTGGACTGCAGGAGAATGGCAAAGAGAGAGAGTAGGGGCTGGGGCAGGGGTGCAAATGCTGGAATAAAGGACAAAGGTTAAAGGGAATTAGAAAGAGAAGGAAATGGTACTCTCTAGGTTGTATTCAACCTATGGTTGACACATTCTTTTGTCTATCACCTTATCGCCAACCTGTCCTTTGGGAGCCCTTGCCCAAAAGGACTCTTTCAGGATAGACTTCACTGCTCTGGGTAGAACTGAAAGTCTCATATTCCTTGCACAGATCCCACTTAAAGTGTGTCAGGAGTCAAGCACACAAGGATGACGTGTTTTAAGAGGACTGAGAACAGGCTATGGGAACAAATGCATCTGCCCTGGGCTGAGAGGACAGCTTCACAGACGGACATCTCACACAAGGCTGTAGGAGGTAAAGCAGGCTTGCAGAGTCCAAGGCAAAAGAGCACACACAGATATAAGAGCCAAAGCTGTTGGTGGTGCTGACCAGCCTGCTGCACAGTGAAGGGGACTCTCAGAGCTGTGCAGGGGTGCTTGCTGTTAGTTATATCTTAATCAGGCTGCCTTTTGATCTCATGTTATCATAACCTGTTGGACCTTGGGGTGAGGGGAAAAGGGCTCACAGACAATTATTCTAGAAGCAGGAAAGCATCTCAGGGAACTCAAGGTCCGAGTCAAAGCAAGGGTTAGAACAACCTGAAGCTAGGGCTTGTCCAATGTCAGCAATTCAGGAGCCGTAGAACTGACTTCTCCTGCTTTCATGCAGGTTTTCATTTTTCCTCCCTCTCTCCTGCCCCTCCCTCCTCCTCTCCCTTACCTTCCCCCATGTGTATGTATGGTTTAAAGACTTTCTCCTCTGCTTTTCTCATCCATAATCTCAGAAACATTGTTGCCAAAACAATCTGAACCCAGGAACCCGATTTCAATGACAAAATACCTGGTGGGAAGTTTGGGATGAACAGACATTTCAGGCAATGTTCACTCTGGAACATTCTACTCTGGTTATGGGGCTGTACATACGATGTCCACTCATAACAGATGAAACATTCTGTTATGGTCATGGGGCTATACATGTGATGTCCACTGTGGAACATTCTACTACAGCCATGGGGCAGCACAGTACTAGAATCGGTTTGGATCAGAAGCTGACTTGTCAGACCATATAATGTAGCAAGCAATAGGGAGAGTGATTCTTTTAACATGACTACTTTCCTGCAGCCTGCACATGAATGGCCAACACCCACCAGGCACCAGATAGTAGAGAACAGGCAGTCCTATGCAAGACCCCACCACCCTGGGCTCCATTATGGTGGTAGGGAAATATTTCCAGCTCTGAAGAGGCAAAGACATGGTATGATGCCATGCGGTCCCAAGAGAAAAGCAAGAGCTACGCATGGAATTCATCATAACATCTAATAACTTCTACGTCAAAAAGTGTCTGGCCTGATGTCATCTAAACTTCCTTTGGAGAATATGAAATATTCTCCTCATGACCACAGATCCAAAGACAGCTACTAAGTGTTCCTAAAATGTGTCCCCTTTAATCCAGCTCTGAAGAAAAGACAGCTGTATAGCAACCACTCCGGTGGTTCTAAGAGGAATAAAACCAAGTTTATATAAACAAGAGTTTGACACCTAGAATACATGAAGATGAGCGAGGAGAAAGCAACCCCCTACCAGCATCAGAGCTCAGAGACGTTGAGCTAACTGCTTCTAAACTCTCAACCCTGGACACAGCAGCAGAAGACCACACACCTTCTCTGCCCCAGTCCCACTGTGCTAGACAGAGGGCTTGGGCTGAGCTGAGAACCCCCTCCCGTCAGCTGTACCTTGCCTCCTCGAGCTGCCCATATTTCTCTAGGCTGTGAATAGAATCCACAGCAGCACAGCTACCCATGAACCTGTCTGTCTTCCATTTGGGGGTCTGATATGAATTGGCCGTCTGTGTGAGGCTGCAGGAGAACAGCCGTATTGTAACACCCTGCTCCTCCCAACCAGTTACTTTGTATTGGTTGGTGAACTGTCATCTGAGCCAAGCTGGTTTCAGAATTGTAGCTCCTAGAAATGGGACCCTAGAGATCATGAGTGTCATGGATGAAACCCAGGACTGTGTTTGGCCCTGAGGAAACTTGTGCCCCAAGGCACATTGCCCTCTGGAAAGGGTGGACAACATGAATACATGGCATCTACCAGAATACCGTGAGTACTAAATACAGAAAGGGAAAGAAGGAGACAAAGACCCCTGCAAACTAGACACCAGGCCTAAAACCTGCAATGGCAGGTCAAACATGGGTGTCAGCTACAAGTATTAAAGACAGAGGTGGGAAAGGAAAGGTCCTGGATGTCTGCAAGGGGCTGGAAAGCACAAGGGTAGCACATGTGGCTCCTGCAACCCCTGAGGTGACCCATACAGGTCCAGGAGACACAAGTCTCGGCACCAACACCCAAATTGCAACCTCAAGATCCTGACTGTGTTCTGCTATCTTTCCACACCCAACAGGCTGTTTGAAGCCCAGCTGGTGAACTCTGTGCGCCCTCTTGTGGCTGCTCCTGGAAGTGCAGTCCTTGGGAGCAGCTGGCCACCGCATCCAAATGGACTGCGCGTAGTTAAGCTGTCAGGTCTAATGTATTTATTTGACTCTCTGCTGTTAAAATGATTTCTCTACAGCACTGCCGTTATTTACGACTATTGTCAGTACAAGGCAATGAGAACGCAGCAGAACAAAACAACAGAAGTGAAGAGAAGGTCTGCTTGGGAGGCCGGGGGCCATCCGTTGGTCACTGCCGGGTTTATTTACTCAGTCTGCAGTGAGCAGCTCGCGCACAATGCAGAGCCACTGTCTTCAGCCTACAGGAGCAATATGAGCCCCTGGCCCCATGAGTACGCTCCTGGCCACTGCACATGTCCACAGAGAACCCGAGTGGACATTTAAGTGTCTCTCTTATCCAGGGAAGGTGAGTTTGAAACAGGAGGCCAGGGGCACAGATACCCAGTGGTATATCTTTCTTACTTTCTAGGCTCCTGGTTCTCAACAATGTTGTCCTGGGATGCAAGACCACATCACTTGAAAATGTGTTAGCAATGAACCTAACACATGAGGGTTTCTGGACAGAGGGATCCCAGTGCCGAGTGCTTTAACAAGTCCTCCAAGAGTCTGATGCTGCCCTTCTAGAGATTCAGGCTAGAATCCACAAAGAGCAGACTTCAAAAGGAAGTCTGGTGGTCCCCACCTCAGCCTCTGTTCCCTTCTTCTTTGAAAGTCTCCAAGAAATGAATTGTGTCCCAACCAACCTTGGCTGTCCTAGGAAAATGTCCTTTCTCACCTTCACGATCCTGGACCAGATATGACCTGAGCACGGCAGAATGGCAGAGGGCCCTGCAGTGAGTGGCACAGAGCAACAATGCAATGTCAGCCAAGGTAACAATGGTGGGCTTGGGGATTACCAAGGAAGAACCAGATGAATTCACACAGGGCAGTTCTTAGCAGTGACCAGTGCCAACAGACTCTGTTAGAATATCCTATAAGACAACCTTTCCACATCCACCTGCATCATCTCAGCATCTCAGCACCATTCAGAGCTGTGCATAGATAGATCGCCCACAGTCAGAAGTCTTGTGTTTATACAGAGCCTCTGCTGTTGACAACCTATAGTACAAGAAACCAAGTGGTCTCTCAATGCCTCAGATTTCTCATCTGAAAATCAATTACTCCCTCAAGTTTTCATATAAATTATCCTACTCATTCCTTGGTAAGAAGAACAGATCTGCCAAGATGACCACTAGGCAGATGAAACAATTAGGACTCAGAGGCCATTATGAACCAAAGGTCACACAGAGGGTAGGTGGTGGAATGGAGACAGAGTTCTGTTCACTGGTATCCAGTGCTGGCAGATCCTCATGAGGTAATTCATGCAAGAGTGAGAGGCAGCCGGGCGGTGGTGGCGCACGCCTTTAATCCCAGCACTCGGGAGGCAGAGCCAGGCGGATCTCTGTGAGTTCGAGGCCAGCCTGGGCTACCAAGTGAGTTCCAGGAAAGGTGCAAAACTACACAGAGAAACCCTGCCTCGAAAAACCGGAGGAAAAAAAAAAAAGAGTGAGAGGCAAATGATCGTTGTTACTATTCTCATTTTAGACATGTAACCAGAAGAAATCCCACCATTCTGTCTTCTATGAAATCAGGAAACTAAAATAACAAACCGTAAAGTCCTTCTGGAAAAAGAAACCAATAATACCAAAAAGAGAGTAAAATAAAAGCAGACCAGTGTCTTGTTATCAAGACTGAGAGAAATTGCAAGAAAAAAAAAAGTGGAGACAGAACAGGACCAGCATCCTCTTCTTGGGAGACATGTTTGTGTTCATAAAAGGTGCAGAGCTGACAGCAGGAACTGATGGTCTATTTATCCTGGAGACAGGCACAGCCTTGTCTATTTAGCATTTATATAGTGCTTGTCTCCTCCATAGTGCCAAGGTGCCCGATAAGAACCCAAGTCAGAGCAGCACCTGGGGCCTCTACAATGGATGCCCCTAGCAAGAAAGGGAGCTGGGGCTACTGCCCACCTACCCTGTCAACTCTCTTGCCTTCTCACTAGTAAGGACTTGAGGAAGGAACCAGGAGAAGGCTCTCCAAATGTTCCACTGAGAAGCCTCCACTAGGTACAATCCCTGGGTGAGATGGATAGAAACATCCTGCAACAGAGCCTGGTGAACAGTCTCCAAAGGCTGCTAACAGAGCCTGGTGAACAGTCTCCAAAGGCTGCTAACAGAGCCTGGTGAACAGCCTCCAAAGGCTGCTAACAGAGCCTGGGTGAACAGCCTCCAAAGGCTGCTAACAGAGCCTGGGTGAACAGTCTCCAAAGGCTTCTAACAGAGCCTGGTAAATAGCCTCCCAAGGATGCTAACAGAGCCTGGGTGAACAGTCTCCAAAAGCTGCTAACAGAGCCTGGTAAATAGCCTCCCAAGGATGCTAACAGAGCCTGGGTGAACAGCCTCCAAAAGCTGCTAACAGAGCCTGGTGAACAGCCTCCAAAAGCTGCTAACAGAGCCTGGTGAACAGTCTCCAAAAGCTGCTAACAGAGCCTGGTGAACAGCCTCCAAAGGCTGCTAACAGAGCCTGGTGAACAGCCTCCAAAGGCTGCTAACAGAGCCTGGGTGAACAGCCTCCAAAGGCTGCTAACAGAGCCTGGTGAACAGCCTCCAAAGGCTGCTAACAGAGCCTGGTGAACAGCCTCCAAAGGCTGCTAACAGAGCCTGGTGAACAGCCTCCAAAGGCTGCTAACAGAGCCTGGTGAACAGCCTCCAAAGGCTGCTAACAGAGCCTGGTGAACAGCCTCCAAAGGCTGCTAACAGAGCCTGGTGAACAGCCTCCAAAGGATGCTAACAGAGCCTGGTGAACAGCCTCCAAAGGCTGCTAACAGAGCCTGGTGAACAGCCTCCAAAGGCTGCTAACAGAGCCTGGTGAACAGCCTCCAAAGGCTGCTAACAGAGCCTGGTGAACAGCCTCCAAAGGATGCTAACAGAGCCTGGTGAACAGCCTCCAAAGGCTGCTAACAGAGCCTGGTGAACAGTCTCCAAAGGCTGCCTCTGTCCATGCCTTCTGTTTTCCTCAGATCTCCCCATCTTCAATCTCCCTTCAGCTCTTCAATTCTCTCTTCCTATGTCCAAGATCAGTCCCTGGGCTCACAACTGTTAGCTAGTGCTTATGATAGAGTTAGGGAACAGGAGATAGAGAAGGGAGATCTAGAAGTTCCAAGCCTAAGCTGATGGACTGTGTGCCATTGGGCAAGTTTTAAGTTTGCTATAACCTCTTGTCTTCATCCTCTAGTGCTGTGGGATGGTCTGTATATCAAGTGTGTTGCTGATTGGTCAGTAAATAAATCACTGATTGGCCATTGGCTAGGCAGGAAGTATAGGCGGGACAAGGAAAAGAATTCTGGGAAGTGGAAGGCTGAGAGAGAGACGGCCAGCCGCCATCAGGACAAGGAAGATGTAAGGTACCAGTAAGCCATGAGCCATGTGGCAAAGTAAAGATTAATAGAAATGGGCTAAATATAAGAGTAAGAGCTAGACAATGACAGGCCTGAGCTAATGGCCAAGCAGTTTAAATAATGTAAGAGTCTATATGTTTATTTTATAAGTGGGCTCTGAGACTGGCGGGACTTGGTGGTGGGAGCTGGAGAGAAATTCTCCAGCAACAAATGGCGCCCAACGTGGGGCACGAACCCACGACCCTGAGATTAAGAGTCTCATGCTCTACCGACTGAGCTAGTCGGGCTGGGACTTGGTGGTGGGAGCTGGAGAGAAATTCTCCAGCAACAAATGGCGTCCAACGTGGTGGCAAGAGTTTCCACCTAAAAACTTAGAAAAAAGATTCTAAAACGGACCTAAAAACAGCTTCCTAATTGTCTCTCTCAAATAAGCGGCAGCTGCCGGTTTGAGCTACTGGCGGGTTCCTAGCTACGCCCAAATTCCCAAATATACCAAGCTGGCTTTAGAGATGGAATTGGCTCACTCCCCCTCTAAACCCAGACATATTGCTCAAAAAAAAAAAATGGTTAAGAGATTCTTGTGTCCCAAATCAGAAGAGCCCTCTGGTGTGGGACAGAGAAAAAACAATATTTTTATTTAAATCAGGTTGATTATAAATACAATCTCTTTCTAAAACAAAAAGGGGGATAGTTTAGATATGATAGGATGAAAGGGTAGATTAATGAACCTACTTTTAAAGAATAACAACTTGTTTAAAATGTTTTACATTGCTATAGATTTTAGTTTATTGATACAAATTTAAACTTAATTTTGTTATACTGTATATATATTTCTATTCTTGTTTGAGGTATTATGTTTATGTAACTCATTTAAAATTGTAATGGATAATTAAAAAATAGATTAATAGTTAGTCATCTATGATAATATTTGTAGCCATGTTACTTAAGTCTTCTAGGTATACATAGATATATTTCAGATAGATAGGTAGTCTTCAAACACTTCAAAGACCTACAGAATATGGCATTTAAAATGTTTTAAAAGTTTAGACTTTTTGGACACTGAGACATGTCTGCTCCTGACGGCACCGGTTTACTTCAGAGAGGATGATGGGCATCGAAGACACTCCATATGGAGTTTATCTTCACCTTGACAAAAATAGCCATTTGGGCAAGAAACTGTTCTTGCCTGGACTGCTTGATCAACTGGACATGCAGGACCCATAGAAAGGTGACCACTGAACTTTGCTTGACAAAATGGTCCTTCAGGTTCCTGCTTTGCAGAGAAATCTGCCAGACATTCTACAAGACACAGAGAAAAGTAAATAAGAGACTCTAGGCCTGTGGGCTGAAGACAGATGCCCCAACTTTACAAGAAAACTTTGGATGACTGTCCAGGCTCAGCTGTCTCTGTCTACCCTACAAGACTCCTAAAACTTGCTTATATCCTTCTCCATTTCTCAGGTAGTAGCATATCCTTCTGAGGTCTTTGATGTGGTTAAAGACTAGATACTTACAATTTTCCTTAGTTATAATAAAAGATAAGTTAGATATAAAACCTTAAACTTACAAATATAAGATAGATAGGATCTCTTCTTTAATATTGTAACTGTAATTCTTGCTTGATAATTGTTTTGTTATATGTAATTTTACTATGTTAAACTTAAAACCTTCCTTTTTAAGAAAAGAAAAAGGGGAAGTGCTGTGGGATGGTCTGTATATCAAGTGTGTTGCTGATTGGTCAGTAAATAAATCACTGATTGGCCATTGGCTAGGCAGGAAGTATAGGCGGGACAAGGAAAAGAATTCTGGGAAGTGGAAGGCTGAGAGAGAGACGGCCAGCCGCCATCAGGACAAGGAAGATGTAAGGTACCAGTAAGCCATGAGCCATGTGGCAAAGTAAAGATTAATAGAAATGGGCTAAATATAAGAGTAAGAGCTAGACAATGACAGGCCTGAGCTAATGGCCAAGCAGTTTAAATAATGTAAGAGTCTATATGTTTATTTTATAAGTGGGCTCTGAGACTGGCGGGACTTGGTGGTGGGAGCTGGAGAGAAATTCTCCAGCAACACTCTGCCATCAGCCAGGGCTCTGACAGAAGTTTTTGAGATGCCTGCAGTGTATTTCAGTGAGACGTTTTCATTGTTTTTCAGTTCAGGATAAAAAGAAAGGAGTATTCAGAAATGTACCAGTCACTCCTAAGATTTCTTGATTCATACTTTGGTGGTAAATCTCTTTGTGTGTGTGTGTGTGTGTGTGTGTGTGTGTGTGTGTGTGTGTGTGTATGTACATGTGTACGCATGTGTACATTTATGTGCTTATCCATGTGTGCCCAGATGTATGTGTGTGTTCGTGTATGTGGAGGTCAGAGGTCAGCCACAGATGTCATTTCTTGGGTACCCTCTAACTTGTTTTTGAGACACAGTTTCTCACTAACTTGGAACTTGCTTATTCAGCTAGGCTGTCTGGCCAGTGAACTCCAGGGAGCTTCCTGTGTCCTTCCCAGCACGGGACTACAAACCCAGAGCCTCATGCCCGCACAGCAAATACTTCAGTAACAGAGCTGCCCCCCAGGCCCTCTCTCTTCTTCATATCTGCAGTCTCCAGGGAAGACTAGACCTTCACTTTCAGAAGCATCCCTCATGGCCCCTCAGCCTGTAGTTCAGGTAAGAATCCTGCTACTCCACCCCAAAGACACACTCCCCCTTCCCATTCCCTGACATGCTGAGTCACTTCTATCCCAATGCACAGGTAAATGTCAGGTTCCGGATAAGCCTATATTGTTTGTTGGGGAAAAGTCAAGCAATCTTAACCTTACCTACTATGTTAGGTACAAGTTGCCACACCAAGGCTTCAAGCAACTTCCTACCCCCAATCCCAGTCTCTGTTCACACCTCTAACTCAGGGCTTGGTACCTCACACTGCCCACAGGGCCAATGTGATTCTGACCTTAGGCAGGATTCCCCCATCCTGACACCAACACATTAGTCTCATGCCTTCTTCCTTCTTCCTCAAGCATCTTTATTTGATCCACATATTCTATGACTCAAGAGGCACTTTATGATGCAGTTAGATGCCCTTCTTGTAAGAAGCCTGAGCTGGTTAATTTTAACTGTCAACTTGATACAACCTAGAATTCTCTGGCAAGAGATTCTTACTGAGAAACTTAGATCAGGTCAGCCTACAAGCATGTCTGTGAGGGATTTTCTTGATTATTAACTGACATTGGAAGACCCAAGCCATTGTGGGTGGCGCCATTCCCTACTCAGAGCCCTGAACTACGTAAGAATAAGAAAGTCAGCTAAGCATAAGCAAGCAAGGATTTATTCTCTCTCTATTCATGACTGTGATGCTTCAAGTTCCTGCCTTTCCATCTCCCCAGGAATGGACTTTGACCTGGACTCAGTGTAATAATATGGCACTTGGGAGGCCTTGGCAGATTTTGGAGCCAAGGTGCCCTGTAGCGGGTGAGACACCACAGGATCACGGCTGATAGTGGAAAGTTGCACACAGGGCAGACTCGACATCCACGTGGCAAGTTTATTTTTGGAGGAAGGGTAGAGGGAATGGAGGGAAGGAGAAGGGAGAGAGACAGACAGACAGACAGAGACAGAGAGGTGTGTGTGCTACCTCTGGCGAGAGGGGAAAGGGGGCATGAATTTTTTCCTCTTAAGGAAGCTTTAACATACGATGACATCAGAACGCTGGGTGGGTCTCCAAGGGGCGGGTCAGAATACTAACACTCAGAAGCCAAGTAAACCCTGTCTTCCCTAATTTGCTATTTAATCAGAGTATTGTATCAGAACAGTGGAGACTGAACTATAACATAGCCCTGTCTACAGTGGTACTGACTCTCTCCTGCTCATCACCCACATGCCTCCATCTCTGTATGGTTCTCTCGTTGTGCCACATACTGTTCAAATCATGTTACTTTTTCTGCCACCAGAGAGAGGTTCCTACATCCATGGACTCTGGCTTACCTTTCAACCCTCTTTTTTAAAGTTGCTAACTGTACCTCACCACCATTATACAGTGTAAGACAGCCCCACTTAGGCCAATGCCTGGCATCTAGCATAGCACCAGGCACCTGGCCAGCACTCAAGAAGTTCTGTCTGGTTGATGACCCCCTTCTCTAGATAACACCATGGCTAGTTCCTAGGGAATTTTCCAAGTCCCTCGCTCTTCCATGCACTGGAGCCAGGGTGTATAGGAAAAGTGGATGGTAGAGGGCTAAGTTAGAAAGATCTTCCCCATCTACTGTGACCTAATCTGATATTCTTTCATGTACCTACGGAGAGGCTTGGAAGTAGGACAAAGGAGGAGCATGCTGGAGAACCCAGGCTGTTGTCAGAGCAGACAGGCAGGGGTCTGCTGCTGCTTGCAACTCCTATTTTCTACCACTCGTGCAGACCTGCATGAGAGGAAATGAGCATTTAGCAGAAAGCATTGCTCTGACCAGCCCAGTCAGGGTGAACTCTGTGCTGCATGCCTGATGCTCCCAGATGGCCAGCCATGTGGCCAAAAGGGCTGGGTATGACAGAAACAAACTCCACCTTGGAACTCTACTGGTAGGCAGAAGAAAGACTGGCCCACGGTAGAACAGCCTAAGAACATTCTAGAATAACACAGAACTTCATCTCTGTTCATACAGTTGGCATTTGGATTTTTTTTTTCACAATTCCAGAGGGATGAGGTGAATCTGAAACTCCCATTCTACAACTAAGAGAAAGTGACATGCACGGCCTGGATACTCAATTCCCTTGTGATCTTCAAATGACCAGAGATTTTGATAGTTTCTTATTCTGTTTCTCCACTTCTCAGACACCTGTTATGCCATCATCCCTCTGTGAAATCTTTCCTCTAACAGAAAAAGTATTTCCTATGAGAAAAAATGGTCTCCTTAGTACTGGGAGTTCAGGAATCTTTGTGGGCATGAAGTCCTTCTAAAGATCCTAAACCTTATGGCCCTACCTTCTTCCCTGATGAGCAGTAGGATTATGTCTGGTCCTTTTGTTGTTATTATTTTCTTTAATTTAAAAGATTTGATTTACTACTTTATGTGTATGAGTGTTTTGCCTGCATGTATGTCTGTGTGCCACATCTGTGCTTGCCTGATGTCCAAAGAGGTCAGAATTGGCATTGGATCTCCTGGGACTGGAGTGACAGATGGTTGTGAGCCACCATGTGGGTGCTGGCATTTGACCCTGGTCCTTCACAAAAGCAACAAGTGCTCTTAATCACTAAACCAATTCTGTAGCCCTTGGTCCGGTTCTTGACACCTCTTAAGCATCAGATTTGGAACTCATTGAATGTTTTTTACTCCCATACATATCAATCCACATATCCCTGCCCCCAGCAAAGCTGAGTGACTAATACAGAATGCTCAACCAGGGGGGCAATCCAGAGAAGGGAAGTCAGGAATAACACAGGCATGGTAAAAATGTCTACAACAGCTTCTCTAACCCTGTAAGCAGTCTTAAGCTTTGGCTATATGTTCAAACCTAATTCTCAAAATCCCAGTAGATGGTAGAATTATACTCAACTCATAAATGAAGAAACTGAGGCTCAGAAGGGTTAAATAATTTGCCCAGGGTCACTTCAAGCAGTGAGTGGCAGCACTGGAACAGTTACCTGCCTGTCGCCTAGAACTCCTGGGGTCACTGCTGCAGATGATGGCCATGGGAATCCTCAGATAGAAGTTCTGCCAGACAGTGACATTCCACACAGAGGGCTCTATTCTACCCATAATGCACTACTGTACCTATATGGTACCACTCCTCCAAGAGTGCACCACTGTACCCACAGGGTGTCATTCCATCCAAATGGCATCACTATCTCCAGAGAGTGGTATTCCTCCCAGGGTGCATTAGGGCAAAACTAAGACCCATGAAGCCGCCCAGCCCTGTAACCTGCGGCTTCATTCCTCTCCCAGGCTTCTGTCCTCCAAGAAAGAGGACGCGGTCACTGCCTACAAGGGAACAGTGGCTCCCATGGCTTTTTTTTTTTTAAGCTGATGTATATTTTTAGAAACATTCTGGTGCATAAGTGCATAAAAGGCTGGGTCAGACAGAGCCTGGGGCAGTGGGTAGGGAGGAGGCTCTCTGCACTCCAAAGAAAGCTGAAGAGCAGCTTCAAAAGATGGTTTGATTTTTTTCTCCCTGATTTTGATCTTTAAAATGTCTGGAGCCCCAGACAGCCACTGGCAGCTTTGGCCAGCAGGAGCTAGCCACCAGGACCTCACAGTACTGTAAAGGCTTCTGGTTAACAGGGCTCTTGGATAGTGAAAAGCTAGGCAAAGTGAAAGAGCCAGCAGTGTTGGGATTGGCAGGGACACTGTTTGCTGTGGCCAGACTCCAGAACTATACTCAGGAACAAGAATCACCAAAGAGCCCTGTGCCACCCGGGGATCCTGTTCTTCAGGCTGGTCTTTCCTCCTGGACAGGGAGCTCACCATGCAGCCACTCTCTGATGGTGACAAGCACTGATGAGTTCCCAGGGGAGTCCCACTCCTTTGATGACATGTTCCTGTTTTTAGTTTCATGCTTCCCCTTTGCTGGGTCTTTTGACTGGGTACCCTAGAAATAGATATTGTGGTTTTTCTGGCCAAGGTTTGATTCCAGGGCCCCATAGGAGTGACATCCATAGAAAATGAGCTGTTGATAATGTGTGGGGCTGCCAGACACTTATCTCTAGGGGAATGCAGAGCCCAAGTCTCAGACATATAGTGACTCTCCTTACCATAGATTTCATAGGTAATAGGCTGGTACATCAATCTCGCCTTCTTTCACATATGTGTGTGTGTGTGTGTGTGTGTGTGTGTGTGTGTGTGTGTGTACATACATGCACTATATGTATGTTTACACACATAATCCATGTGTGTACATACACACAGGTCCATCAGGCCTAAAATTCAGTTCCTGATCCCCAACCCTCCACTCACATTGCTATACAGTGCAACATGGAAAGGAAAAAAAAAAAAAAAGACTGGAAATTCTTTCTCAAGTACTGTGAATATTATATGGATAGAATAATGGAAAGATATTTTTCTATTAATTTTGTTTGTTCTAATGTTTTTACATTAAGAATACACTACCTTTTCATAGGAAATACCTATGGGGTTCAGTGCAGAGAACAGAATCCAGGTTTTTTCATGTGTTAAGCAAGGGTTCAGTCTTTCAGCTTCGGCCCTGGCCAGTTTCCTTTTTTTTTTTTTTCTCTTCTTCTTCTTTTTAACATATACAATACAATAAAGATATCCTGGTAAGTCCTTTGGCAACTGTCTAGGATTTGAGAAGTAACTGAAAGAAAGGCTCCATAAAAAGTCCTGAGCTGTTCATGCTCCTGAGGGAATGGAGACATTCTGACAGCCTGATGTGGAGAGGGACTCCAGAAGACCCGCAGAACAAGCTCACATCTGGAAATCAATATGCTAGAGGCTGGGTATGCAGCTCCTGGGTACCCATATGGAAGAGGCTCTGAGTTCAACCTGTGGTAACAATAAATCAATAGTTTTGGAGTGAATCCCTGGACTTCAGCTTATCTATAAAATGAAAGCTGTAATGATGATGGGGAGATAGTTTAGGTAGTGGTGCAGCTTAACAACAGTTTCCTAGGCCTCCAGTAGCCAGGTATTACCATGCTTCTTCAACACCTTTTCCCTTCCCCCACTCCTGCTGTTTGTCTGCTTGGAGTCTGCAGGCCTCCAGGTAAAAATGACAGCTCCCCCAGAGCAGTGGGCATCGGGACTCAACTGCGGGCCTTGCCTGGCCTCTCTAACCACGTGTCCATATCATGCCAATATCCATATGTATTCCCTTCCTGCCCACCATTCAAGAATCCATATAAAATGATATTTCAGCAGTTTTACAATCTCTTTCCAGATCTCAGAATCTATGATGGCAAGATAACATCAGGGGTCTGGGGCTTACTTAAGCCTGGCTCTGAACCCCGACTCTGCCTGTGAGGTATTAAAGGATGCCCTACAGTCTCCTGGACCCCCATGCCTCAGCTTGATGATGGAGTTACTCACAGCTTTGCTGGGGGTACGTTTAAACGTAAATTCTTGACAGGTGCTAAATGTCTCCCTCTTGCTACTAATACAATTCCTCCTTGCTTCCACAAAACCCCACTACCTATCACTGGCCCTGACTTCAGGAGAGATTGACAAGCAAGGCACAGTCTCCCAAACAAAGTTTTATTCTTCCCGAGACTGAGTCCATAAATCAATATAAACAACCAGAATTGAAATTCCACTACAGTAACACGGGGGAATGTCTGCCTCGGGGCTCCAGAACCAGTGCTGTTTGTCCTGTATCTTCTCTAAACTTCTCACACCCACATGTAGACACACACACACACACACACACACACACACACACACACACACACACACACAGGTAGGTTCAGCCCTTCATCGTCGCCGCTCTCCCTTAGCACAAGGTTGACTAAATATCTAAGGACTGCCCTGACCTTTCACCACCACTAAATGTCTTCAGATGTTGCTACTTTGATTCTAATCCATGCCTTCTCCTCCTATTATCTCAGCTGCCAACCCCAGGAGACACATTAAATACATAATGCATTTTGACTTGCATCTGGGCTATGCTGTCTGGTGTGGGGAGGTTACAGCAGAAGCATATGCCTGCTTCTTAAAATTCAATTATTCAAATTCAATTTCTTCTCTCACTCCCAGTCCTCACCAGCATGTAGCCTGAGACTTTTCATCAGATCACTCAACCTGCCAGCACTGGAGCCAGAAGTTACTGGCTCCTGTTCAACTCAGCCCTGTGGTGGTCTGCTACTGTCATTGTTGTTACGCACAATTCTGGGTACTCGGAGCCCAAGACACAGAAGACAGAGACACAATCCTTAAGGTGTTCATGCCTGATAGACAGAGATGCACAATACTGGATAGCAATGGTGTGTGACAAGAACAAAAGATATAGCAACGTAAGAAAGCAGAGGAGAGAGTGATTCACTATCTGCTGTGGGAATGAGGTGCCATCTCTCCACCATTTGGGTGACACAGCACTCAACACTCAGCAGAAACAGAGCGCAGAGCCAGCCAAAGCAGCATAAAGTTGTGCAGCACCGCTCTGAGCTCAGGCGGATTGCCTGACTTAGTGAAAAGGGGAGAGCCCATGGGCAGCTTTCACAGCCCCTCCTGGGCTGCAGCTGACCCCTTTGCCTCTGAACATTGGCCTCATGCTTCTGTGCTGCCCCAAAGCTCTCATCCTGCTTCCCAAAGGAGCATGTGGTGTTTCCATTGTCATTCAGGGCTTTAGTTTTGCTGTTTGCTCCAGCAGCAGATTTGAGGCTTGGCTCCAACACTCTTCACCAATGCTTGCCTTCTGTCTCTATCCCCATGAAGATAATCAAGTGCTTAGCACATCACAGGCCCTGGGAGACTCTCCTATGTTGAAACATAACAACAAATGCAAACCTGAAAAACTTACAGTGTGACACAAAGCAAGTTTTGGCCAAGTTATGCAGAGCCCTTTATCAACTGCTAGCCCAGAGTAAGCCACATGAACCACTGGTATCCAGCAGGGGCCCGTGGGTCCTTTCCACCTTCTCTAAGTGAGATGCTGTGATCTACATATATAACTAAGGTGATATGGGGCACCACCTTCCCTCACCTACCAATTTCTACTCTCTTCATTTTACTTCTCAGTGGTCTGTGTCTCATCTCCCACACTGGGGCCTTCCAGTTCTCTCACCAGGAACACAGTAGTCTTCCCTGATTGCTTGCAGCATTCTGTGCCTCCTACAGTCCATTCCAAAGAATGCTTCCTCACAGAGCCTACTCCTTTCAACCCCAATCATGCCCATCACTATGGAGGCAAAGACATCACAGCCAGGTATTCTCCTGCCCAGCAGGTAGCACTGTTTTCTGTGTTTTAAGTTAAATGAACTCTTTTCAAAGTCTCTTGCAACCACTTGGTTCTGCTACTGGAATCCAAAGTCAGCCATAGACAATACAAAACAAACAAGCACACCAGTCTTCCAATAAAGCTTTATTGATAGAAACTACATCTAGTCTGATGGTTCTCCCACCTCCTTCTCCTCCACACTCCTGATTATCTCTGTGCTTTGTCAAACTGCCATTCAGGTTCCAAGACCCTGCTTTGACCCTCATGCCCCAGGCCACAGCAGGATGGCACTCCCCACTTGTGACACCATGGTCAGTTTCTCTGCCCACCACCTCAAATCATACCTGGATATAAATTCTTTGAGGGAACCTTTCTTAATGCTGCAGGTAAGTCAAGCCCTCAGCTCTAAAGTGCTCTACAAACTCTCCTTCCTTCTTCACAAGACTCATCACAGTTTGTAAATTCACAGGACTTTATAGGATTAGTTGACACTTGACTAAAAGTCCCATAAAGTTGAGTCTTCTTTTGCTTGCCATTTTGTCTCACTGCCTTCCTGATGCACTGCCTGGTACACAGAATGTGTTGTTGGTAAATAAATAAGGCATCGAAATTGGCAGAGACAGAATGAGCAGTTATGCACAAGAACTGGAAGGATGGATGATGTGTTAAGAAGAAAATTACAAGTTGATACAAGCTCCCCTGGAGCCCTCTATGGCTGTATCTCCACACTCTTCAAAATCCATTGACTCAGAAATCCTGCCTGCATGTTCCTTTAGGGAATAACCATGTATGCATATAGAAATTTAATTTTGCAAGATTCTCATCTTATCATAATAAACAATTAATTGTAAATACATTGTAAGCTATCTAAATGTCCCCAAAGCTATAGGAGATAAGTTAAATACACTCATCCAATGAAGCCATTTGCTGTGCAGATGTTAGTAATGGTCTTTAAAGCCATGCTTATAGCTCACAGAGGACTGGTAGGTAAAGCATGAACTAGTCTGTAAGATCCTGTAGTAGTGAATGTGTGGTATTATCAATTTGTTCAAACATATAAAAACCACAACGCCAAGGTGGCTCAGTAAAGTGCTTGCTTTGCAAGCATGAGGTCCCAAGTTCAATCCCCAGGACTCATATAAAAAACTCTGAACATGGTGGCATGCTTATCATCCCAGTGCTGGGGAGACAGAGACAGACAGAGCCCTGGGGCTCACCAGCCACCACCCTAGTCTATGTGGCAAGCTCCCAGCCAGTGAGAAACTCTGTCTCAAAAGACAAGGTGGATGGTACCTGAGAAACGACACTCAAGGCTGATCTTTGACCTCCACACTCATGTACACATGAGCACACAAACACACACCATTTACTATGCACACACAGAGACAAGAATGAATGTAATGTGCACTGGACTTTGGGTAGCAATGAGGTCTCAGTGTAGGTTTTAATGCATGGCTCTGTGGGGACACTGACAACCTGAGAACTCTGTGACATGCATACTTTCTGCTCTTTTTTTTTAGTCTTTTGAAAACTGCAGATAAATAATACATTATATTGAATGACTTGTACAAATGATCCCAATGTATTACCCAGCCAAGACTGGCTGCATGATTTGTAGGGTTTGATGGAGTCTAACATGGAGTCCATGAGCAAGATAGAAGGAACTACTCCATCTTCATGGTCACTCCTTTGATTTAATGTGGCATCTTTTAAATTTGTTATTTAATGTTCTAAGTAAAGAAAAACTTACTGTTTAAATCATTAGCCTGGATTGAAGCAGTCATCTTTCTACTATGCAGTGCTAGTTTTAAATACAAATAAAAGCATTTAACGCATTTGCAGGATCCCCAAATCACTTGTCTGGTGTTCTTATACACATGTGTTTCTTTCTTGCCAGAACTGGAAAAATGATACAAAAAATAAACTCAACTGCTCTTACTTCGCCTCTTGATACCAAGGCCATCTACCAACTGCCTGCCTCACTGACAAGAGGAAGAACTATCCCCTCTCCTCCCTTCCCTGGCATTTCTGGTGGTGGCTGACAGAGGTCATGGCATGAATTAGGAAAAACATAGTGGAATCTTCTGGCCTTCGCATTCCACAAAGCTTTCTTGTTCTCTTTCTGGACATTAGGGACAAGCTCTGGCTTGCAGGGGACAGTGGCCTCTTCCAACTGTCAGCATTTGGGTGTAGGCAATGATACCTTACACTCCCTTTTGATTTTAATAAGGGCCCTTCCCTTGTGGAGACATCAAAGTTCTGTGCTTGGGAGGCCCCTGTGAGTTCTCTGTGCAAGCAGTATGGCAGGAATAGGTTGTCCACATTACATGTGCTACCTCTGCTTCTTACATACATCTCTTTGGACTTCATTTACAAAGCACAGGACCAAAGAGAAAATTAGGATCTCTGTGATGGTGGGCTGGGTAAACAGCTCAGTCAGTAAAATGCTTGCCACACAAGCGTGAGGACCTGGGTTCACTTCCCCAGCACCCATATAAAAAGCTAGACATCATATTACATGCCTGCAGTCCTAGAGTGAGGGGGTGAATATAGAAGGATCCTGAAGCTTGCTGGACAGACAGTCAAACCAAAATAGTAAGCTCTGAGTTCAGTGAAAGACACTATCTCAAGAGTAAAATGAAATGGAGAGGGACTGAGGAAGACACCTACTACCTCTGACCTCCATACATGCACATGGACACACATACAGACAGACAGACAGATAGATAGATAGATAGAAAGACAGACAGATAAATGTTTTTTAAAAAGAATTGCATGATGTTAAGAGCAGAGCATTAAGCCCAGAATCCACAGAAACTATATGTCCACAACTCCAGGCCTACATTGGTTAAAAAATATTTAGTTGATCTCAGCTTTGCTTTAAACACACACATGCATGTACACACATGCATGCACATGCACATTCATGCATGCTGCAGAATATTTGTTAGAGTATGCAAAGATGTGTTCATTTGTTTAATTATGTAAAGATGTGTTGCTGTTTTATCTTGCCTGCCCAAGGCACATGATTGGTCTAATAAAAAGCTGAATGGCCAATAGCAAGAAAGGAGATATAGGCAGAACTTTCTGGCAGGGAGAGTAAGTAGGAGAGGAATTCAGGCTCAAGGAAGAAAGAAAAAGAGATGCTAGGGAGACTCCAGGGGCCAGACAGACAGACAGGGAGGAAGCAGGAAAGTAGGACATATAGAATGAAAGGGAAAAAGCCCTCAGGCAAAATGTAGATGAATAGAAACAGGTTAAATTAAGTTAAGAAAGCTAGTGGGACAAGCCTAAGTTAAGGCCAAGCATTCATAAATAATAGTAAGTCTCTGTGTCTTTATTTGGGAACTGGTTGGCAACCCAAAGAAAATGCCCACCACACATGACACACACATGTGAATTTTAAAAGACCAGATAGTCACACACTGCAATACTGGTTGTTCCCAGGTTCTGTGAATGCCTTCCATTCCTTGTTTTGTGCTCTGCTGTGATTTCTGTGGAAACTCTGTCTATGTGTAATGATGAACTGTGCTACTCTTACTTGGGAAGTCATCCCCATGCAGGCTTAGTAAGGTCAGATGGTGAACAGGTCTTCCCACACATCAAGACAGGAGCCAAATTCACACTGCCACTTGGAAGCACTCTGTGGTGGTATTGTGTTCCCCAAAATATTGTGTACCCTAATAAACTTATCTGGGGTCAGAGAACAGAACAGCCACTAGATATAGAGGCCAGAAAATGGTGGCACTCACACCTTTAATCCTAGCATTCCAGATTCCAGAGATTCCAGATCCAGAGATTCCATCCAGATCTCTGTGAGTTCAAAGCCACACTGGAAACAGCCAGGCATGGTGACTCACACCTTTAATCTCAAGAAGTGAGACTTTAATTCCAGGAAGTGATGGCAGAAAGCAGAAGGGTACATAAGGCATGAGGAGGAGGAAATAGGGCTGGTTAAGCTTTTAGGCTTTGAGCAGCACAGTTCAACTGAGATTCATTCCGGATGAGGACATAGAGGTTTCCAGTCTGAGGAAACAGGATCAGCTGAGAAACTGGCAAGGTGAGGTGGCTATGGCGTGTTCTGTTTTTCTGATCTTCCAGCATTCACCCCAATACCTGGCTCAGGTTTGATCTTATTAATAAGAACTTTTTAAGATTCCTGCTACAGCACTCTTTTCCCTTGTCCCCACCAGGATGGAGACAAGAGTGCCAGATGCTAAGTGGCTTTGTGGTCAGTCCCTTTAAGATGACTTCATCTACTGTTGAGACACTTAAAGCCCCCAAAAGTGTTCCTTCTAGTGTTTGCCAGACATGTCATTTGACATGGAAAAGACACATGCTATTAAAATGGAAACTGATTTCTAAATATGCTGAGCAGCTTTCTCTGACTGAAGTATTTTTCTTGCTTTTCCAACCCTCTTCTCAAGCCACAGTCAGAGAGTTGCATGGGTTGCATTCAAGCTTGCATTATATTACATCTTCCCCCTTCTTTTTGTTCCCCATTTTGATGGATGGGAAAGAGTTGGCAAGTGTTCCTGGCCTAGAGGAAGTCAGGACGTGAGCTCTGGTCATCACTTTTCACTATCTGCCATATTGCCCTATTCATCATCTGTATCCTAGGCATCTCTTGTAGCCTGAAAAACAGTAGGCGTTCAGTTAATGCCTCCTGATGAATGAGCAATGCTTGTAGGTTTTTATAAATGAATGAAGTTGCTAATCCACTCCAGGCACATGTAATCAGAATTTCTCTCTCACTGACCCCCAAGACTGACTTTTCTTAGAAACAACAACAACAAAGAGTGACATATATAGGTACTGAATGATAGAAACAGTTAAAAATATTTTTATCATGACATCCAGATTTCCACCAAATAAGATTTATTCCTTTGAGTCCAATAATTTCTAAAGTCTCCTTCTAAATTCCAAAGGTCCAAGGAGAAAAAGACACACTCTTTTTGTTTTCCCTCAAGAATATTTTAGCTCATCAGTTAAGCAGTGTTTGCCTTGGAAATGAGAGCCAGTGGGGCAGAAGTGTCTAAATGAGAAGGAAGTTCAGGCTTCCTCCTGGATGAGGTTACACAGAGCATGCACACACACACACACACACACACACACACACACACACACACACACACACATGTGCTGGCATATGGTGAAAAGGTAATGTGTGTGGTCTGTGACTCCAAAAGAGAAGGGAAGTTGTTCATATAAGGACCCACATGAGGGGAGAGAAGTGTTGATATAAAGAGAGAAATATAAATATATTTCATGCACTTGTAAATTTTCCTTGACTGGCATTCCTTTCTATTTCCCTCTAGTAATGCCCCCACATTATCAATATATCCAGACCCCAGCCTCCTAAGAGGGTGCACAGCACTTATTCCAGGTTGGCAAATGTTAGAGAGCTTGGGAAAGGGGTTGGTGATAGGATGATTAAAGCAAGTAAGTAAGCACTTACAAAGATTTGACCCAATCACCAAAATGAAGCTTTGGTGAGAGACCTGGAGCATTCACAGAGGGCTCTGTCTTCTACACAGGGTTCTGACCTGTTGCTGGTGAATTTCTCTCCAGCTCCCACCACCAAGTCCCGCCAGTCTCAGAGTCCACTTATAAAATAAACATACAGACTCTTACATTATTTAAACTGCTTGGCCATTAGCTCAGGCCTGTCATTGTCTAGCTCTTATTCTTATATTTAGCCCATTTCTATTAATCTTTACTTTGCCACATGGCTCATGGCTTACTGGTACCTTACATCTTCCTTGTCCTGATGGCGGCTGGCAGTGTCTCTCTCTCTCCGCCTTCCACTGCCCAGAATTCTTTTCCTTGTCCCGCCTATACTTCCTGCCTAGCCAATGGCCAATCAGTGATTTATTTACTGACCAATCAGCAACACACTTGACATACAGACCATCCCACAGCACTTCCCCTTTTCTTTTCTTAAAAAGGAAGGTTTTAACTTTAACATAGTAAAATTACATATAACAAAACAATTATCAAGCAAGAATTACAGTTACAATATTAAGGAAGAGATCCTATCTATCTTATATTTGTGAGTTTAAGGTTTTATATCTAACTTATCTTTTATTATAACTAAGGAAAATTGTAAGTATCTAGTCTTTAACCACATCAAAGACCTCAGAAGGATATACTACTACCTGAGAAATGGAGAAGGATATAAGCAACTTTTAGGAGTCTTGTAGGGTAGACAGAGACAGCTGGCAGCCTGGACAGTCATTCAAAGTTCTCTTGTAAAGTTGGGGCATCTGTCTTCAGCCCACAGGCCTAGAGTCTCTTATTCACTTTTTTCTGTGTCTTGTAGAATGTCTGGCAGTTTTCTCTGCAAAGCAGGAACCTGAAGGACCATTTTGTCAAGCAAAGTTCAGTGGTCACCTTTCTATGGGTCCTGCATGTCCAGTTGATCAAGCAGTCCAGGCAAGAACAGTTTCTTGCCCAAATGGCTATTTTTGTCAAGGTGAAGATAAACTCCATATGGAGTGTCTTCGATGCCCATCCTCCTCTCTGAAGTAAATCGGTGCTGTCAGGAGCAGACATGTCTCACTGTCCAGAAAGTCTAAATTTTTAAAACATTTTAAATGCCATATTCTGTAGGTCTTTGAAGTGTTTGAAGACTACCTATCTATCTGAAATATAACTATGTATACCTAGAAGACTTAACTAACATGGCTACAAATATGATTATCATAGATGACTAATTATTAATCTATTTTTTAATTATCCATTATAATTTTAAATGAGTTACATAAACATAATACCTCAAACAAGAATAGAAATATATATACAGTATAACAAAATTAAGTTTAAATTTGTATCAATAAACTAAAATCTATAGCGATGTAAAACATTTTAAACAAGTTGTTACTCTTTAAAAGTAGGTTCATTAATCTACCCTTTCATCCTATCATATCTAAACTATCCCCTTTTTTTTCTTTAGAAAGAGATTGTATTTATAATCAACCTGCTTTAAATAAAAATATTGGTTTTTGTCTGTCCCACACCAGAGGGCTCTTCTGATTTGGGACATAAGAATCTCTTAACCATTTTTTTTTTTTTTGAGCAATATGTCTGGGTTTAGAGGGGGAGTGAGCCAATTCCATCTCTAAAGCCAGCTTGGTATATTTGGGAATTTGGGCGTAGCTTCTCTTACTACTTTCTGCTGGAGGGGGGCGCTGTATCTTCTGGAGACAGAAAGAAAATTTTAGGATCATGGAGTAGTCCGTGAGGCTGTATATCTGAGCCAGTTGACTTGAAACCATTCTGGATGTTGAATCATCTGGGCCATGGTGTCATTGGAGACCTTTCAGGGGGTCTTGGCTGGTCAAACCTGATGTATCTTAATCTGGAACAAATCCATAGTCTCTGGCTTTCTGTGGAAACAAGAGCAGAGACTCTTTTCCAAAGCAACATATCCTTATATCCAAATTTTGAAGTCAAGGTACCTTTAAAATATACATTTTGGCATAACTCAACAGCTTTTGTAATCAAATGTTTTTCTTCAATTATGAATATCAAAGAGAACATAATCCAGATTCTCTGTGTGGTAGCCATCTTTACGTGGCTTATTTTTTTTATATTAGCTTGAGCCTATTGCTTTAAACTGTAGCCTTCTAAGCCTGAAACGGCACTGGCGCTGTGGCTGCTGGTTCCGCCCACTTCAGCTTCCCAACATGGCGGTAGTCTGTTTTCCGCCAGCTCTGGGAGCCATCAACTCTCAGAAACAGTGGGTCTATGCTTCTATCAAAGCAGCGTGTAGCGCAGAAACCTCTTTTTTTTTTTTGTTTTGTTTTGTTTTGTGCTAGCAAAGGCTAAATTCACCACATAGCTTAATGTGCCATTCGCAGAGGCCTCATTCCCGCCATACGGCGGCAGGTCGAGCACGCACGCTAGGAACCCGCCAGTAGCTCAAACCAGCAGCTGCCGCTCATTTGAGAGAGACAATTAGGAAGCTGTTTTTAGCTCCATTTTAGAATCTTTTTACTCAGGTGTTAGGTGGAAACTCGTGCCCCACGTTGGGCGCCATTTGTTGCTGGTGAATTTCTCTCCAGCTCCCACCACCAAGTCCCGCCAGTCTCAGAGTCCACTTATAAAATAAACATACAGACTCTTACATTATTTAAACTGCTTGGCCATTAGCTCAGGCCTGTCATTGTCTAGCTCTTATTCTTATATTTAGCCCATTTCTATTAATCTTTACTTTGCCACATGGCTCATGGCTTACTGGTACCTTACATCTTCCTTGTCCTGATGGCGGCTGGCAGTGTCTCTCTCTCTCCGCCTTCCACTGCCCAGAATTCTTTTCCTTGTCCCGCCTATACTTCCTGCCTAGCCAATGGCCAATCAGTGATTTATTTACTGACCAATCAGCAACACACTTGACATACAGACCATCCCACAGCACTGACCCCTTCCAAAATGAAGAGGGAAAAGGGGACAAAATGGAACAGGACTAAATGGAATGGAATGCAGTTGACAGAGAGAGGCTGAACTTTCACAAGAAAGACGTGTTATTTTAGCAGTCATCACAGTGATCCGATATCCATGAGAATAAATCTGGAAGAAAAATCAAGCATTTAAGGAGGAGAAGATGAACACGCTGCCTGTAAGACTTGGTTCATGGAGGCCTGGATATGCATGGACGTTGGCAAGGGTGGGCAATGTGACTGTCCTTTAATTCATGTTTGTTTAATGCAGACATTGGACAGTTGAACCAAGACCTTGTGAAAAAGAGAATTTTTAATTCCAAGAACAAGTTCCTGTCTCCTGCCCCTATCCTTTCCACGCCCAATTCAGATCCCAAAGCTGTGAAAGATGGGGGAAATGAAAAGAATAAATCCATGATGTAATTTTATTCCTTGATTAATCATGAAAAGGCTGCCTTGTGGCCCTTCCCTTCCCCACTGTACATTCTTAGGGGAGAGTGAGAAATTCTCAACGTGTTTACTCAAGTCATTATCAGAATAGATTAGAGCTAGGCACCTTGCATGCCAATGGACTGGCTTGACATAGATAGGTAGATAGGTAGATAGATAGATAGATAGATAGATAGATAGATAGATAGATAGATATCATCAGTTTAGCAACAGCAAATAACCATACTTAAGGCTGATTCTAGAGTGGCATCACTGTCTTTGTACTCACAGAGTGTCCTCATCATTGAACTGAGATCAGGATGGTTGTTCTCTCCTCCAGAATCTGTTATACACAACCAATAGCTCTCTCTCTCCCCTACACACACACACACATACACACACCCACACCCCTAGAGAGCATGTTCATTCTACCTAAAGCTAACTCTACCATCACATCCTCCACAGATGTCACATGATTCTGTGTCCTAGGGGCAGACAGGCACCTAGAGAACATACCAGAAAATCCACCTCTTAATCACACACTTCTTACCTCTTTGTCTGTCTTTCAAAGCTCCTGAGCATTTATTTCCTGGTGACTTCTTCCCAATCTGTCTCACAGTTCCTTTCTGTTCCCCTAACTCTACTAATTCCTTGTCAAAGATTGAACCTCACCAATACTTCAAGTTAGTGGAGTTTGTCTTTGAGTTGTCTTGGTTTCTCCTTTGAGCTGTTTAGTGCCCTCCAGCTCCCCACTTCCAATCAAGATCTAATTAAGAAAATGCTCCTGCCTGTTGGCAATGCCTTACTGTGACCGTTCTCAATCTAGCTCCCAACTCCATCAGAAGTCTTCCCTGTGTGCCCCACAAGGACATCTGGAGTGCCAGCGATGAGACGTAAGATAGAAAACTGAGTGTCTCTCCGTGATTCTGTCTCCCCACTCCCCTCTAGTGTTTCTTAAAGTAAAGTGGAGAACTCTGCCCCTCAGAATCACCCAGTGCAGTGTTGACACATGTAGTCAACTGTTCTGCTTCTTCCAAAGGCAACTGGAAAGTATGTGGCAGGGTGAGCAGAGATCCACATAGGTAAGGTATTCTGGGGACTCTGCACCTCAACTCAAGATTCTGAGCTATCCTTGACCAACTATTTGACTTCCTCCTAGGTCCCCCAACCCCACTTCTACATGATCTAAGCTATTGACTGACTTACCAAAGGATAAACAAGTATCCAGAAGAGAGAGTCTGCTTTGGGGTTTAAGGTCTTGTTTTTGTAGTATGTGTAGTGTTTTCTACCCTCAAAATGTTTAACCCTTTGCAATTCTGACCTGCCCCTGAGAAGTTTCCTTTGGCTTAATGAAGTTCCCCAGGGTGGTAATGAACCTTGGAAGACAGTCGTGGGCTCATTCTTACAAACAAATAGCTATTGATGCTCGTGTAAAGTAGTTATGCAACCACCACCACACCAGGGTAGCAAACAGTGGTGAGGTAGTCACCCAGCCTATTGGACTGGAACTTTCTGGACCACTTTCTCAAGGGAACCTAGACTACAATGTGGAATAGCAGATGCCAAAGCTACAGCACCTCCACCTATGGAGGAGCCTGCACATACAGTCTGGGAGCATCAGGTCCTTCTAAGTAGAAAAGAAACGAAGCACAGGAGCCCACCACACTGTGCCCTGTACCATATCTCAGCTGCTTTCTGCTACCCTGACTGATGAAGTATTTAAAACTGGGAATGTTGAGGTTTGGGAATAATCAGATATACAGAAAAAGCTCCAACTAATATTGTTTACAAAATAGAAGCTTAAAAGGCTGTATTTACCAGTGGGCTGACACACATGATGCCAGTGGTGAAAACATTGTGATTCCTCCAGAAACATACGTGAAAGTGGCTGGCCCTCTCAGGTCTTCACAGAATAAAAAGATTATTCCTCTGGAAGAAATAAATGAGTTTGCCACACATATTCTGGAAGCAATCAACTCGCACATGATGCTCGGCAGGAAGGTCTAGCAGCGACCCAGGAGTGGGTGAACTCAGGAAACTTTAGCAGGAGCAGGGGGATAACTTCATGCCAGCAAATGGCCACACTATGGCCCCAAACCAAGTGCTGGATCTGATTAAAGCTTCTCAATACCAGAAGGACTGAACTTTAAGGATCTTAGGAACCAGCTCTGACACACACCTATAACCTCAAGCAAGCAAGCAATGGATTTTCTGAACAATGAAGGACACCTTTATTCTACCGTGGATGATAGTTACTTTAACTCCACAGGTACAACCAGAGCTCTTTGGATACCTGAGGTATTTCCAGCTGGACCTGTTTCCATCATCTGTTGTCTCCAGCTGTGAAGGTTTGGATAGTGACTTCTAAGAAGGAGGTTTCAAATAGAAGGTCTCAACTGACATCCTCTTGAAACTTACTGCTTTCTGTTTTGTTGTATCAAGGTTCAAAGGGAGGTAGTCAGTAGGCAAGGAGTAAACCAGGCTGCAATTTCATGACAGAAGTTCCAAATAAGCTAGTTAGAACCCCAGGATGAACAGGATTGGAAAAGGGATGCTACTAAGAGAGTGAGGCAGGGATGCTTAATGCTTGGAAGCTTCTGTTCTTGAAGGGCATCCTGTTGGGATGATGAACAATACTACGTCCTGTGGGCTGAGAGCCAGATAAGGACCACCTACTTTTGCTTCCCATGCCGGGTCTGTAGCTTTACTTTTCAAACTGCACTTTGCTTCCCTTCTTGTCTTGCCTATGGCTGAAAGTGGGTTTATGTGAACACAGTTCTGACATGATAGCCTCACAGGGCAGAATACAGAAGAAATGTTGCTACAAATTTGGAAAATGAATGTGTCTGTATATTTAAGAAAACAGTTCTACTGGGGGGGGGCAACTGGAACCTCTTTACTTTCTCAAGGCAAGAAAAAAAGGAGCAAGAGCCTTAATATGCTGTAGGCTTGTAAAGTCCAGCTCAGCATTAGTCAGGATAGATGATGCTTTGGTAATGTCCTTTATACATGAGGCAGTTTTAATACAAGCCCATTGACACTTGAAAAGATTTCTAATTATTAAGGTGTTTCTCAACTCAAGGTCCAGTGCCTGGTGGGATAATCCTCTACTTAATCTCTTCTTTATAGGTAAGAAAGTGACCTGTTTGTAAGAGTTGAGCCAGGAACGCCATGTGTAACACAGATGCAGTGACCTGGCGAAACTGCTACCAGAGTGTGGCATCTACCCATGCTTCCTCAAAGACCCAAAAGACTAATTTCTCCTCAAACATATCAGCTGGCCTCACGAGGACACAGAAGGCTCTGGACCTGTCATCTGGATGAGGCTGCTGTAGAAAGGGGGAACATTCACCCTGGGTAGATGGATCTTCTTCTTTGTCCCAACACATTTACATGAACTGGACAGAACTAGGGGACAGAACTGGAGGGTTTGTAACATTTATCCTGGATCCAAGAAACAGAATACAGTCTCTGAACCAATAGAAACCACCAGAAAATATTACTAACCTAAAAATACATTCATATTCAGAGACAGGCTTGCTTCACCATATTTCAACTGGTTAGTAAAATAAGAACCATCTTTAAACAATCCCTACCACATGTGAGTCTAACATTCAGAAGACACATTTAAGGGGCATGCGAACAGGGAAGCTGAACACCCAGACACCGCTCAATACAATATGCACCTGGAGTCTGGACAATTAGAACAAGCTGGATAAGCCACACTTTTCCCCCTGCCTCCCAAACTCCCTAAAATTAAAGTACATTTCAAAACCAACGGCAAATCATCCTACACATATGAAGTATAGTCATCGGTGAGATCTTTGCTCTTAAATATTGATGCAGCACTTCTAGAAATATTGGAGGTAAGAAGCATTGCCCTGAATGTCAATCACAGTGCTCTTTATCCCCACCCCCTTGCATCCTGAAAGGGACAGAAGCAGTTTAGGCAATAAAGAGTAACAATGAATGATATCACAGGAAGCAGCAAAATGAGAATTGCTAGGATGGGGCAGGGGAGAAGCAGATGGGAAAAACACACACCCAGAGAGAAAGATTTCTGTTTAAATAAGTTTATAATATGTGAAGTGCGGAATGGGAGCTGACAGCAGGAGTGGAGGATAGTTCTTCAAACGATATCCATATAAACAGAGATGCAAAAGAAATCGGCTTTGGAGATGGGAGAGCCGAGCCTGAGTAATGCTGCTATACCAATAAGAGCCAAAAAGAGGAGAATGTATGGCGTGCATGATTGTTCCTGTGAGCTTGAAGATGCACACACCCAGCAATGCTGGTGGGGGATGGAGGAAGGAAAGCATGCCTTAGCTATTCCTTAGTTGGCTATTTCTGCTAGAGTTCGTAATTCTTCCAGATCTCGACAATTCACAATGTGTCTATCTACCTGGCTGTATGCTAAGCAAACCCATCTCAGAATGAAGATGTGCTGCACATGGGTCAGTCTTGGGAAATATAAAACACAGAGATGTGGTCTGGGTACATCTGCAGCCCAGCTCTCAGCTCTTGCTGACACTGGCACTAGTTACTGAAAGTCACACAATGTGTAGACAGACAGAGGAGAGAGAGCTCTCCTCACATACTAACTGGCCAGCCATGCCACTCTCCTCCATATAATCTCTCTCCTCAGCACTTGCCCAACTCTGTCACCCCAAGGGGAAAGAGGTATTTGTTGGCTGCATAGTCACATTTACAAGATAAATTGTTAGAAAGGGTAACTACTCCCATTGACACAGTTTAGTATTCTACTACCCATCTGAAAATCTTTTGATTGAATCCATAGAGTAACCATGGGTGATAACAGCTGTGTGAACTAAGACAATAACCTGGAGGCATCTATGCCATGCCATTGTTGACTTCTCAGAGTAGGCTACAAAGTACATTGATTGCCCCCAATTCACCAACAGGAAAAACAAGGCTCACGGAAGTTTGATGTGAACCAGGTGTCATGGCTCCTAAGGAGTGCCCCCTGCACCTCTCTTGAAGTCGCCACCAGCTGTCCCCAATCCCTAGAGAGATATCCTATCTTATTCATGTCATATTATTTGTGGACTATCTACAGAGTTCACCCTGACCTCAGTCTCCCTTTCAGAGTTTCCTGAAATGTTACCGATAATTCAACATCGTTTTTAGCACCACTCTCCTCATGGAGGGCTTGTTTTGCAAGGGACCAGCATCCTGGGGGAAAGCAGATCTGTATACTTTCCTCCAAGGCAGTTAATTCCCAGAAATCCCCAAGGATGGGAAGAACATAGAACACATAAAGGCAGAAAAACAAGACGACACCCACACCACTTTTACTTACTTCATCACCATTTGTGGATAAGCCATTAAAAGGCCCGGTGGAGCTGCAGAGCATGGTGAAGAAGGAGGAGCCCTCCCAGGGGTGCCCAGCAGTTGTTCAATGCGCCAGTGCTAAAAAGACAGGTAGACCATTGGGAACTTTGGCAAGACTCGTAGTTCATTTCACTCCTGCTCTTCTGATCTGAAGGGCACCTCTTCCCTGTGAGAGGCCTCAATGTGTGATCTACTTTCTGAGAGGTGACAAGTCTTATTGATCTGCTGCATGATTGTCCTGACAGTGTCCTCTGACAATGGCACCCAGGCTTGGATGGATGGATGGATACAGGGGTTTCTTCTTAAATCAAAACATTATCTTCTTCTACCAGTTGCAACTGGTAGGTCAACGAACAATGGCAGGATTTTATATGAAATTACTTTTTCCTGACCTTTGAAAGCCATTAGGACACGTAGCTTTCAGCTCCAAGCATATAAAGTTATGTTTTAAACGAAGTCAGAGAATTGGGATGAAAAACGAATCATATAAACATCTCTCCACTAGACAGCAGACTTCTGGGGACTGTGGTCCACTCATTCACCCTCCCTTTGTGGATCTCACAGGTAAGCTGAATCTCACATCCCAGAACCCTCAGGACTTGGTGTGGCTCTGTGCCTCTGTGGTGCATGTTTGGTGTGATCCTCTTTGGACTGAGTGTCACATGACTGTGTGTTCCCACCTTGGTTCTGACATGATAATGGTGTGGCTGAGCAGCACTGTGAGATGACATCTGGCTTATTGTTTCTTTACTCCTGTGACTGACCACCCTTGTTCTATCTGTTGACAAGGCTACTTTTCACACCACAACAAAAGAACAACAATGGAATACTGTCAGCTTCTAAGACACAATGCAGGGATTTCTGGGAAGACCAGGAAATGTACAATTGGTGACTTCCCTGTGTGGAACCACCTCTGCCCTGTGGTCTCCCTAAACAGGAAGGAGATCAGAAGACTTGGAAGGAATCTGAAAGGTAGATGTTTGGGTCTATCTTTGTGCCATGTCTCCATTGCTTTGAGGCAATCTCACAGAGTCACTGTTTTCTGAAACCTGTGTCTCACTGGGCCCACATCCAAGTGCAGACCTCATCATTTACTTCACAAAACTTTGCCTCTGGATATGTGAACAAGAAGGCAGAACAGGTGTGTGGACACAGTGAAGACCCACGGCAATCCCCTGGTCTTTCTAGGGTCATAGAAAGCCTGTCTGAGAAAGAAGAATAGTGGGGATGGACTGATAGGGACAGACACCTGAGAGTGGAAATGAGGCAAGTAAAGGGTGATTTATGAGCTGAAGCAAAACCACAAGCTTCAGAGAGTGAGGTTGGCACCAAGGAGAATCATAATTAAATGAGGCTGAGCACCCTGCAGTGAAGCGTGAAAGGGACTCTAGGCAGGACCAGACTTCCACAACATCTCTCAAAATGGTAGCCTAGAAGGACCAAAACAGGTCTCTCCAGAACCCTGTGGTGGGGATCTCACAGCCTGTCCCTCCTAAGAGTCATTTATACTATAGCCAAGCTCCAACCTCATTTGACTTAGCAGACACTACATTGTCTGAAAGTGGCTAGATTAAGTTTCTGTATCAAGTACGATGAGAATTCAGATGTAGAAAATTAAATCACCATTTAGGAAAATGAACTAACTTATTTTTGTTCACTGGAGCCTATGTCGGTGAAAATTCATATCCAGCAAATAGGTTCTGCTCCACAGAGACACTTATATTACATAGTGTTAAGCAACTGCATAAATAAGGACTTCCCACAAAACACCCCACTCCTGCTCTGTGCCCTGGAGGGATGTGAGCGGCTTAGATAAACTCTACTCGCGCCAGGACTGCTGCAGGAGATAGCAGTTCCAGCCTGAGAGAAGTTAGCCACAAGCACCATCCCACTAGGATTCTTTCCACAATTAATTATGCAAATGGATTATTGATTATTAATTAGAGCATTTAGTGATGTTATTAAGAACTTGGAAGATAAATCTTTTTGACTTATATTTAACTGGGAGATTGTACAAGCAGTAAAGGTACACGAGCAATAGCTGCATAATTACATTTTGGAAATGGCAGAAACCTGTAAGGGATGTAGAGAGAGTTAATTGACATTTAACAAGATAACTACAGCAAATTAATTAGGAATTATCTGCTAAAATATGAATTAACTTCTAATAATATTTTAGCCAGCTAATCTAGGATGCCAGCATCTTCTTATTGTTGCTGAACTACCTAAATAAAATACTCTGCTAAGACGGTAGCCTTAATTTGTCTTCCAAATAATCAATCAAGCTTTATTAAGATTTATTGTGTAACTAGGACATATTAGAGGGCGAAAAGAAGCATGTCTTGTAGCTTCTTTCACCATGGGATTCATGGTACCGTGAGTGGAGAGAGTGAGCCTAAGGAACTGGGGTGAGAATGTGTGTTAATCTCACTTAACAACCTCACTCATGAGCTGGTAGCAGGGCTCAGTGGTGGAGCACTTGCCTAGCATGTGTGAAGCCCTGAGTTCTACCTCCAGCGCTATAAAAAGCCAACAAGCAAAAAAGCAAGAGAGAAGCCACAACTAGACTCACTTTAGCTCTGCAGTCTCTCTTTGCTCTTCTATAAAACGGGAGCAACACCTATCTTGCTCAGTGTTCCTGGCACTAAGGTTGCCCTTGTGTGGGCTGCCTAGGAATTACTCTACACCTCTCAGTGAGGCAACAACAAATGGTGACCCTGAGAAGACAGATTAGTGAGTAGCATTTGCACTAATTGGGGAGTACCATGTGTTCAGTGAAGCCATGTAGCTAAACCCTAGCACTGAACAGCGTAATGATCATCAGCGAGGCAAAAGCCAAATCAGCATGTATGGGCTAAACCATGGGTCATGACTCTGCATGCCCCAACACAACGGTTGTATGCACAGCAACCCAAAATTAATTTGAAGTCCAATGTCTAGTGAATCTGAGGAGTTTCTGGATTTTTTTGCCTATCTTGCATCACACAACCTCACTGCCGGCATAGTTCTGAGCATACCACATGCACTCTTCACTCTGTGTGAGCCACCACACCACACAACCTCACTGACAGCATAGGTCTGAGCATACCACATGCACTATTCACTCTGTGTGAGCCACTGCCAATGCTGTGTAAAGTTCCTTAGCTCAAACTTGGGACTCCTGTAATTATGAATTGCAGGGATTTTACTGAACATGCAAAGGTTTCTCTCTTATGGAAATAGAACGATTCAATTATAGACACCAAAGACTTTCATATTTTTCTACCATCATTCCTCGGCACACAAGTATCAAATTATTTTATCTCTGGATTATACTGCGTTGAACTATTTGATTTGTAACTGTGACATGAGTTTTATAAAAAAAAAAAAACTGTGCTATTTGAATTGCTGACATGAGTTTTATAAATTAAAAAAAAATCAGTAATTAAACTTTGTCTTTGGATTAAAACAGAATTTCCAACCATTTCTGAAACAGCCCTAAACATACTTCTGACAGTTTTTACTATGTATTTATGAAAATCAAAGTTCTCAACATTGAATATTACAAAATCACAGCCCCAGTCATCTCTGAAAACATTGAGGATGCAATATGCCTACAGTGTCAGATATTTGGAAAAGATTTAATCCTTTATGTAAAAACAAAGAGCCTATCCATCTCATTAGTATGCAGATTTAATCTTTGATAAATGGTAAAATTATGTGTATACCAAAGAATTATTTTAATATAATTTCATTAATTTTTAAAATCAGTCAATGTTTGATTTGTAAGCCTATTTCATACATCTGGAGTAGCATAGAAATTTCTTGGGTGAAAGAGGATACAAGTGCAAAAGCTTGAATGCTCTGGTCTAGACCAGTCTAGACCAATCTAGATCAGATTCCACAAGTTAGCCAGAACACCTCATCCAGGGGCCCATATGGAGAGATAACCAGTGATTTCTATAAAACACAAGTGTGTGATGGCAGTTTGAATGAGAATGTCCCCCATAGGTTCATGTACTTGAACACTTGGTCCCCAGTAGGTGGTGCTGTTTTGGGAGATATAGGTATGTGGCCTTGCAGCAGTCCGCTGGCTCAAACGCCATTACAAGATGGCGCTGGTTTCCTGTTTATCCCGAATGCTAACGTGTCGCTCTCCCGCCCGATAGTACTGACCAATCAGCTTACCGCCCAAGCTCCGCCCCCAGAACCTGCATATAAGCCAGCTTGCCCCGGCGCCCGGGGCCCTCCTCCCGTACCAGCTCTCCCGAGAAGCCATAACCGAGCAGCGTTCAATAAAACCGTGATAGAGGAAGAATCTTGGAGTCGTGTCTTGCTTCCCCGCTGGTCGGGGCGCGCCGCAACTGGTGCCGAAACCCGGGAAACTTCGGACCTTGCGAACGACTCGGAGGAGGGCCGAAGATTCAGAACCTCACACGGGAACGGTGAGTACTCATAAGGTATGACTGACGCCTATGACACCAATCTTGCCTTTTTGTTGGACTTTTTCCCGTTGATATTTTTTGTGTGGGTTATCTTGGTGATTGGGTGCTGCTTTTGGCTGCGCTGCCACCGCGCGGAGGAAACTTGTTTGTGTTGCTGCGAGCGAAACGAAAGTAAAGCTCCTTAGTGGGGACAGTCTTTCGTTAGCTCGTTGTTTTCTTTGAGTAAACCTGGTGTAGAGAAATCAGTTTCAAAGATGGGGAACTTTGACTCACATATTGAGTTTTTTGTCAAACCTGTGAAGGAATTACTGGGTGCAAGGGATATTAATGTTTCCTCCGGTTCTATAAAAAGGGCGCTTAAAGAGATAGATCAACATGCGCCATGGTTCGCGGTATCCGGTGATCTCACGATGAGTTCCTGGGAAAAGCTAGGAAAAGATTTAGAAAAACACAAACAAGATCTAGGAAAAGCCACCTTGCCTTTTTGGAGATTGGTGAAATCTTGTCTGGATGAGGAAAAGGCACAGGAAGCAGTAGCAAAGGGGAGAAAGGCTATGGCAGAATGGCAGGATAGTCAGTCCGAAACCGGTAAGGAAACAGAAGCTAGCAAAGAAAATTCTAAACATAAAGAAAATAAAAGAGAAAAGAAAAAACAAAAATTACAACATACAGAAAGGGAACCTTCAGCACCAGCGTACCTATGGTCGGAGCTGGCCGCTATTAATTTGTCTGATTCTGACTCAGAGTTAGATACTGAGGATGAGATAGACCTAGAAAGGGAGGCTGCGGGGTATGAGCGTGAAAGCTATGGCCCAGGGCCCGGAGCCGAGCTATCACGACCACCGCCCTTCGCTCCTAACTCACAAGTGAGTACAGGAAGCTGCGCAGGAAGTCATCGCATTCCTCCCAAAACCTGGACTAAACTAGCAAATGCTTTCCCGGTGTTCGAGGACCCAAACACACAGGTCAGGTCTCATGAGCCTGTATCTTACAAGATGTTAAAAGATCTAGTACAAGCAGTTCAGACCTATGGCCCAACTGCCCATTATCCTCTGTCTATTTTAGACAGAATAGCTAAGGATGTTTTGACTCCGGCAGACTATCAGGAAGTTGGAAGGGCAGCTTTACCCCCTGGTACTTATCTAGAATGGAGGTCTCTGGTCACAGACCATGCCCAAATTCAGGCCCGGCGTAATGCACAAAATGGCCAGCCAGCCTGGACGGCGGATATGTTGTTGGGTCAAGGACAATGGGTAAATAACCAGATAAACTTCCCCATTGAAATTTACAATCAAGTGAAAGAGATACACGTATCCGCCTGGAAAAAACTGGTCAGAAAAGGAGAAGTGAGTGGAAACCTTACTAAGATCATTCAAGGACCAAATGAGCCTTTTGCTGATTTCGTAGCCCGGATGCTTGATGCTGCGGGAAAAATTTTTGGGGATATGGAAACAGCTCTCCCCTTAACGCAGCAACTTATTTATGAACAATGTACAAAGGAGTGCAGACGGGCTATCACGCCCTGGAAACAGAAGGGGCTTGAGGCTTGGTTGAAAGCATGTAGGGAGATAGGGGGCCCTCTCACCAATGCTGGCCTCGCTGCAGCAGTTATGACAGCTGTCAACCGAGGAAGTGGCTCTAAAGGAAAATGTTATAATTGCGGAAAGCCAGGACATCTAAAGAAAGAGTGTCGGTCTCCTTCAGGAGGAAACCAACAGAGGATGCCAGGCACCTGTCCCCGATGCAAAAAGGGAAAACATTGGGCAAATGAATGTAGATCAGTGAAAGATGTTAATGGGCAGCCCCTCCAGCCGATGTTCCCTGCGGTCTCAAAAAACGGATCACGGGGCCCGCGACCCCGGGGCCCGAAAGTGTTCGGGGCTATTCAGAACGAGGCATCGGGGGAATTCCCCCCGCCTCCCTCCAATCAGGGCAAAGAGCCACGTCAGCAGCCGCAGGGTTGGACTTGTGTGCCGCCTCCTCAATGGTACTGACTCCTTCTATGGGGGTGCAGGCCATTGATACTGATCTTATGAATCCATTAAATAAAAATGAGGTGGGCCTTATAATTGGGAGATCAGGTAGTTCCATTAGAGGATTGATGGTTTTGCCAGGTGTTATTGACCCTGATTACCAGGGGAAAATCAAGATTATGTGCTGGTCTCCCAAGGGATTGTTTTCAATTGCTCCAGGAGACCGCATAGCTCAGATGTTAGTTCTCCCCTCTCATCATTCTAGATTTCCCGCTTCTGATAGGGAACGAGGCCTTAATGGGTTTGGATCTACAGGGAAAAATGCCTTCATGCTTGCCATGGGTTTGGATCAGAGACCTACGTTAGAATTAATAATAGAGGGAAGGCGATTCCTTGGATTATTGGATACAGGAGCTGACCGGAGTGTCATAAGACAGGAAGAGTGGCCCTCAAAGTGGCCACTTACTATCGCCTCCCAGTCCCTTCAAGGCTTAGGATACCAAGAAACACCTAGCATGAGCGCTAAGGAGCTTACTTGGCGCTCAGAAGAACAAGAAGGAAAGTTCCAACCTTTCGTTGTATCACTCCCCGTTAATCTATGGGGACGGGATGTGCAACAACAGATGCATTTGCAGCTTACCAATGAGTATTCCCCTGCATCACAAGCTATCATGAGGAAACAGGGATATTTTCCAGGAAAGGGGTTGGGAAGGAACCTTCAGGGAAGAAGTAGTCCAGTTCAGCCGTCATCCCATAGGTATAGAGAAGGGTTGGGTTTTTCATAGGGGCCTCTGAGGATAAGCAACCATTAAAGATACCCTGGCAAGTTGATACACCCGTTTGGACACCTCAGTGGCCCTTGTCAAAAGAGAAGCTCCAAGCGGCAAAACAATTAGTTGCAGAGCAGCTTCAGTTGCATCATATTGAGCCTTCCACGTCACCGTGGAATTCTCCCATCTTTATTATTAAAAAGAAATCAGGAAAATGGAGATTGTTACATGATCTACGCTCCATAAATGCACAGATGGTTATTATGGGACCCGTACAACGAGGTCTCCCTATGCTTACAGCATTACCAAAAGGATGGCCTGTGATAACAATAGACATAAAGGATTGCTTTTTTTCTATTCCCATTCATGAAGAGGATAGACCTAGATTTGCTTTTACAGTTCCAGCCGTTAATCATGAAGCTCCTGATGAACGCTTTCAATGGCGAGTTTTACCACAAGGCATGGCTAATAGCCCGACTATGTGCCAACTTTATGTTGGCCGCGCCATTGACCCTATTCGAAGTCAGTTTCCCAATTTGAAAATTATACACTATATGGATGATCTTCTTATAACTGGAGAAAAGGTTAAGCAAGTCGAAGAATGCTTGCAAAGCCTTTTGAAAGCTTTAGCAAATGCAGAGCTTTATATTAGCCCTGAGAAGTTACAAAAGGGCATACTTGTTGATTTTCTTGGTACCCGTATTTCCCCAGATGAGATTATGCCCCAGAATATTACCTTACAAACTTCATGCCTTCATACATTGAATGATTTTCAAAAATTTTTAGGAAATGTTAATTGGCTAATGGGATATTTGAAAATTCCAAAAGGAGACCTTATGCCCCTATATAAGATATTGGAAGGTAATCCTGATTTGACCTCTCCCCGACAATTGACATTGGAAGCTCAAAATTCTATCCAAAAGATACAAGAAGCGTTAAAAACAGCTCAATTAAAGAGATTAGACTATACACAGTCATTCCAGTTAGTAATCCTCCCCACAAAGGTTGTCCCTCTAGGAGTGGTTTGGCAGAATGGACCTCTTTGGTGGCTGCATGGACAAGGATTGGGATCTAAAAATGTCCACTATTATCCCGATTTAGTGGCAAGGCAGGCGTTAAATGGTCTAAAGTGGTGCCTTGAGTTTTTCGGCGAGCCACCAGCAACATTGATAGTGCCCTACACCAAAGAACAAATTGAGATTTTAACAGGTGCGACCTCATGGTGGGCTATTCTTGTGGTTAGTTTTGCAGGATATATTGATAACCATTACCCTAAACATCCTCTGTTAACATTTGCCTCGGAGGATACTGTTTATTTTCCTCGAATCACATCTCAAAATCCCATCATGAATGCCCCTGTAATTTATACTGATGGCTCAAAGACCGGCAAGGGTGCCATGTCCATCGATGGTCAGACCTACAGTTTCCAGTTTCCTACCACCTCCCCTCAGGTAGCAGAATGTCTTATTATACAAAAGGTTTTTGAGAAATATCCTAATATTTCTTTTAATTTGGTCTCTGATTCCCTATATGTTGTCAATTTACTTAAAAATTTGGAAATTGCTGCCTATATACAACCTTCTAGTATGGTGGCGCCGGTATTAAGACAGATTCAAGCCTTGATGTTACTTCGCTCTCAACCTTTTTATGTGACTCATATTCGAGCACATAGCGGGCTTCCAGGGCCAATGTCAGCCGGGAATACGTTGGCAGATGAGGCCACCCGCATAGCCATAGCTGCTTGGATTATGAGTACACCTTGTGAACAGGCACAAAAGTTCCATGATAATTTTCATGTATCTGCTAACACCTTGCGCCTGAAGTTCAATATTTCCAGGGAACAAGCTCGTAAGATTGTCAAAAACTGCCAACATTGTGTTGCCTTTCACCATCCACCGCATATAGGAGTTCTCCCCAAAGGGCTGAAACCCCTAGCCTCGTGGCAAATGGATGTTACCCACATCTCAGAGTTTGGGAAACAAAAATATGTTCACGTTTCAGTGGATACCTTTTCTGGCATTATTTTTGCCACTGCCATGACTGGTGAAACGACACGCCATGTCATTGCCCATTGTCTAGCTGCATGGGCCAGCTGGGGTAAGCCTTTGTTCTTGAGAACGGATAATGGTCCGGCTTACACTTCTTCCTCATTCCATTCCTTTTGTGCAACAATGGATGTTCAACACTCCACTGGCCTCCCTTATAATCCACAGGGACAAGGCATAGTGGAACGTGCAAATCGTACTATTAAAGAACTGCTTCAAAAACAAAAAGGGGGAATAGGGCGCACCCCTGGCGAGCGCCTCTCCTTGGCTCTTTTCACTCTTAATTTTTTAACTTTGGATGAAGCATCTAAGACCTCTGCTGATCGCCATGTGGGCGCAACACCAGTCCTTCGGGAGATGGTGTTATGGAAGGATGTGCTAACAAATAAATGGATGGGCCCTGACCCCGTATTACGTAGGTCAAGGGGATCTCTTTGTGTTTTCCCACAGAATGCAAGAGACCCGATTTGGGTGCCGACAAGACTAACACGAGGGGTACAACAACATGAGGAAGATGGAGAAGATGATGCTGACCTTCCTGAGAATTTGAAATGTTACAATTGAATTTCACCGCCTCTATTGCTGCCCTAAATCAGACGCGTGCTCATTTGACCACCTTGGGAGAATTTACTGATTTTTTGGTCACAGCTGCATCTTATGTGAAGGAATGGGCTGGGGTGTGGGCGATGGGAACAGTGGGCTTGATTGGTCTAGTCATACTGGGTTGGATCCTCTGTAGGTTGATAAAGCGCAATCGTACAGAGCGTACACTTATGCTATGGCCGCCCTGGATGCTGGCGGTTCCCCAAGTATCTGGTTGGCCCAGCTGAGGGAACTGTAGGCTGTCCTTGCACTCGGAGGGCTCTGCCCATTGCACCCGATTAGGAAGCCTATGATACTGCTCCTGCACACGGAGAGCTCTGCTCATTGCACCCGTTTAGAGAGTATCATTGTTCCTCCTACTCAGCACTCGCCCATCGAGCAGGAAGCTCATCATGAGGAGACTCCTAGCTCTGGGTTGCCAAAAACAAAAAGGGGGAACTGCAGCAGTCCGCTGGCTCAAACGCCATTACAAGATGGCGCTGGTTTCCTGTTTATCCCGAATGCTAACGTGTCGCTCTCCCGCCCGATAGTACTGACCAATCAGCTTACCGCCCAAGCTCCGCCCCCAGAACCTGCATATAAGCCAGCTTGCCCCGGCGCCCGGGGCCCTCCTCCCGTACCAGCTCTCCCGAGAAGCCATAACCGAGCAGCGTTCAATAAAACCGTGATAGAGGAAGAATCTTGGAGTCGTGTCTTGCTTCCCCGCTGGTCGGGGTGCGCCGCATGGCCTTGTTGGAGGAAGTATGTCACTGGAATTTAAAAGTAGGCTTTGAGAATTTAAAGACTTGTACTGCTTCCAGTATTTGCAATTCAAGATGTGAGCTCTCAGCATCCAGTTCCAGCTGCCATGCCTGCTGCCTGTCGCCTATCACCATGCCTCCCCACCATGATGGACTCTTATCCCTCTGGAATTACAAGCCAAATCAACCTTTCCTTCTGCAAGTTCCCTGGGCACGGTATTTTATAACAGCAACAAAATAGTAAGACATGCATAACACCACCTAGATTAAAAAAAAAAGGCTCATACAAAAGAAATATGACATATTTTGCATGCGCTTATGGGCAGGGACATATATACAGAGACACACAGACACACACAGAATACAAGCACACATAAATACAGACAGACACACAGATAGACACACAGACACACAGAGACATGGCATGCATACATACAAGCATTTTTAAAATCTGGAGATAGATAGATAGTAGATGATAGATAGATAGATAGATAGATAGATAGATAGATAGATAGATAGATAGATAGATAGATGATAGATAGATAGATATAGATATAGATATAGATATAGATATAGATATAGATATAGATATAGATATAGATATAGATAGATGATAGATCTCCTTAATTACTTTCCCAGGATATTTGGACCAGGAAGGGATCAGACCAGACTTCTGAGCACCTCAGCCTTGTTTGTAAAGTTTACTCCATCATGCCACCGTAATTCAAACTGCAAGAAGGAAATGTGAGGAGATAGTTAATGAATAAGCATTGGCTGGAGGAAGGCCAGCAAGGAAGGAGAGAGGTACCAGACACACTCACTGCATCCTGCTGAATGCAGGAGCAAAGGATGGGAGGAAACCTGAAAAGCAGGACAGAGGGGTCACATGACTGCAGACAGACAGACAGACAAGGGCATAACTCAGAAGGCAGAAAGTGGAGTTGTAGCTGGGGTGCTGAGGACAGTGAGAAGTGAGTACATTGTGGGGTCAGTGGCCATAAGCAAAACTCCTCAGAGGATTTCAACAGAGCTATTTGACAGGGCAAAAAATGAGAAATGGAGACCCTGGAAGGTGGCGAAGGGCACTGGTCACGCGTTGTTGCATTCTTGCCCTGGGACACTGGTGGAGAAAGGCAAGCCTTACATACCTGGAAGTGATGGGGAAGGGTGAGCTCAGCTTGTGTCATCAGGACCTTAGAGCCACAGGAGCCACACCTCAGACAGAAGCATGGATGTAGGCAACAAGCAACTTCAAGGATTGAAATCAAGAGAATTCAATTCTAAAATGTAGAGTTCTATGATTACTACCAAGAAAACATGCTGGCGAAGGTATGGATAAAAGAAACCCTTGTACACTGCTGGATGAAATGTAAATTAGGGCAGCTATTATTGAAAACAGTATTTCAGGTTCTCAAAACCTAAAAACAAATTGAACATGTGACCCAGCCATCTCACTCTTGGGTGCAAAAATGTCAGCATACCAAATAAAGTCAGCATACCAAAGAGACAGCTGAATGCTGCATATCTGTTCATTATGATGTTATTCATAACAGCCAAGCTGTGGAATTGACATCAATGCCTGTCACCAAATGACTGAATAGAGAAAATATAGTATATGAACATAGTGGAGTATCATTTAGCCATAAAGAATAAATTCCTGTCTTCTGCAGGAAAATGAATGGAACAGAAAACCATTATGTTAAACAAAGTAAGTCAGACACTGGAAGACAAAAATCACATGTCTTCTTCTTATTAAAAAAAAAAATCTGAAAGAACAATTATTAAGGACTAAGGAGGGGATTCAGGAAAGGAATATGAGACAGAAGTGTAGATGTAACCAACCGTCTTATTAAATAAGAAACACAGAGCCGATTCAGAGAAGAAAGCCAAGAGGTCAGAACTAAGAGCCTTACCCTTCCTGCTTCAGCTATCCTGCTTCAGCCAAGAGAGCTCTCCGAAAAAGAGGCCTACTTCCTGTGTGTACGTCTTTAAATACTCTAGATGTTCTGCCTTCTCATTGGTTGTAAACTAAACACGTGACTGCCTTGTCATTGCCTGTATGTACCGCCCTCCAGGTCCTTAAAGGCGTGCGCCACCACCGCCACGCACTTGCTATGGCTCTATAACTCTGACCCCCAGGCAACTTTATTTATTAACATACAATTAAAATCACATTTCAGTACAAGTAAAATACCACCACACAGAAGAGGGAAGAAAGGTGTGTGGTATATGTACCTGTATGGGCATAAGGACATACCAGAGTGAATCACATTAATTTGCACAATTAATGTGTATTAATATTTAGAATAAAACAGAAATAACATGTGGGTTCAGGAACAGTCTTAATATTGAATTGTATACATGAATAAGATTCTGTTGCTTTCTGAGAGGTGTTGGTCAAAGCCATGAGACCACAGAGGCCTCACAAACTCTCCTGGGAGGAGAGAGATAAGAAGGGTCAGAACTCGGGCAGGGAGAACACTGTGTGTTGCAACATTTGACCCTGATGTTACAGTCTCCACCATCAGATCATACCGAGAGCAGGTACTTTCCTGAGAATGTCTGTGTCCATCAGACAGACCTCTTTCCTTCTTAAGGGAGATTCTTTAACATTAAGAAAGGTTACAAAAGCCAACAAGTGAGTCAGACACTAAACCCCATCTGTCACCTCCTACAAAGCCTCTCCCTTGCACGTCTATATGTCTATATCCTACCTCTCTGCAACTGTGTTTGAGGAGGCCAAGAACTGTCACTCCTGAAATGACCACTGTCCCACTGGCTAGGCTCCTCTAGGACAGCCTCTCCTCCTCCCCTGTAGTTTGCTGGTCAAATGCCTGAGGCTTTGCATCAGAGACTACCCAGGAATTCTACTCACAACTGTCACCTCTTCACCCAGCTCAGTGGCCACAACCTGCGGCGTTTGCTGCATACCCAAGCCTTGGTAATTTACTCACAGGGCATCCTCACTCCTTCATCCATTCTCACATAACCCTTCCAGAAAAGAAAGCAATGGCAGGTAGGTAGGTAGATAGGTAGGTAGGTAGGTAGATAGATAGATAGATAGATAGATAGATAGATAGATAGATAGATAGATAGATAGATAGATATTACAGATAGGGAGAGAGTCATGCATCTTTTCTCATCTAGAGTTTTTCCATTTATGAAAAGGACAGAATAAGTTATTTTACTGACATTGCTGATAACAGATTGACAGGAAGCAACGGCTGCCTAAACAAAGACAACAGACACTTGACTGATTGCTAAACACTGTGCTGAGAAATGTGTCTGCATCATATGCAGCTCATAATTATCCTCATTGTGATTATTTATAATTATTCCCACTATAAGTACTGGAACACTGAGACTTACAAAGAAGACAAACAGTAAAGATGGAGCAGAGCCAACACAAAAGTCCACTGGTCTGATGCCAGCACCCCAGTTCGGCCACAGAGCCAGAAACAAGGATGCAGAGCCGAGAGCTGCTTGATGTGGAGTCTCCTTGTCATTGTCTTCAACCTCTGAACTAGTCAGGGCTTTTCCAAAGAAAGAACCATGAGTCAGTCTCTCTCTCTCTCTCTCTCTCTCTCTCTCTCTCTCTCTCTCTCTCTCTCTCTCTCTCTCTCTCTCTCTCTCTCCAGCATGTGTACATATGCATGTGTGTGAATATGTACACGTCTGTACGTAATCAACCGGATGGTAAGAAAGCATACAAACATAAACGGATCCACAGTAAGGAGGTGACTTGTATAACCATGGAGGCTGGTCAATCATAAAATCCACACAGCCAGCCCTCTGGAAAACCTAGGAATTAATGGTCTAGTTCCAGTGCGAACACCAGCAGGTCTGATGATCAGAAGTTCATGTTGAGTGTGAAGACAGTATCTCAGATCATGAGGGGTCACAAAGGGAGTTCCTCTTAAACACAGAAAGGGACTGTCTCTTAATGTTGTGTTCAGATCTTCAACTGATGGCTTGAGTCCCAAATGTCATATGTCTCGCTCAGTCAAAAGTTAGTCTCATGCAGAAGCACCAGGACATTTTGCCCAGTACGCAGGCCCCAGGCCTAGTCACGCTGGCGCTGCACGGAGTTCTCTAGAACTCTTTTCATGGAGGAGAGCTGTGGATATTTATGCCCTCTCCCTCTTTGGGTCTTTACGGCTCTTCTGTCTTCTTGTTGCAGTGTTAGAGGCTAAATACAGCCTTGTGCATGCTAGGCAAGAACTCTACCACTGAGCCACATCCCCAGCCTGCTCACCTCCCTCTGAATTCCTTCTTGGAAGGTAGCTATGGGAAAACAGGCAAGAGGTGGCCCAGCAGAGACTATGTAATGGTTTTCAGCGCTGTGCCTGGGGGAGGCTGGACAGAAGCCTAGACTATAGTCATAAATTCTACAACTCAAAGGCTCTATTTACCTTAGTAAATTTGTTTTATTTTTTCTTTCCATGTCCTTTTTCTTCATCTTGTGATGGAAAAAGCCTCAGAGCTCAGAGAGAGAAAAGCATCAGTTTTAACCATTTGGTTCCCCCAGACTGGAAGTGCAGTGACTTCAGGGTATGGTACAGTGCTGTATCTAAGAACTCAGGCTCCCTCATCAATCTCAGCTCCATCAACTGTAGGCTTGTGCCCTTGGGAAGCCAGCTCCTGAACGTCTGTGAGGCTCATAGGATGGTTACAAACATGGGTAAAATAATAAACATGTGAACAGTGCTTATGACAGTGTTCCCAGGCTTCCCATAGGTTGTCCTTGTGATGCCAAAAGGTAGGCCCATTTCCCCTGTATCAGTCACTGCCTGTCAGTGGCCAGTCCAAGAGGGCCTTTGTCGCCACCCAGTGGCCCCTGTTCACACTACACAGCCTGGGTCTACATACCCAAAAGCAATTAAGTGCTGGTGAACAGAGACCTTAGAAGGGACAGAGAAAAGAAACTACAACCTTCAGTCCTTGACTCCTGATTGGTGACAGTAGCTATTCTTCAAGCAAGCACCAACGGCAGCACAACTAGCAGAAGAAATTTTGTTATCAAATGGGAAATTTGTTATGCTTTTGTCTTAGATTGTCATTGTATATATTCATTGTATGTGGTACTGTGTTACACAAGGTCATTTTCATAGAAGTGTATGTTGACATGAGCATATTTCCTCCATTTGTGATGTCTTAAGATGCTATTTTCCAGGTAAGTATGCATGCATGTGCAGATGGGTAGAGTTAAGCACATGTTCTGACCAAATGTAGAGCCAGCCAATGCAGCTCGAGGAACTTCAGTGCCTTTGAATGCCTGGAGCCACACAGGCATCCCAACCAAACCAGGTCAGAATGCCTTAGGCACATTGTGTCCAAAGTTCTGTACACCCCAGCAGACAGCTGGCTTCAAACTTACCTGGCCTCCTTTCCTCCCTGGCTCCAAAACCCCACAGAGAAACCATTTATGGGTGTCAGGAGGGGGAATGGTTAGGCAGTCTCCTTCTATTTCTCCAAATGTCAAAATGAAGTCCAAGAGAAAGCAATTAGCAGATGTCTGCCCAGCAGACAGTGTGGGAGTTCCAGCAGATATGAGTGAGGCATCTCTTAGCATATCACAGGGTGGCCCCGTTTACTCCCCATTACCCAGCTAAAAATAGCCCTGCTGCTGCCTTAGCTCTCTATCTTCATTAACATCCGTCCCAACAGGTTAGGTCTTCCCCCTTGAAAGCCTTCTTAAACAAGTAGAAAGGGAGGTAAACTAAATTCAGACTCTGCTCCAGTGAAAATTTCCCCAGGGAAAATGTCTCCTTGCTCCTTGAGGGTGAACTGCCACCAAACAGTCCCAAAGTTTAACCCCAGCCGGCACCCATCCCATTGACAGGAAAACAACCAAACTCTCCCTGGGAGAGACAGAGAGTCTGTAAGTAAAAGATGGTGTGTGATTAGAAAGCGCAATCTTATTTGTGCCATTAAATGAGCAAATCACGAAGCATCTCAAATGATTAATTTCTCACTGGGGCTGTCAGTGAGCTGTCACCAGCTGACAGCTCTGTCACAGTGTCATTTATAATGTCCAAGTCTATTCCCCATCAATGCCATTAAACAATTATACTTGGTTTAGAAAAAGAAAGGGGGAGGATGGGAGGACACACATGCACAGCCATGTGAGGTGCTGGGGCGATTAGATACTTTGCCACTGCTGGGTAGCAATCCCAGCCAACAGTTAAATCTTATTTGATTTGTTCATTTAGGCAAATTATCAATTATTTAGAAGTGTCAACCTGGGTAATTTCTTTCTCTCCACTGGCAGCAGTCATCACGGCCTGCCAGGATTGTTATCATGGGGATGGGGAGACTTTGATAATTAGCCTGCAGCTCTGCTATGGCTCCCAGCCTCGATCTGGTGTTCTCTTCATCAGCCCTGGGCATATGGGTGATGCCACTAGCTCTGTGAGCTCTTTTAATAAAGGTTGCTCTTGTAATAAGCGAGTATTCTTTTTCTTCCTTCCTTTTCAAGATTTCCGTTCTCCCTGTTCTTCTACTTGCAACTTCCTTCTTACTACACTGGGCCACTTTGCTGGGCTCCCACTCATGCCAAAATGTCTCATTTTACAAAGTGAGGCTGTTTTGTTGGACATGTTCACCAGAAATCAATGCAAGTGGTCTTTTCTGGTTAGTATGTGGCACAAGAGAAGACTGCGGAGGAATGGCAGGAGCCAGGTAGTGTGGCTGAGAATATGACCAGAGTTTGTGAGAATGGAAGATATAGTTGGAACATTCAAACTGACATAGAGGGAGGAATTGCCTTCTGGAACAGGGTGCCTGTGGCAAGGTGTGGAAAGGACCAGTTTCTTTCAGGGCCCCAGCAAAGCCAGCAAGGCCTGAGCCACTTATCAGAAAGGGTTCTCCTGTAGAATGTGGTCTGCATGGCTGTCCTTTAAGCAGGACCTCCTTATGTGGATGTGACCCACTCCTGGCACATTCCAGAAACTGGTATATAGCTGTGCTTGGTTCATTTTTATGAATTTGACTTTTTGTTGGCATCCAGGGCAGACATCTGTTGTTTTTGCCTGCCAGTACCTTTCCTAGTCTGAAAATAAGATTCCCATTTTTCCAAGGAGAATCTGCCCTTGCTCATTCTTAGACTATGTTCTTTGAGTAGGGCTGACCACACTCCCAGTTCCAAGACTGAGCATCTAGTCAAGCCCTGAGCAGGGAACATATCTTGTCCCCTGGAATGGCAGCAAATCCAGAAAAAGGGGTGTAATAGAACCTCACTCCAATCCTTTGCTGACATTGGAATCGGAGGTGGAGAATGCTGGGGCTCTCTTCCACCCCAAGAGAAAGTGCGACTGAGAATGAGGTCAAGGCAGACAGGCACCAGGAGTTATCTGCATACATTCTCTGGGGTATGTGATGGTTAACTTCGATTGACAAACTTGATGGATTGAGGAGCACTAGGAAATTCATAAAGCACTTCTCTGGGTGTCTCTGTGAAGATGTTTCCATGGAGAATTAACTGAGAGAGAACATCTATCCTATGTGGGTGGCACTATCCTCCTGTCTGGAGGCATCAATAGAATAATGAAGAAAATGGAAGAAAAGAGAAAGCCAGCTTGTACCTCTCTGTGTTCCCTGTCCCTATCCCAGCCACCATGATGTGTCTACTCTGCTCTGACACATCCTCTCTGCATATGACAGACTGAAACTGTAAGCCAAATCAAATCTCTCTCCCTAAAGTTATTACACTTGGTGTGAGTTATCACTGAGAAATTGGGTCATTCTTGTCACTGTCCCTGATGATGTGGTCTAGGTTCCTTTGGGATAGGCTTATAAGAGGAATTTGGAAAAGTCTGGAGATGTGCACTAGACAAAACCTACAAGGCTGCAGGCAGGCTTCATGGACAGGTCTAGTGGGAAATCAGTTCAGAACCTATGGGGATGCAAACATTCCTATCAGGTGGAATGAGAACACCACAGGGCCTCAGCCTGGCAGCATTCACGTATATTCTAGCGGGGAATTTATTTATATTTTCCTGCGTCTTGAGACTTTGTTGGAGGTAGAGTTTAAAATCAATGGGACAACTAGCCTGAGGGAGCTCAGAAGTCAGACTGTTGCATGGTTGTTGCTAGCTGTGTTTAGTAAGGTTGATGGCAACAATTGTGAACAAAGGCAGAGCAAATGGGTCTGAACAACTTGTAGTTTGCCCAGAAAAGAAAAATAATTAACTTGAGGCTAAGGAAATTACAGCGAAGAAAGACATTAGGAATATTCAAGAAAGCTTGAATAGCTTGGGAAAGACAGCTTGAGAGCATCTCAGGAATTGCCCAGAGTCCATTCATCATAGGCTCAAGGATGCAAAGGCTTTACTTGCAAAAGAGAGCTCTGGGTACCTTTGGGGCACCTAAGAAGTGTTCCCCTTGAGGAACTACCTAGGCCCAAGGCACCTTGGATGCAGCTCAATCTGAAAACAGATCATAATACCATCCAGGAGGTACATGTTTTGCAGACACGAGGAATGAAAGAGTCATTGGGTCCTGGAAGTTTCCACTCAAACTTCAAAGAAAGCTTTGGAGGCCCAGCAATGAATAGCAGGGTCAGAACCCCACAGACAGCCCCTGAGAGGGGAATGTGTGAAGTATGACACAGACATTGGAGATGTAATAGTGAACTCAGGAACTAAGTCAGGGACTGGACTGTCTGCCAAGGAAATCTGCAGGCAGTTTGCAGAGCTGGCTTAATAGAAAGAGGCCATATGGGCTCTAACTGGCCAGGACTGTGGGGATAGAGCTGCCCAACCCATTGGAACCCATATGACAGCACCCAGTGCCCCAGATGCATGACAGGGAACTGAAGGATTTATGGTTAGTTCCACTGGGTTTGAGTCTTGCTTGGATCTCCCAGACTTGATATTTTTTAGCCCAACTCTTTAGAATGGGAAGGTTGACTCTATACTAACTTGTGTTCCTTTTATAGTGGCTTACAGTTAAGAATCACCTTAAATTTCATTCTGTCCTGAGATGAAGAGGAACTTTTTCGTGTCAATTGGAAATGGTATGATTTAAAGCAAGTGTCTGGGTGTCAAGTTGACAAGGGGTGAAATTGTGATGGTTAATTTTGATCATCTGGATTGAGAAGCACCCAGGAGATTAGGAAAGCACAGCTCTTGGTGCATCTGTGAGAGTGTTTCCAATAGGATTAACTAAGGGGGTGAGACCGACCCTGAGCATTCATGGCTTCATCCCATAGGCTGAAGGCAAAGGGGAAAGGCAGCTAGTAAGGGATTCATGCTCTGTCTTCTGGCCACAATGATATTGAGATAGAAAGTGCCCTCCATTGAGGAAAAGGGCAGATACGGACACCAAAGCCTCAACTCAGAGCCATTTAAACAAAATGTGGTCTGCTTTTCCCTATTACCTCACTTCCCTGAGCAATATGGCATTAGTTAGTAGCCTGTTAGCTATTAAAACTAACATGTATTCCTTTCTCCCTGTCTCTCCTACACAATTTTACTTGTTTCAAGTCTAGGTGCCCCGATAGAGCTAGGATACCTCTACCTCAGTGTCACCAAAATTAAACTGGATAGGAAAATAAGACTGTTAAGGATACCATAGAAAGAAAACTGGGCCCTTTAAAGTGTTTCTTGTTCAAAAAGTGTGTGTTTGTCACCATCCTCTCAGGAATTTTGTCAGTGGCTACAGGGACCCATTTTTATCACAAAGCCAGGGATTTAAACAGAGTAGGAGGACAGTGGAGGAAACACAGCAGCTCCTGGGATAAGCTCCATTCCTCAAGGCTATTATATGCACATGTACCACATTCCAAACCTAAAGACCCCCTCCTCCCAGCTCTGGCTCATACTCATGATAAATAAACCCGCACAGAAGTAAACCTGCACAGCCCTCTGTCTGCTGGCCCAGCCTGCTAGCTGCCATTTGCTCCCTCTCCTCCATCTTACTCTTATCTAGTTAAACTTTGCTTTAATGTCCTACCCTCTCTGGCCACTTTATTCCCATGGGCAGCAAACAGAAAGGTGATGTGTGCGTTAACAATGTGAGCTGCTCACTCCCCAACACCCTCACTGCCAGTACACACCAGAGCCTGAGAGTGTGAGCCAAAGAAACTACTCTTCTTTCAAGTCATTTGGCCTCAGCGTTTTGTGACAGTGACAGGAAACACACATAGTGCTGGCATGATGTGACACTATATGTTCCACCCACGCTTAGTCAAATAGTTTTGCAGTGCATGCAACCTGAGGAGTTCTAACCCGGCCAGGTCCTCTCCACTTGGTGCCACAGCTGATTCCCTGTGTTCGCACCTGCTTGGCCTGTCTGTCTCCTGATTCCTCTACAGCAGGCTGGCTCTGTTTTGTTTCTTTCTTGATTCTTTACTGTTTGTCAAGTTGGCTAACCCCTCTCCCCTCTGTCACATATGGGGCCATGAGGCAAAGAGTGGAGGATGAAAGAGAGTGTCAGATTTTCTCACTAGCTGGCCACCTCGAAGCCATATCTCTGCATTCACCTCTGAGGATGGCCGAAGCACACGTAAAAACTGCTCAAGTGTCCATCACACCTCATCAGTCACTAAATGAAGAAAGGAAGGAAATGAAGGGAAGAGGGAGGAGGGAGAGGACAGGAGGCCACGTCTCTTAGTCCTGTGGTCCCCCATAAATGCAAAATCATGATGCTACTTTCCCCTTTCTAGGGCCACAAATGATTACAGATTTTTAAGCAGGTTTGTTGAGTGCAGTGTAAGAATCTGGCCTAATCTCCATCACAAGTACTTCCTACTTTCCCTTATGTTCCCCTGATGATCACTATTCACAGACTATCAGGCTCCATTCCTCGGTGCTACTGTCGTTGTTGCTATGAGAAAACAATGGACTGAAGTGACCTGTAGAAGGAGTCATTTTGGCTCACAAGTTCAGGGGATTCCAGCCCATCTTGACAGGAAGGTGCGGTGACAGCAGCTCAGTGTGCACTGCCAGGAGCATGAGGTGGCTGCTTGCTCACATGGAAGCAGGCAGGAAATGGAAAGTGAAAAAAAGCCAGGTTATACCTTCAAAGACCCACCCCTGCAACCCACTATCCAAAGGTTCTACAACCTCCCAGCACAGCAGAACCAGCTGGGGACCAGATGTTCAGACACAAGAGCCTGGGATCCTAGGGTGACATTGTGGACTTGAAGCATAACACCCTGTAGCTAGAGTTTTCCTGCCTGGCCCACAGTCAGGACAAATCTCTATCACCTGCCAGTCCCACAGCCTCAGAACCGACCAAGTAAACACAGAGACTTATATTGGTTACAAACTGTATGGCAGTGGCAGGCTTCTTGCTAACTGTTCTTATAGCTTAAATTAATCCATTTCCATTAATCTATACATTGCCACATGGCTCGTGGCTTACTGGCATCTTCACATGCTGTTTGTCATCGTGGCGGCTGGCAGTGTCTCTCTGACTCAGCCTTCCACTTCCCAGCTTTATTCTCCTCCTTCTTTATTCTCCTCCTGCACAAATCAAAACTGATAAGAGACTCGAACACAAAGACTATAACACCCTGCCTCTCTCCTCTTCTCTAATTGTTTGGCTGTGCCTGCATCTTATCACCTGCTTCTCACTATTGTCCTTCCTACTCGGCTTCAGGTTCCAGAGAGAGCCTAACCCTGCCAAGGTGGAATTTATAAAGCCACCAGCTGATATACAACATAGACAGGATTGCTAGTGTGCTGTGTGGGGCAGTGAAAAGAACTACCCAGGGCAGAGTTGGGTCATTCGTCACATCAGTGAAGCAATCAAACAGGATCTATGTGCTGCCTAAAAGAAGCTGGATTGGATAAGGTTGGGTCCCTTAAGTGCCTACTTAGCCCACAGCTTCCCTCTAGCCAATGCTCAAGTGACAAGTTCCTGGCTCAACCAATCAGCTCTCCTTGCCATCTGGTAACTCAGGGAGTTCTCCCTAGAGCTCTTTACTTTGCAAAAGATAAATATATACTTGTCTGAAAGAACAACAGAACATAATAAAAAAGTGCATAGTCCAGCTGCAGGTTCACAAAGAACTGGAAAAGAAAGCAAATGAGAATGAGAAAAGAGGAGGAAGGAGAGAGAGAGAGAGGACCCCCATGGCAGATCCCTCCCCCCACCCAGCAGTGCTGTGCTACAAGCCAGGCTCACCAGTTGCTGATGCTCTGGTAGGGGCCCAGGTGTTTCTGCAACAGTGAAGAGATTCTGCAGTTGATGTTGGAACTAATGCCAGCGGGGAAATCTAAATTACATTTAAAAGGAATTTACCTTTTTATCTTTTAACCTAAGGCCTTTCCTAGCCATGCAGAAAAATCAATCTTGGCTAATCCACTGACCACAAAAATATGGGGGAAAGAGCAGTCAGAACACTGCATGAAACATCTCCCTTATGCTTAAAGAGGAATCAGAGGGCAGAAGAGCCCCTGGCCCACCAGCAGGAACACAGGCTCAAAAAGCTGAATTGAGGGACGGGCCTTGTCCTGTGGCTGGCCATCAGTCCACAAGCAAGTCACAGCGCTTTAGCCCAGGGATCTCAATCAAACACTGAAAGGCTCTGCCAGGACTGCTCTCCATCTTTTTGTTGACAGCCAGGAAAACTGATATCTATCATTGGTAGACTATAGTCAACCACATGGCCAGCATGAAGGCATTATCTGGAAAAGAAAGATAGTGTCAGTGCCTCCTGTGAGGCAATAAAGAGTATGTGTTCCTGTTTTCCCTAGTTAGAGCACAGAGCTCAAAATAAAACAAAAACACCTGAAATGCCCTGAGTGGTGCCAGAAGCTTCTTCGGGACCTTATCCGAGTTTATGATGGACCATGATATGCACTTAGCCTCAAGGGAGGGATTAGGAACAGGCAACATGCATGCCAAGATAGCTATGACCTCAACCCAGAACAAAATATAAACTTACTTATAACATCTGTGGGGAGCAGAGGAAGCCTTGAGTGAGAATGTGCTGTTGGCATGGGCACAGCCATGTCAAGGACCAGTGCCTCAGACCTAGAGGGTATCTTTGTAGCTAGAGTTTTCCTGCCTGGCCCACAGTCAGGACAAATCTCTGTCACCCGCCAGTCCCACAGCCACTCAGACCCAACCAAGTAAACACAGAGACTTATATTGCTTACAAACTGTATGGCTGTGCCAGGCTTCTTGCTAACTGTTCTTATATCTTAAATTAATCCATTTCTATAAATCTATACCTTGCCATGTGGCTTGTGGCTTACCAGCATCTTCACATGCTGCTTGTCATGGCGGCAACTGGCAGTGTCTCCCTCCGCCTTCCTGTTCTCTTAATTCTCCTCTCTGTTAGTCCCGCCTATACTTCCTGTCTGGCTACTAGCCAATCAGTGTTTTATTTATTGACCAATCAGCAACACATTTGACATACAGACCATCCCACAGCAACTTTCCCCAAAGGTTAAAGTTCAGAGGGATAGCAAAGTCATCCTCTGGTCTGAGTGCAAATGGTGATAATGTGTGCAAGTATGGGTGTTTATAAATGATCAACTAGATTGTGCAAAAATTAGCAACTGAAGCTTCTCCTTCTAGATACCTACAGCCTACAGACTCTTCCCCTCTGTGCTGTACATAATAATTGCTGAGACTGGGGTTGGGGTTTCTTTGAAAATTGGTGCTACCCCTTCAGAGTATCAGAGTGCCCACAGCCCACCTGACCTCAGCTTTTTTGTGCATGGTATTGGTCCTTTCTTCACTCTCTTGCTGTCCCTAGTCAGGATTCCAGGACCTAAGGGGCACATTTTGAAATATTTTTTTTTTTTGCAATTTTTTTGGTAACTTAATTGCTTGGTTCTTAAGCATGAACACTGTAGATGGCAATGTCATACTGAGATGTCAAAAGGCTGGGATCATTACTTCAGAGCAACTGAGAACATGATTTAGACTTGGAACTTAATGGACCCATTCTCAATGTCAGGCAGAAGGAAGGGTGTCCAGTGGTGTAACACCAATCACACCTCCTACTCAGTAAGACCTCAAAGCAAGCCAGTGAACACTATCATGATGGGGGGGGGGTGAGACCAAAGGGCAGAAAGTGATGCCTCTTTTGTTCCACATATCTCTTGATCTGGCCTTCAATTCAACTCTTTATGGCATGACATAAATCATACACACAGTGCTTTCTGAGTTCTTTGTCATTCTGACAAATAATGGAGATCTTGATTGTAATCAGTCATATAGGAAGGTGGGTAACTCCACATTTGCTAGCAGATGGAGAAAGAACATTCTGCTGGGATTTTCATCCCCTCACTGGTCCTGTCTGCTGGTTACTCTAGGAACTTAGTATCAGGGGCAAACTGAATTGTAGATGAGGTCATCAGAGAAGTGGTGCTGAGCACACTGCACTGCCCATGAAGCATCTCAAAGTAGAGGAGCCCCATAGAAGACAATGCAGAGTAAAGGTGGTATCCCTCAGCTCTGCAAATGGCTCTAAGCTTACGTTTTCAGAGCACTAGAAAGTACATGGGCAAGCACTTGCATCAAAGGGCAGACTGCCTAGAATGTGGAAGGGGAGGCAACAAGGGAGTTCACATGGCCATTCTGCAGCTGGGCAACTCTTCCAACAGCTCAAATGTTCCATTTCTTTGTAGATATCTCCTCAGAGTGTCTCTAGCACCCCTGCCATGCATGCAATTACAATTCTACCCCAATTTTACTGTTACCTGACACACTTATAACCTCCTAGCATGAGGTGCTGTGGCCCCAGAAAGAGAAGGGAGACAGATTATATGGGGGGCTGCCTGGAACAAACAATGAGGAGGATCTCAAGTGTTTCATGCCTATGCTGGTTTTAATAGTGATAGAATAAATATGAAAGGTATTCTAGCCATTCTAAATGCAACAGTTCTGTGTCACTAAGAACATATTGTTCTGTGACCATCACTACCATCTGTACTATATACTTGAAAAACACTAATTCCCCACTTTCCTCTCTTCCCTCTCACAGCAATGACCATTGTGACAGGGTCCTGTGCTGTTTCCTTTGGGGAAGGGGGCAAGTGGGTGCAGAGTCAATGACAAAGACTCTGGGAGAATGTTGGAACAACAAGCTCAGTATATTCAGGAAGAGGCAAGCCTTTTATACCCTTCACCCTGCCCTGGAAGAAGATCTAATGAACATGTATCTGCTGGTGTGACCTAGCTGTCTCTCATTGGTCCAGGTTATCTCCAGATCATGTCTCAGCTGCTCTTGCTAAGGCCCTTAGGCAGACCCAGGCTGGCTCTCATAAAGTATCTTATTACTGGTTTGGGCCGGCTGGCCCTCAGGCCTGTTAGGGATGAGTCATCCCACACAACATCAGTTTTCTGTATCTAAGAAACTGTATAGCTGCCTCCTACAAGGAGATATAAGACAATATAATGGTACAAGATAATACCATTCTGCACATGGCTTCTTTTACTTAACACACACATGGTAATGTATGTCAAAAGTCCCTTGCCTACAAAGACTGCAGTACTACACTGTAAGCATAGGCTGGCTTCCAGGCAGTTGTGACAACACTTGAATTGCTTCTATTTTGGGCTGTTGTGATTAAGGCTGCTATGAGTAGGACCAAGGTAGAAAACAGCTAGCTGAGACTCAGATAGACACTTGGAAGTAGGATGACTGAATTGCACAGTAACTGTGTAAATCTTTGCAAAATAACCACACACTTTCCCTGGAAGCTACACCATTTTTTTTCTTTTGATTATGTATCATTGTGTGTCTTGACTTATGAGATTAATTTAGCTTTTGCACTTGTCTCTGTGTCATGTTGACTCCCCCTCTTGGAGGCCACTACCATTAGTATTCACCACTGCTCTCCCATAGCACCCCAAAACATCTCTATGTTCAAGCAATGCAACCTAGGCTGAGTCTGGTATTTCTAACAGAAAAATTTTGGAGCAGCAGTCTGTTCTCTGTTCTGAGAAAGGGTTAAGGAAAAGCACAGCCCTCCTAAGCCCCATATGTAATGAATAACAAATGTCCCTTTATGATGAACATTAGCAAAGCACCAGCATGCTATTATCCAAAATGCATGAAGTACCTTTTTTTGTGGCCCTTAATACAGCATTCAAAGCGCTGCCCAGTGCCCACTCCAGAAGATTAGATCCCTTTGAAAGGAAGGAGTCAACATGCACAGCACACCACAGTTCTGTCTGCACCTTTTCCATTTGGGGTCCTTTAAGGGAGAGAGCATTTGCAAAATGGCTCTCAGGGCTTAATTGGTATTTCTTTCTTTTGCTGCCAGTATAATCCAGGAGAAGAGACTACAAAGCAATTTAAGACCATTAGCATTGTTCCTAATACCCCCGTCCAAGGTTAGTGAGCACAACTGGAAAAGCCCAGAGTGCACCTAGGGAGATTAAGGGAGGTTTTGAAGCAGAACACATGATTCTAATGAACTTGGGCTCTGCCTCACGGAAGATGAATCCATCTAAATACATTAAGGCCAACAGAGCAGACAGCAGATGAAATGGAGAGATGCCGTTCTGAGAAAGTTGTGAAACACTGAAAATAGACTTGGGTGGGTCTGAAGCCCTAAGTCACTATAGGGTGCTACTTATGATTTGCATATCTCTAGCAAGAGAGCCATTCCCCCAGCAGGGCACTGACAGTCCCCATATCCACACTGCATCTGTCCTCAGGGTGTACCCCCACTGCCCTCCCATCCCTCTACTCCCCCATTCCCTGTTAGGTACAGACCCTACCTAGTTTCCTCCTCAGACTGAGTGATCAATTAATCTGCCTGGAGATTGGAGGAGGGATTTGGCAAGGAAAAGGCTGCTTGGTAGGTTAGTACCAGGTATTAATGATCCCATAGTGTTTGTAAGGTTAGTGTCATAACTACTTAAAGGACTATGAGATCACCATGATCCCTTCACATACTTACTTCCAAAACAGTCAACACAATGTCACATTGATAAACCCCACCTGTGATTCTGGGGGTAAATCTGCTGTCATTGGTAGGGTCTGTGGTAAAGAACTGCAGTACATTCTGACACCACATGTCAGAGCAAGTCCATAGTTCATAGGTAAAGTGTAAAATGCTTTCTAAATGACCCTCACTTTAGACACTCACTACAGATGTTGGCGTTCCCAAGCCTTCCTCACTTTGGAACAGCTAACTTACAACATCCAAGTTTCTATAATTTTCAAGAACAGATCGTAGAACACAGAAACATGTGGTGTTGATCATCACAGTTGTACCAAGCCAAAGGACATGAACCACTAGACATAACCCAAAGGAAAGATATGCACAGCCGTACTGAGAGGCATCTCCAATGCAGAGCTTCCTCTGTCCTCTCCCCAGGGAGTGTGCATCATGTGTGATGCATCTTTGATGACATACACACTGCCACCAACCAGGAGGATAGCTGAGCTGCTGCGTCCTGATGGGCATCATTACCTAGGATGTGACTGAAGAAACCACTGGCCATCTGATGCCACCTCCAACCTTTCACAGAGATTGGTCTCATACTGATTCCAGATCCAGCTCTCTGCTCTCTTGCATGGCTTATCTTACTCCTAGTCCATCCCTTAACATAAACTACTTAGCAATATCAGAAGTCACCTCCTAAAAGAACCTTCCAGGAGTACCATGAGTAGCAAAGATACTCCTATTTCTCAGGAATAGTGAAAATTTAGAGATGACCTCCCATGAATTGGGGACAAAGCCCAGATATCTCCTTATTTCCAGGGTCTAAGGTGGATAGAGTGAAGTAAGGAGCAGGGAATGGGATAGGATGGGGGACAATAAGGTCATACAAGAAGCAAACATCTCCAGTTCTAGTTTTCATTATATCATCTTAAGCAAAATACCTAATCACCTTGGGTCCAATGTCTCCTTCTCTTCACTTAAAGCAATGCTACCTATACAATATAATAAGTACGTACTGCACACCAGCCCCCGTGCTGAACACTCCACTTATTTCATTTTCTTCCTGATGGATTTGCATGTTTGATCACATCATTATTTCTATTTTGTAAAGAGCAGAGAGGTAACAGAGCACTGAGAGCTTAAGCAGCTTGCTCAAATGAGTGCCGGAGCTGGCACTCAAATGCAACCTCAAGTCCAAAGTTCCCTTCATAAGTTTCCATTCTTAACATTATACCATTTGGCTTGCAGGCCTGTTGGGGAAATAAATGACACTGATCTGAATCATTATAATCTGAATAGGAAGAACCTTGCAACTCAAGGTTATAAGATCACCATGATTATTATATCACTGCTTATTATCATTAACACTATTATTTTACCTCTATATGAACCTGTCTACTAATTACAGAAATTGCTTCTACTTACCATAGGATTCCTAGTATAAGGAACACATTCAGAAGGAGGGCATGCCTTTAAACTGTGTTAAGGAACATCTCATGCACTTCCCCAAACACCATCACATATGCCTACTCTGTGCAACAAGGAAGAGACAGGAAGTGCACAGTATGTGAGTCCTGACAGTAAGACAAGCCCACTGAGGGTAACACAATACAAAACAGAACATGTATGTGTACACATGCTCAAAAAAAACCACCTCAGTGGGGAGAAGGGAAGCACAGAACCTCGAGAGTCAAGAAGAAATGTATATTCATCAATTATAAGATGGATACCATTTGGAGGGTCTAGTATGGAAAGGAAGAAGGTGTTTCCTGAAGACATAATTCTGGTAACAAAGTCAAGAGGCCCAATTTAGAAATGCCCAGGATGGAGAATAACAAAGCCTGGTGGTGACATCCTCAGTCTACAGGATGAGCACAGAATTCAAAATGAAAACTCAGCTTCACAGTGAGTTAGCACCTCCAACACTACTTTACCCACTTAAAATAATAAAGGTGGGGCTGTGGAGATGACTCAGCAGGTAAAGTGTTTGCCATATAAGCACCTGAGTTCCATCCCCAGAACCCATGTAAAAAGCTAAGCATGGTGGCATTTGCCTGTAATCCCAGTGCTGGAAAGACAGAGGAAGGAGGACCACTGAGGCTCAACAGTCAGTTAGTCCCACCTAACTGGGGGCCCCAGGCTATTGAGAGAACAAAAAGACAAGGTGGATGTGTCTTGAGAAATAACGTTGGAGGTGGATCTCTGGCTGAGCACAGACACATGCACCTGTACACATTTGAACATTCACATACAACAAAAACAAATAAATAAAATAATGAAGGCAAAAATAGCAGCTCTTATGGCGTTTTTTGGAGTTAAATAAGGAATATAATGAAAAAGTCACAGTGTAAACATTAAATAATGATTAGAATTTATAATTTGTTTCTTCTTCATATTGTAAAAAAAATTAGCAGGGCTATGATGTTGTCATGGTTTGAATGAGAAATGTTGAGACAGGCTCTTATGTTGGAACAGTCTCCAGTCAGTAGCTGTTTGGAAACGCCCTGGATACTTTAAAAGGCAGGGCTTCTCTGGAGGAAGTCGATCACTATGGGGCTGGCCTTAAGGGTCATGACCCAGACCAAAATCTAGCCTACACTGCAGTCACCAGTTGCTCTTGCCGCCATTCCTTACCCACCATGACAGACTACCCTCCAACATGAGCCAGATAACTCCTCTGTGTCTTATTAAGAAAAGTAACTAATGCAGATGAGTGAACTTGAATAATGTGGGTGAAGGGTATGCTGGAGCCACCCCAAAGGGTGAGGGGCCACAGCTAGAGGCTGGGTGAGATGTTATACTGAAGGCTGTAACATCCTCAGCTCATATTAAATGCATTAGCTCCAAGAAGGAGTAAATTGTCTGCAATTTTCAGCAAGTCAAACATGGGGCATACTCTGAATTTCTCTTTGAAGATTACATCAGCAGGCTTACCCCCGCCACACCCTCTAAGAGACAGACAGAAGCCTGTGGACGTGAGTCCCCGGGATAGCACAGTCTGAGCAGACCACTGGCCCAGGAACCCAAAGCCCTGTGTGAGCAGCTGCAGCACAACACAGCCCTCTTCCCACCCTCTGAGCTAATTTCTGCCTGGTTCTCAGTAGGTGAGAAGACATGGGAACCCTCCTCTGCTGTCACAACCCGAGTGGGTAGAGGAAACAGCTGTCCCTTCCAAGAGCCTGAGATATTCATGTGGAATTAATTTTCTAATAAGTAGAGATTTCAAAGAGATTTACCTTAACTAAGTCTGGTTGGAAATTTTAATCAAATCATTTTAATTAACTCATGTAATGATCTAGGTAGGATTTCATATCATAGAGATAGACCTTGAATACCTTTATTTTTAATACAAGGATTAACCATTTTAGATTAGTTTATTATAAAAATTTCCAACATTCAAGAACACAATAATTTTTATCCACACATCAACTATGTTCTACAATTCTGCAAACTTGAACACTTAAAACAGCCACCTGATTTTCTTACCCTCTCTGAGAGAATGACTATTTCTTTATCTATTTTGTAGACGTCTAGATCTGCTTTGCAGCTTTTCTTAAGTTTACCACTAGATATTTTTGTTGGTGTTATAAATAGATTCTCCTCCTTCATTAAAATGTCCAGCTAGGGTGGGCACAGTGGCACACAACTTTAGTCTCAGCACTTGACAGGCTAAAGTGGGCAGATAAGGAATCTGAAGCTAGCCTGGGATTTATGCTGACAGCCTGTCTCAAAAGCAAAGTGAAACAAGGCAAGGTCTTTCAACTCACCATGGCTCGCATTTAGCTCGATTATCCATCTCCTTCCTTTGATTTAGGGTGCTGCTGACCTGCAACATTATCATGACTTAGCAGTCTTCCCTGCTCCATGTGTTTTCCAAATATGTATTAGCTTCAGATAGATACAATTCTATAAATTCCACAGTTTTGTTTTGCATTTTCCCTTTGACTGAAGAGAAGCCAGGAAAGTATTTTATCACTGATAATTTAGGCTTAACTGCTTATTATTATTATTATTATTATTATTATTATTATTATTATTATTATTAAAAGAGGCTGGTTTATTGCTTCTATTTTCAAAATTTCTAACTCTGACTTTGGTCTGTATTTTAGTCTATGGCAAAAGTCTACAGTTGACCCAAATGCACTTGAAAAGAAAATACACTATTACCAGGGTTCAAAGTTCAATATAAAGCCACAAAACCACCTTATTGAGCTTTAGCCCTTCTAATATACTTAATATTTTCAATTCCCTTATCTCAGAAGAGGTGTGATCAGATGGCTTACTATCTGCTCCTCCAATATCCTCTCTCTTTTCTCTTTCTGAGAGTTGAGGTTCTACCCTCCACCCAGAAGTCTATCTTGTGCTGTGGTTTGAATGAGAAGCCTCTCTTACATGCTCACATATTTAACACCTGGTTCCTAGTCGGTGGCACTGTTTGGGGAGGTTGTGGAACCTTTAGGAGGTAGAGCTCTGATAGAGGAAGTGTGTCTCTGGGGGCAGGATCTGAGAGTTCATGACCTAGTTCTACTTCCAATGTGCTCACTGTGCTTTATGGATGTGATTGAAGATGTGGTCTCTCAGCTTCCTGCTCTGACAATCTGCTGCCATGCCTCTCCCACCATGATAGACTCTTGCCCCTCTGGAATTGTAACCCAAAAGAAACTTTGTGCCACAAGTTGCTTTTGGTCATGATGTTTTATCACAGCCACAGAAAATTAGTAGATATGTCTTCCATGTACTGTGAGCCTTAGAGACCTGCTCTGGTGTCTACTGGATATCTGCATTGCTCTGACACTCAGGCAATGCTCTCTATCATTTTCTTCTTACTTCAATAGGTTAGCTGTTTCCATTCTTGGCCTTTCTTTCCCCCTTTTCTCTCCCAGCAGGGCCTTATTCACGCTAAATAAGGATTCTATTACTGAGCTGTACCTGCAGGCCTCTTTGCACTCTTCAGACTGAGTCTCACTAAGATTTTCAGCCTGGCATTGAACTCATTCTGTAGCACAGGCAAGCTCTGAACTTGCTATGCTCCTGCCTCAACCTCCTGAATATCTAGGAATGGCAGACATGTATAGCTAGGCCCTACATTTAATCTTAACTATTTTTCTAAAGTGTATTTTATATAGCAATGTGTATTTGGATATTACTTCATTAAGATAGAATTTTTATAGCTGAGTAAAATCCATTTACCTCTATTAACATATTTTCCTCATCCTGTCATATTATTAAAGTTATCTTTTTTGCTCCATCATGTTAAAGAGCTGATACTTTAAGACACACAAGATGCCAACCTCGTGACTTAAAAGTATATACACATTTGCATATAGCTGTCACTTTTTAGGTCTGTGAACACACACAGTGCATACACCCTACATCCCTGCCCTGTTCAGATGCAACCAGCAAATGTCAGTAGTCCTTCCAGATTTCCTTGCTGTGTGTAGTTTGGCCCCCTACCACCTCTCCAAGATTTAAAGGAGTTGCTACTTATAACTGGAAGTTTTCCTGTGTCCCGACCGGTGGTCGGGACAAATCTCTCCCGCTCTCGTCCCCCAAGTAAACACACAGAGGCTTATATTAATTATAACTGCATGGCTGTGGCTCAAGCTTTTTGCTAGCTCTTATATCTTTAATTAGCCCATAACTATTAATCTATGTATTGCCACATGTTCTGTGGCTTTACCTGCGACCCATTACATGTTGCTCCTTGGGCGGCTCACTGGCGTCTCTCCCCTGCCTTCTTCCTGTCTCTCTCTCTCTCTTTGAATTTCCCACCTCCCTTTAAGCTGCCTTGCCATAGGCCAAATGGCTTTATTTATCAACCAATCAAAACAACACATATTCTCAGCGTACAAAAAAATATCCACAACAGCTACTTGAAATTTAAACGCATAATACATAGTATTTTCTGTCATGATTATAATTTTTGTTTGACCTAACCAGGGCCAGAATTCAACACCAATTATCTCTCTTCTTTGAAACTGTGGTACTGCTCGGGATTGAGCCCAGGGCCTTGTGAATGGTGAGCAAGCACTCTTCCACTGAGCCACAGACTAAGGCCTGTGGAAGACCAAGCTTCCACAAGCCATCATAAAACCTGATAATTATAAAACACAAGTTCTCTAAAAATTTTAAAGACCACAGAGTCCAGTCATCTTAGATGACGGAAAAGACAGCTGCAGTGCAGGGGGTTGGGGGGGGGGGAGGTCTCTTCAAAGTCAGCTTAGAAAGTAACGGAGTGGAGCATGAATGCAGCGTTCCCACCGCACTGGTATAGAAAGTCTTCCGGGTCACGGGGTCAGTGAAGAACTCTCCGGAGAGACTAGCATTATCCCTCAACAACCTCAGGAGCCTGGATGCCTGACTCAGCAGCTTCTGTGTGTGGTGAACAGGACTTGTTTATATTTTTTTAGACTTTTCTCCTTGACAATACAGGCTGGGACTGAGCAGAGTAGATATGCCTTTGATTTCCTGTCTTCCCCTCTCTGCTGAGGAGCTGGTTTGGAAGAGCCTCAGCTGGGAATGGTCTTTAGCCTCATCTAGTCTGAGTCTCTGCTTAGTGTGCCTGGCAGCTCACTGTACCATCGAGTATCCTGAGCTCTTCCCAAAGTTGGATGACGCACCTGAGAGCAAGTGTGACTCACCATGTAAATCTCAGCCTGGTTGCATTTCTTACACTGAATGAAATTTGCTTCCTTATAACTTTTCGACCTTGTTCTTGGCTGTGCCCTCTGAAACTGTGTAGAATGGGTCTTGGCGCTTGTGAGCTTTACAGTCCTTGAAATTCTGGAAGCAGCTACGGGGCCCTTCATTGTGGCTTGGCCCGTCTTTTCCATGATTGCAGCTGGCAGCTATTCATCTTGTGCCATTGTCCCCAGCACTCCAACCATCTATTTAATGTTCTCTGAGTACACTCGAGCTTATCAGTGCTTCCTTAAAATGCCAGAAATAAACTAATCTCTCTTTGTCTGGGCAGCCCACGTCCGTCAGTGCAGCTCCAGCCTGCAGCGGTCACCCCGGGTCTGTTATTTGCCTGATTGATATTCAGCTTGCCGTCGGCTCACATTTAACTTTTCCTGTGAACTTCAGTAACACAGTTCTCATGCTTCTCAAGCATGAGGAGGCTTTGGTCCCAGATGTAGAAAAGCATCATACACACCAGCAGGAGTCCCTTCAAACTCCAGGCTTGTTGAACCTTGATCTTTTAGGCATCAAGGTTCTTTCTGATATGCCCTCATCTCTTTCTTGGGATGTAATTCTTCCTTTGCTATGTCCTATTTCTTTCTGTTTGAGGATCACATGCCTATTCATAGACATCCAAAGAAGTCTGGGGTCAAAGAGTCCCCTCTTCTTTCTTTGCACAGTTAATCTTTCTTCAGAATCTGAATAATATTATTATCCAGTGTGCAAGAGTGTGGGATAGTTAGCAAAAGATGGGAAGAGAACAAGAATAATAGAAAAGGGAAGACAGAAGGGAAAGAGAAAGAGTAGATGACAAAAGAGAATGAGAAATATGAAGACATGAACTTGTCAATTTCCATTGCTCTTTAAGGCAGAGTCAGCTGTCAGCAGAGGTTGGCTGCACTGCCCTCTCACTGTCACCCGGGACATTACATTCATATCCTGAGACCTTGTTTCCTTGCCAATGAACTAGAGATATTCAGTGGTGACCTGTATTGTATATTTTCACCCTAAAACGTTCCTACGAGTGTAGCTGGTTTCGTGCACAGTCCCTATTTACCCTGGAGACCTTCTCTTCTGATACTGCCTGCACACCAAGGAAAACATTGATAATGCTGATGGGGATGCTTGGGGCCAAGCAGCTGAAAGCTTCAATTCCAATGTGAGTTCTGCCATTGTAAATGGAGGTTTTAATGAAGGAGAGAAAAATCACTTTACTGTTGAGTTACTTTTTCTTCTTACTAAGTTTTGCTGATAATTGCATTGTTCTTAAAATGCGCTCTTTAAATTCTAGATATTAATGACTTGAAAATTGTTTAAAAAAATACCTCTACACAGTTTGTATCTTGTCTCTTTAACTGTCTTTCTGTTTCAGTTTGGAAGTTACAATGTCATAAGTTAGTCTGACTTCACTAGGTGGTTTATCTGGCTAAGAGACAACACATCTCTCAAGTCTGTGCTTTGCATATTTAACTTATACAACAGTATATCCTGTTGAGTAAATGTGCTTGGTTTTTGATAATTGATTGGTTATTTTACAATTGTTTTCAATCTCTAAGGAACCATCTTTCTAACCTCAGATAGCAAAGATTCCTTCTCATTTATTTTCTAAAAGTTTTGTGGTTTAGTATTTTGTTTTAGAGTGTGTGAACTGTTTTGTAAGGTAGGGTAGCAGTTTTGAGTCTGTTTTCCCACAAAGATACTTATTTGCCCTAGGGCAATAGTTTAAAAGATTGTTTCATCATTGAATTGTAATAGTGTCTTTGTTAAAAGTCAGTTGGTTTCATCCCTCCCTCCCCTACTCTCTCTGGCCTCTGCTAATAACTGTATGCTCTCAACTTGTATGAAACTACTTTTTTCTTTTCAGTCCATGGCTACTAGTTGCTTGACTTGTTGCTGTCACGGGATACCTGACAGAAACAACTTTAAGAAGAAATGATTTATTCCAGTCAAAGTTGGAGTGCATACAGCCCGTCATGGCTGGGAAAGCACGGTGGCAAGAGGCTTGTGGCTGTGGCAGTGACAGTAAGGGGCAGCTGTTGTATCTCATCAATGGTCATGAAGTAGAAAAAAAAATAACCAGAACTAGATGGGACGGAATACACAAGGCCTCCAAACCCCAGCAGTCCATTTCCTCTAGCTAGACACCCCCTACTAAGGGTTCCACAGCCTCCCAAAACAGCACCAAAGGCAAATACAGAGCCTGTGGGGGACAGTTCACCTCCAAACCAAAATGCCACAGATGAATGCACAAGGCATATTTTTAATTATCTGTTCTAGCTTGGTCTTTTCATCAAATGTATCATCAATATATCATTATCTTCGACATGTCATTCTACACCATTCTCTATCTGATTCTGGGACTCTGCTTATGCATATATCAGATTGTTTGATATTTCTGTACAGGTCATTGATAGACTTATTGCTTTGTATTCAATACTTTCCTCTCACTTCCTAGGTGCATATAATTTCTATCTAGATTTGTGCTGGGTAACTCTTCTGCCATATCCATTATGTAACTAAACCATTCAGCAAATTTTTCATTTTAGTTACAGTACTGTTTGGCTCTACACTTCCCATTTTGTTCATTTTTCATAGGTTTAATATCTTAGATTATCTTCCCATTTGTTTACTCTGAACCAATCATTCCCTTAATACTGAGACCTGTCCATATGCTGCTGTAAATCCTGACTCCTATTTGTAGCATCAGCATCATCTTGGAGTTGGGAGGTGTATAAATTTAATACCTGTTTGCAGTTCATATTTTTCTATGCTTTTGTTGTTTATCTTTTATTCATTCTCTGACTGTTTACTACGTGTATACAATATATCTTATATTCAATACTTATAAACATGTCTATTGGCCACTGATTGCAATGAGAATTTAAAAAAAAATGTACAGTAGCTGAATTCTGTTAAGTTCCCCTTCAAAGAATGAACTCATTTTATGGACAAATTTTAGCATTGATTCAATATCATCAAGAGACTTGACTAATCACGGCTTCAGTTCTTGATGTGGATTTGGTAACTTACCTGGGATACTTCTTCCATTTCATCTTTTTTCAACTTCATTGATATAAAATTGATTGTTGCACTCTTCATTTCTTCTCTTCTGTGTGGCATCTGTAGCTCAGTCTTCTGTATAATATGTTAACTACAGCCTGACTTTTGTACTGATGAACCCTATATTAAGGATTCTATAGCTAAGCTAAAACACCATGACCATAAGCAACTTGGGGAGGAAAAGATTTATTTCAGCTTACAGTTCCACATCACAGTCCATCACTGAAGGAAATTATGACAGGACCCAAAGCAGAGGCCATGAAGAAACATCACTTACTGGCTTGTTCAGCCTGTTTTCTTAAAGCACCCAAGACTATCAGCTCAGGGCTAGCACTTCCCACAGAGAAAATGCTCTGCAGGCTTGCCTATAGGCAAGCTGTTTGCTTGGTGAGAACATTTTCTCAATTGAGTTTTCTTCCCAAATGACTCTAGCTGTGTTGAGTTAACAAAAAACTAGCCAGAACAACCTCCCACCTCATAATTCTGTCAATAGTATCAGCCTTTTCCAATGAGCACATTTGGTGTTGTCAGTCTCAGCTGGGATATCCTAGTGTCCTGTTTCATTGCTAAGAGGACAATCACCATGTGCCCCTTCTCTTTTCTTCAGGTTTGTTAGTTTTCTTTTCCAAATTCTCAAGTTGTTAATTTTATTAATTTCAGGATTCTTGATCTTATTAATGTCTAAACATTTCTTTTTCTATAACATAAGCATTGCCTGGGACCAACGAGATGTCTCAGCAGGTAAAAGTACCTGTTGCCAAGCATGATCCAAGAAGAGACTCCCAAAAGTTGTCCTCTGACCTCAACACCACCACAACTACCATCTCACCCACACAAAATATAAAACTAAAAATGTAATTTATAAAACAAAGACATAATATTTTGCCTAAGAACTGCTCCCCATGAACTCTGCACTTCCCCATCAAGCCCAGCACTCTTCTGATTTTGTCCTTGCCTTACATGATGGCCTTCTCTCTGGCCTGTCTATTAGTACCTCTATCAACCCCTGAAGGTACTCTTCCCTTTATAGTCACAAACCCTTGGCTATCTCATCCTTGGTTAGGACTGCATATGCCACTAAATATTTTTATCTGTCTGGAAATCCAAACTCATGCACCCAAATTTCTACTTAACTGTGTAATAACACTTCCCCAAATAATAGAGTAATGGTAGTTCAGATTATCTTTCAGACAATACTCCACTTGATTAACTATGAGAGCACAGACTTTCCCATGCCTGTTGTTGGCTGAGAAAAGTCATGTGACTTGCTTGGCATTTGCCAATTCCTTGGATAGCTCATGAGTTCCAAAATAAAGTCTCAGGTGGAACAAGACCACTCTGGCTGGAGCAGAAGGCAGCCATCACAGTCCACCTGTGGGGACCAATTGGAAGAGAGCAGACTGACCAGAAGCAATGCATTCCAGTAAAAAATATGTTGCTGGGATAGGCTGCATGCAGGATGAGGTTCATTTTGCAGTGATTGCTGACTGATAGAGAACTGTATGCCTACAAATGGATGCTTATGTTAGCAAAAACATAAAATAGATGGCCCCGGCCCAAGAAAACTATTCAAAAAGCTGAGAAAATGGCACCCTGTGCAGTGTGATGCATTAAAACACAATTTCAGAGAGAAGACAGGCTAGGGGCAGGCAATACACAATGCCTCAATTCAATGGCTCCAGGCTATAACAATGCACTGAAACCTCTCAGATAATGGAGAATTCTTGTGCTATGAGGTGTCTGCATCTGCACTGAAGGGTTCCTGGAATCTAAATTTGTAAGATTACAAAGTACATAATTCTGATGTTCATGTAGTACCAGTGGAGATGAGACAGTGGGGCAAGACAAAAGGTACGTCTCAAAAAGAATTGGTACAGGCATTTGACTAAATCCAACATGTAGACAGGTCATAAAGCATTGAGGAATTCTGGACTGCAACAGTATTAGAAGTCTGTATTGGAAGAGTCTGACTTTGGGAGATATGGAAGGACCTCAGAACTGCTACCCTCTGAATTTCAGGCAGAAAGATGATGGTAAAAGCAATTCAGCTTTCTTTTTTTTTGGGGGGGGGGGTCCTGATTTTTTGTTTGTTTGTTTATTTGTTTGTTTGTTTGTTTGTTTGATACAGTATCTCTCTATACAACCCTGGCTATCCTAGAACTTACTTTGCAGAATTAGGCTAGCCTAGAAGCCAGAGATCTGTCTGCCTCTGCTAGGATTAGAATGTGTGCCACCACACCTAACTCTTCTCTCTCTCTCTCTCTCTCTCTCTCTCTCTCTCTCTCTCTCTCTCTCTCTCTCTCTCTCTCCCTCGCTCTCGCTCTCATTCTCCGCTCACTCTCGCTCTTGCTCTCTTCTTCTTCTTGTCTTTCTCTCTCTCTCTCTCTCTCTCTCTCTCTCTCTCTCTCTCTCTCTCTCTCTCTCTCTTTCTGTTATACAAAAGACTTCCAAAACAGTGAACCAAAGCCAAGAGCTATATATACAGCATATATATATATATATATATATATATATATATATATATATATATATATCAATACCATACCCAGGCAACAAGCTTGGGTATCATTCAAGATCATCCTTATCCTTATTGTAAGAGCAAAATTTCAGGATGCTAAGAAGCACTGGCTTTCCTGTCCCTTATTCTGGTCCATCTTAAATAGAAGCATCTATTCTGGTTGTGCTCTTCATGTTCAACCATTTAATGCTGGATGTGTGAAGGGAAGTAGACTTGTTATTTTCAATACACACATTTGTAAATCAAGAAACACAGAGCCAACCTGATATAAATGGTGAGATTCTAGAATCTGAGCCTATTCATAATTTGATGAGACTGGGGGATCTTGGGAAGGGGTGAGCATAGTTTGCATGTGAGAGGAACCTAAATATTCATGAGTGAGGGATTAGATGAGAATAGTTTTAATTAGTATTCAGCAGAGAATCACTACCCTCCCTCCTCTCATCTAGGTTAAAACGTGCCAGGATGGAAGAACCCAGCACCCTTCACTTCTGCCACCATTGGAAGAATGAGACTTGAGCAGTTCAGCCATCCTAGGTGGAAGAGAGACAACAGCAGAGCTGAAGGAGGCATGCCTGTGCACTCTGTGGGGCACATACAGGTCTCAGCTTCCTGCTCATACAATGGACTGTCCTCTCAGTGGCTGAGGCTCCATCTTGGCTACACCATTTCCTTTCTTATTGATGATTTATGCTAGGTTCTTCCAACATTATTACCCAGGGAGTATAACAAGAAATCCAAGGAGTCTGTTTAAAGGACAAAGAATTTATTAAGGGGAAAAACTCACTGTACAGAAGAACAGAATTGACACTGGTTCTGGAATGCTATTCTGGCTGCCTGAATCAGTCCCACATCCAAGTCCCACAGAGGAGCAAAGAGATCGATGCCTGTGTGCATCTCGGATCTTAAGGGTCTCTGAGAGGCCACGCCCCAGTGGCATGTACTTCAAAGTCATAGGCAGATGGAGCAGTTACCTGCTGCTTCTCTAGTGGTGGTGCTTCAAGTTCATAGAACAGCTACCTACTACAAGGCAGTCTAATTGAACTCAACTAGTGATTGGAAGTTCAGGATGTATGTTCATTAGCTATCCCCCATTCTAGTGTTCCATAGCTATTGAGACCCAATGATATCTCAGGAACTTCTCATCACAAGTTATATAATACGCTTTTGTGTTTGGCAGGGCCTACCTCCATGATCTCAGAACCTGCGTTATGATTTCCCTGTAGGAATTGCCAAGGACTCCAATATGCATCTTCTTACACCTCCAGCACCACTGTGTCTGTGAAGTCACTGGGTCGAAGAAGTATCACTGTGTCTACCCAGCTTGGACCTAATCTAAAGCTCCTGCCTGCTACAGTGCCATTAAGAATTAGCATCTTTCCTTATCCCCCAGGACATGAAAAGAAAGAGTGTGCTTAGGTGTGAAATGCAGCCTTTCCCAAATTAAAAGACTTTCTTATTTATAACTGGGGTATAAGATACTAAAATGTGGTTCTGCCTGATCCACTCATGGTCACTGGACCTAAAATCTCCTATTAAACGATCAGTTGCTTTATCTTTCTGGAGTTCATCTCTTATCCCCTGAACTGCATTATCTTATGAAGACCTTCGGAATGGTGGTTGCTTTGTTAACACCATCTAATCAGCATATCACTGGTATATTAGAATGTGAAACCCTGAGATATAACCAATCCCTCAGATTACATCATAAGACATGGGAGAATGGGAGAGTTAATACAAGTCCAGATATGAAGCAGGAATGGGTTTGCTCATGGGGTGTCAATATGAACAACTTCTGGCCCTCTTTTTAGCAGGTGGACTAGTGTGTATTCTAGCTTTATGTCAACTGGACACAAGTGAGTGTCACTTGGGAAGACAGAACTTCAATTGAGAAAATGCCCCTAGCAGATTGGCCTGTAGGTAAGCCTATGGTGCATTTTCTTGGTTGATGATTAATGTGGTTGGACTCAGCTCAGTGCAGTCTGTACTACCCCATGCCAGTGGTCCTGGGAGCTATAAGAGAGCAGGTTGAACAAGCCACCGAGAGCAAGTCAGTAAAGCAGCACTCTTCCATGGCCTCTGCATCAGTTCCTGGCTCTAGGTTCCTGCCTAGAGTTCCTACACTGAGTCCCCTGGATGAGGAACTACAAGTTATAAAAATAAATAAATCCTTTCCTCCTCAAGTTACCTTTAGTCATGATGTTTACCACAGCACTAGAAACTCTAACTAAAACAACCACCGTATTTGACATGACCTTTAATCAGAGCTGTGTAACTTGACCATATGAATTCTAGTCTATAGTTGTCTCCAGAAATTTGTCTGGTTTCTTCAGATTCCACAACAGGTTAAATAGAGCTAGGAGAGAAAGCCCCAGGAGGCATTTAATCTCCATCATTGCCCTCTAGAAGGTAGTATTGTTCTTGGCTGCAGGAAAGGCAAAGTTCCAGAAGCTTCTATTTTGCATTTTTTACAACAGTGGCCCTTACCCTAGGGGCCATAGACTCAGTGTACAGGTTATTCCAACTAAAAAGAATTTTAGTACCAGACAAATTCAAGAAATAGGCTTGGTTAGCCATTTTTAATCCTGTGTTCATTTATCTCTTGGTCCCTGTGTGCCCCATTTTGCTATGGATAATGGAATAACACTCTGATTCTCAAGTCAACTCAAACTCTAGGTCTAATCTTAGGAATATTTAAATATCAGCATTTTTCCACCAGTAAATATAAATATAGGACAAAGGTTCATTAGGGGAAAAAATTCCCAGTACATGTACACTGTAACATTAGAGATCTTTATTGCAGACTTGGCCAAGGCTTCATTCAACAGCTTCTGGTCTAAGGTCCAAAATCCAAGCACTGAGTCCTGACATTTCATTGATGGGCTAGCTGTTGCCTCTTGCTTTCTACGCCTACTAGGTTTGATTGTTTATGTTCAGAACCCTCCTCCTTGGCTGCCCATCTATCTTCCTCTTAGTATTCCAAGTATATTTACACATCTCCTTAAGCCCTCATAAGTAAATGCCTACTCTTGCCCCTCTAATCCTATCAGTCATTGTAGGATTGAGGCTTGTGAGCTTCCTCCTCCACTGGAGCATCAACATTTATGACCAAAATTTGTGATAGCTGTTTCTATTGTCAGCCATACCCTGCAAAGGAAAGCTAGCACAGAAACAATGAGAGATGCTATACCCCACCTCTCAGCACATTCTTGATGACTCCCGAGATTAGAGTATTCTCTTGGTATTCCTCTAAAACGTTTTTAATTGGTCTTTGGGCCTCTAATAACACCCAGTCCAACAGTCCCTTCCTGTCCTCTACCATCTTTACAGCAACATAGGCATTTCTGTTTTGCTTTGTATAAACTTACTTTTCTATAGGTTTCTGGGAACCACTTAGAAACTTTCCAGGATGTAAAACTAGATTCTCAGGCAAGGCCCCACATAAGTGAATGCTCCCTCATCCCCAAACACCTTCAATATTCATTTCCCAGGTTTTCTGGCTTCTGCTTGTAAGAGTTGACTAATCCTTGCATCTGCTCTGGGATTCACCCCATCTATCCTAGTGAAGTTCAGTAATGCATCCCTGAAGTCACACTGGTATTAACTGGTAACTGGCTTGACACCTGGGAAAGACAGCATTGGCAGTTCCTGACATGGTGGTGCCTGTTGCCCTGTTTGTGGAAAGCCTCTGTGCTGACTTCTCAAACAGGGGAAGAAACTATCTCATACAAGGAATGGGCAACCATTGCAAAATTAAGGGTTCAGGGAGTTGGCAGAGGAGTTCCCCACATCACTCAGATATTTCTATAACTATATCTCATGTTTTAAAGTTTTTCCACCAAGGCCTGATCTTACCATGGCTGAGAATCGAATATGTGAAACATCATGACCCACATTATTAGATCAAAGTTGGCTTCTCAAATTTCCTACTGCCAAAGATGATCTTTCTAAGTTACCAAAGAAGCCTCTGGCCAATGCACTTAACTTCTAAGATTCTCAATTTCTTCTCTACCTACCCTTGTGGGGGGGAGGGAATCAAGGCATCTTGCCTTGTGTACAGTCTCCATATCTTTCTGCTTGAACAATCCCAGTTCTAGGAAGGGCATTTTCTCCAACTGGGCCATTTTTCAAAGTTACAACTAGTATGAATTTATCAATTGGGCTTCCCCTAAATGACAATTGTCCAAAATTCACACACCATTGCTAGATGAAGAGTAGAGGACCCCTGGTTACCGCTTCCCAAAATATTCCTGGGTTTATAGGTACCTAAAATGGATGTATAAACCAAATATTTATTGATAATAAGTCATAAATTTATTTTAAAATGATCATTTGTTATTCATATAATTTTATCATTTATTAAGATGAAATCAAATTTACATACTATTGCAATGGATATGTTTGCCTAATTTAACATAAAGAATTGTATCTTAGCCAAATATTTGATACAGCAGGATGTAGAGCACCTTTGACATTTTTCAGTGTTGCCTGATATTTTAACTTTATAATTGTCAATGTTCAAAACATTACTTCACACAAATATGTAATACAAAATAGCAGTGCCTAGCATGGGAAACCTTTCAAGGTGTTGGTCAAAGGAGTCCAAGAGACTCTCAAAATAATATAGGCTATGCCATTGCCCTGAGTGTGGTAAGACCTTATGCTTCCAGGATGTAATGGTAAGACCTTGCTTTTGAAGATACTACATACTTTGGAGATTGAGCTATAACTGACCTGGAAGCCTTCTCCCTGAAGACTAGATCTCAGTGTCAGAGGAGCTTTACAAGTTGCCAAGGGAGAAAACAAATCAATAGTCCCACCCAGACATACTGTCTACAAACCATAATAATAAGCAAAATGGCAAGATATCCCTAAAGGTACAATAGCCACACTTACATCTTGGAGTAGCCAACAAACATCTAATTAGATTAAAAGTGCACTTGATAGGAAGGAATTCAGGCCTGGTACCATAGATCTAACCCATTACCCATGACCAATGAAGCCATGGACCTTAGAAAACCTACTGTTGCCATTTCCTTAAACCAGAATAATTTCTAGTTGCATTCTAAATATTTATCTTTATATCTACATATGAGTGTAGCTATAACCCCTCTTCAAAGAAGCTTCTTTTTGCAGCAGACAGAGACCATTACAGAAAGTCACAACTGGTCAGAGTGTAGAGAACAAGTGGTTGTGAGATTCCTGGCCCCAAATGATACATCTACAACATAACCCCTACAACAAAGCCTCAGGGAGTAGTGCAAAAGAGGAAGCAGAGGTAGAACAATTGTAAGAGGCAGAGGACCAGGATGTCTGCTGCAAGATAGTATCTTCTATATGTGACAAGGATGATGCACCCATGAAATCTCAACAATATGTCTACCTAAAAAAGACCTGAAAAATAACACCACCATTTACCATGTCAACATGCAGAGGAAATCTCACAAGGCTCCTGTGGTGATTTGAACAAAAATGCTCTCCCAGAGGCTCCCATATTTGAATACTTTGTCCCTAGTTGATGGAACTGTTTGGGAAAAATTGGGAAGTGGGGTCTAGTTGGAGAAGGTGTGCCTCTGGGGAGTGGGCTTTGAGGTTTCAAAAGCTCACACCATTCCCAGCTAGCTCTTTCTGCTTCCTGACTGTCTCACAAGATGTGAGCTCTCAGCTACTGCTCCAGTGCTGTGCCTGCCTGCTTACTGCCAGGCTCCCCACCATGATAGTCATAAACTCTGACCTCTGAAACTATAAGCCCCAAACAAACACTTTCTTCCATAAGTTGCCTTGGCCATAGTATCTGCTCATAGCAATATAAAAATAATTAAGACAGCCCCACCTCTAGATAAATAGTTTTTCCCCTAAATGAACTCCCTGGTAGGCTATCCAGATCACAAGTGTTCAGCTCTAACACATATACACATGAGCAACACTAAATGAACTCAGCAGGTGGTATTTATAAATGTAAATGTAAATATATGTAGTAATAATTAGAGAATAAAAGACTATGAATTTTTGAAGCAGTAAGGAGAAGGCAAAGAAAGAGTCAGAGGGAAAAGGAGAAAGAAATTATGTAAATATAGCATTTATATATGAAATTCTCAAAAAATTAATAATTTTTAAAGAGAAAAGAAAAACAAGTAATCTTTGCAACTATGCCCACAACCATTTGCAGTGGAACATTTTTGAGCATTTTTTTTCTAACGTGAAGGGTTAGACATATGGCTCAGTGGTAGAGAAATTGCCTACCTAATGTGATCCCTAATATCACACACACACACACACACACACACACACACACACACACACACACACACAAATAAAAATAAAAATAGTTACAATAACTTGAGCTATCCAGACAACTTTAAAAAAACAGTATTGTGCTGTCATTATTGTGCTATTGTTTGAGTTCTCATATTTGACACAAATTGGAAAGAATAATCCTCACCACTTTTAGACTTGAGTAGCTAAGATAGAAATGTTGAGATGTTTTGAAAAACAAGTAATCAGCCACAAGAAATAGTATCAACTATGTAATAAAAGACTCAACACCTATTAACTCTGTTTCATTACACTAAACAAGAAAAAAAGAGACGGTGAGGTACTGGTTCCTAGGTATGCAGTCTTTCTAAAACATTGGGAATAAAATAACTTATGTGCAAGAAAAAAAATAACAAAACCAAAAACCTGGCAGAAATATGTTTGAGGCCATTTCAGAAATTGTTGGAAATTTTGCCCAGCTCTCAAGCCAAGATTCATTTAAAATGGAACTCAGTCCAGCAACCCAAACAGATGTCATCTACATTCTCAGCTGCCAGTCGCAGGACTCGGCTTCCCTTTTTGCTTTGTGTTCATTTCCTCTTCTCAGCAAAAGATCTACCGTGTGTTCATCTCTAGACCCCATCTCCGTCCTCTGTCTCCTCATCCACACAAACCCCCCTCCCTGGAGCCCTTCACCAACTACCAACAGACTCTCCACCCAACAGTGTGGTGTCCTGACTTACCTTGCTGTAAGTGAAACGTATGGGTAGATGCCTAGAATAGTGGGCATGTGCTCAAGCACAGGAAATGATCACTAGAGAATCCAGTGGCGGGTTTATTGGTATTTAAGTGTAATTCTTACAGTCTTTCTGAAGGTTTGCAAATTTTCATAATGAAGGGGTGGGGAAAGTCCCACCAACAGGGGAATCTGCTGCCATCGATGATCTTAGTGCTGAAGCCAAGTAGGTACTGGGTCAAATAATCTCTTGGTTAAAGGCTTATTCCTAGTTTAATCAGCCATGGCCATGCGGACTAATAGACACTTGATAATGAAGAGCACCTTCTTGGGGGATGAGGAGGGAAGACACTGGGGCATGCCTCCATCCTGGGTTTCTAAGGACTAAGGGAGTAACAAACATTGGAACTAATTATTGATGTTGTTTTATCATATTGGGCATGAGAACTCTGTTTATATATGCAAATTTTAGGAGTCCAAGGGGAAATCGAAGCTAAGTAATTTCTTCTGCAATGGCTGCCCATATAGACCTTCTCTTCCCTCAGATCTCTCCCTGAGGGAATGCCTCCCAGTGCCTGTCCCAGATTGCTTTCATCTGCCAGTAGCCAGCCTTGATTTAAGGACTCTGGTGAGGGACAGAATGAGAAGCCAGCAAGGCCAGGAGGAGAGAGGGTGGCAAAAGAAACATGCAAGATAAAACAATTTCCATCAGCTGACAAAATATAGATAGTGAATGCGAAAGTTTTCCACCATAATAAACAAGAAAAAGAAGTGGGAGAAGTGGGCATATAACTTTATGGCCTGTGAAATTGAATCACCTCTCATGGATTTTTACCTGTTGGTGGACAATGAGGAACTTCCTCATCTCAGGCAAGCATGGGTCATAAAAGCCTCTGAGAAGCAAGGACTGAGCCTGTCTGATTAGAACCCAGAAGGCCTTGGTTTCCAAGACAGACTTTATATATTTGAGCTTCTTCCACTGGAAGCTTCGAGCACTGTGAATTACAATGCTTCATGGGCCGAGAGCTGCATCTCACCCATTGTCATAAACACCAAGGGAGAAGCAAGGCCACCATCTAAATCAGCAACTTGAGAGAAAAAGCAAGTGGAAACACAGCTGGCATGAGAGACAGCTGGGGAGTCCCGTAGCACAGCCCCCCAGTGACAGAAAAGCCTGAATGTGTTTGCCTCCCTCTCCTCTGACTTTGCCATGGCTTTCTTAGGTAATCCAACCCATCAAGCAAGCACAGCTCATCTTACCAAACCCTGAAATGCAGGGTTTCTTTCTCTTGTTGCTAGAAGACAGATGAGACAGAGGCAGGATGGACAAGAAAAGGAGCCCTTGCAAGACCCTGACAGGGACTGTGGTTAGAATTTCAAGCTCTGACTTAATCACCCAGTTACTGTGTTTCCTAAAGTTATTATATTTGCTTACTTATCAAGTCTGCATGTGTGTGTGTGTGAAGGGTTTTTTAAAGCCTTCTCTCTCTCTCTCTCTCTCTCTCTCTCTCTCTCTCTCTCTCTCTCTCTCTCTCTCTCTCTCCCTCTCCCTCTCTCATCTTCGCTCCTGCCAACACTACTCTAGGCTCTCACTTGAGTTGGTGGTGCACCATTTTTCCTGGCTCTAGAATGGCTTCTGTAAGCAAGAAGCATTTGGAAGGAAAAGCCACGCTGGTTCTTCCCTACTCAGCGTCCTTCATGGGAGCCATTCTGACCTTTAGCTCCTTTCTTCTGTAATTTCAGATTTGATGCCTTGGTGCAATAGCAGAGAACTTGCCCACACAGTCTATAGGCTTGCAAAGTTCAGGGTTCAGTGAGGGGAGAAAGATGACGTTTATCTCCATCAGGATGAAGGAGTTGACATTTGATTAAGGGCATGGGTGGAGCCAGGAACAGAGCTTGCACTTACTATAGATAGAAACAAGCTATGTCTGTGAGCACCCCCTCCCATTCTAACAAGATGGATGGCCTGATCTAAGCTCCACCCCAGGCCATGGAAATTGGATAGAGTTTGGAATCCTGAGAGGGCAACAGGAAATTTATGTCTCAATCTACAAGCAATGTCCAGAAATTTCATCCAGTCTAGGAAAGAAGTAGTTGGGAGAAACAAAATTTGGCGACAGAGAGAAGTCTGAGAGGCCAGCATCAAGAAAGAAAGTCATAAGTCAGGACTAAATATGACATTAGGGCTGTACAGGCAACCATGAGACTAACAGTGGGCTAACAGACAGATGCCCACTTTGGGGTGAGTGCCGCATCTCAGGGTGTTACGATGACTCCACTGTAAAATGAATCAATTCATCATGAAGTTAGTGAAACTTAATTTTTAGGACTCTTTCCTTTCATGGGTCCTCTTTAAGGCTCTAAACATATTTATATTATAATATATTTCATTGGTAATTTTATATTCTTCTCCTGGTTTTAGCTTCAGGCCCCACTAAATCCAAATCATATCTTCATGTTAGCAGGACAAGCTAAGTAATTTAATAAGGTTAGACAAAGTTTTCCATCCCGGGCACACAGGCAGTTACTCTCCACTAGAATAACTCCCGAGGCAAGAGTCCATAAATCCAAAGGAAACTGCCAAGCACACAAGAACGTGACGTCTAAGCAAGGAAAAGAAGAGAAGACGCAGAGACTCAGTAGCCAGAGGTCAGGACCACAGCTGGCTCTCACAGGGGCCACAGCCATGCTCTGATCACTGGTGATGTTGCTTGGGCTTCAGTTTACAGCTCTGAGCAGGAGGGATTACACAAGACCTTGCAAGGGAGAGACTCTCTGTGTGGAGGCATGGGGGAGGGGGAGGGGCACGGGGAGCCGGGGGAGGGGGCAGGGGGAGCGGGAGGGGCGGCAGAGAGAGGTGTAGAGTGCACTGAAGGTGGGAGAAGAGGAGGAGGAAGAAGAGGGAGAGAAAGGAAAGAAGACAAGGAAGTGGGATAGAAAGAGGAAAGAGAAGGAAAAGGCAGGCAGGAAGAGAATGGTAGGAGAGGAAGACCTGAGTAGAAAATGCAGACATGGTGATGAGGAAACACCTGATTCTTAGGGAGAAAAACAAGAATATAGAGTCAGTTTAATTTCAGAACAGTGAGTTGAATATGTCAAATAAAGTCTCCTTTGCCTCTATGAAGAGCTGAGGTGAATAGGAACCATAAATCACAAATTTAAAAGAGAAATGCTTGGTAACAGCCCAGTAATAGAACATGTGCCTGTCAGTCTGGATCACTATGACTTCACGGCATACACAGCCCTCCATGACAGACTGAGACTGACAGTGTGTGGATGATTGTCATATGTCATATGTGTATGATATCATATGTGTGATGTGGTATGTGTTTGTGAGTCATGTGTGCAGTGTGGCATGGGGGTTATAGAGTGTGCAGCATGTGTGAAGTGTGTGTGGGTGGTATGGTGTAGTTTGTATGATATGCTATGTAGGTATGTGCAGTGCATGGGTGATATGGTATGTAGGTTTGTGCCATGTATGTGTGCAGTGTATGTGTGATATGGTGTGTATGTACAGTATGAGTGTGTGTGTGTGTGTGTGTGTGTGTGTGTGTTATGTGTGGTATGGTGTATGTGATATGGTATGTGGGTATATGCAGTATGCAGTGTGTGTGTATGGGAGGACATGGTGTGGTATGTGTGGAGCATTGGGGTGTGGTGTATGGATGTTTATAGTGTATATGTGATATGGTATATGCAGAGTGGTGGTATAGAGTGTGTTGTACATATATATCATGTGTGGGTATGTACTCTGTGTGTGTGTGTGTTTATGGAGTGTGTAGGGGGTTTGGGAGTAGTATTGTATTGGGGTGGGGGCTAATATATGTGTATTGTGGGGTGCTGTGAGAATGGTGTGTGTGTTATGCATGAGTTTGTGTGTCATGTGTCACGTAGTATGTGTGTATGTAATATGTGTGTGAGTGGTATGTGATATGGTTTGTGTATGGGGGCACGGTATGGTACATGTGGGACACAGGTGGTGTGGTGTATGGGTGTGTACAGTGTATGTCTGATATGGTATATGAGCATACACAGTGTGTAGTATGGAGTGTTGTATATGTATCTTGGGTGGGTATGTACAGTGTGTGTGTGTATGTGGTGTGTGTGTGTGTGTGTGTTTATGGTATGTTCATGGAGTGTGTAGGTATTTGGGAGGGTGGTATGGTATTGGGGATGTGGGGTTAATATATATGTATTGTGGGGTGCTGTCATAGTGATGTGTATGATATATATGTGTTTGTGTGTCATGTGGGGTGTGTGTGTGTGTGTGTGTGTGTGTGTGTGTGTGTGTGTAGAATCAGGTTGGAATATAACCATATTCTCTTGTCCCCCTTCTACGCATGCTGTGAGGTTTGAGAACCATCAGGAGACATTCCTTAGCAAGTAAAACTTTTTCTCAAGCAGCCAATAAACTGCCTGAAACTCCTCATTAGAGTGACATGCTGGAGATAAACCACATCGCAGGTGGTCTTCACGAAAATGGAAATGCCCTTGATAAGGTCGGTGTAATAAATTATTAGCGCCTTTGCATAAATGAGGACATTATTAGAATTGCATTCTCACAGTGATCGGGGAACTAAATTAGATCTGTAGCACAGTGAAGGTGGGAAGGAGACGCCCTGCACCCTGGCTTCAGGGGTTCCTTGCTTCGCCTGTCTATGCCTGTGCACTGCTGAGAAGAACTCAGCCCCGACAGCCTCCCAGCCTCACTGCTCTAAAACCTATTTAGTCAGCTCACCCTGGAGTGTTAGCAAAGGGGCCCTGAGAGGACATCACGTAGCATGCATGTCTGGTGACAGGAACCGCCACCATCACATTCCACCAAGAGGAGTTGCTGAGGTTTGTCCCTGCCGCTCCGAGCTTGGCAGCCACTGGAAAACTGACAAAGGAGTGAAAATCAAAGGCACAGCCTCATTTTCATTTGAGCATTAGGATCACAACTGGAAAAAAAGAGAGTAGGAGGGGTTTTTAGTAGGGGTGCTGGATTTTGAGGAGGAGGGAACTGCGGGCTATCTTGGTCTCCTTTCCAGCTCAGTGGTGGTGCAAATAAAATCCAAGATGATCTATGATGCAAAGCAAGGAGGCGACTTGTCAGAGGAAGAACAGCGCCGGGTCTTGTGGGTACTCCGCAGCCTCACTGCTGAGGTGCTTGCAGGGAGGAGGAGGCACCCACTTGGACACCTGACAGGATCCTTCATTAAACACAGGGCCACCAGGTGGGATGTGAGTGGACAGAAGGAACCTGTGCATTGCAGGGGAAATTCAGAATGGCAAACAGCATCCCACAGGCCTCATGACTGGGGAAGTTCCAGAGAACCCACGGAAAAGAAGGGACGGTGACAGAGCTGAAACAGATACCAGCATAAAGGAAAGCCACAGCATAGAAGAGCCTCCTGGGCTCTCAAGGTGAAAGGGACCTTCTTCACCCAGGCTCCTCATTCTATGAACAGAAAGGGTAAGTTAATGACCACATCTGCAGGACAGCATCTACAGCGATGCCTGGTGACAGGACAGAATGCACAGCACAGATAAATCGCCCCACTTCTGTGAACTTTACAGGAAGGAAAACTTCCCACAGACTTGAAGGGGTTTCACCCAGCTGCTGAGTGTGTAGCTCATGGTGGCTTCAGCATCTACATCTCCAAGTCTATACCCTGTGCCCCAAGGAGGGGCAGACACCCACCACCAATACTCGATGTTCCCTGGGGCAGAATGAACCACCTCATTTCTCCAGGGAACACCACACACGAAGCTGGCAACCAGTACAGAACTTGTCGATTTGGTGGTGCCTGGAAACCACCTAGACAACTGAGGGAAGTGGAGATTTGCTTATACTGGTGATGGAAGCTCCTGGTATTGGAGAGGTATTGTGCTTCACAATGAGGAACAGCAGCACATCCCAGAACCCAGACACTTGGCTAGAAGCAAGGTCCTGGAGGTCTCACAGGCAGAGAAGACATTTTCTCAGGGAGGACATTTCCTGGATGAGTGGCTATAAAAATCCTTGGGTTTCAGAAGACCTTGAGAAGTCGTCTAGCCATTGCCCTTGCTCCAGGCAATGTGACACTTAGAGTATTCTAGGAAAGTGATTTATTTTCTCATCTTTAAAAAAATAAAGGTATCAACTAGGACAGCCACCAAAAAGTTTCATTTTTCCCCAGGGTCAGAAAGTTCTCCACAGTATGTAGCCAGTATAGATAGCTACTCCTCAGTCTCTGCTGTAATGAGTCATTCTACTATATATGAATTCTGTATGTAGTCCAGCTCCAGGTCTAGAATGAGGAGCTGGCCCTGACCTTCTTTGGTGTGATTAAAAGCATTCTGCCACCTCCAGTGCAGGGCCAGTGTAGACTAAAAGGCTGGTTAGTGGGCCACCATAGTCTAAAGCATGAGCTATGGAAATGTGTGAGCAAAAGAACCTCATTAGCTCCAAAGCACCACAGAAGGATCCAGGCCTCCCACAGGGAGGATTTTCTCAAAATGAGATTGAAGTGGGCCTGGTACTGTTGAAATGGCAAACACAGGAGGACAGGTCCTGCCGGGATGACTAGACAGGTGCCTCTGGGGCTGGGTTACCAGCAGTCAAGGTCGGAAGCTGGGCTCTGAAGTGTATTCATGCCTGTGCCTTAGAGGATTCCACACAGTGTTTCTTGGAATATTTGAGCTCCTGATAAATTCCAGCCCTGTCTAGAGAGGAGAGCACTTCCACACACCAAGATAAGGAATAGAGAGGGGTTCTAGGAGACAACTGATGCACAGCATCAATCCCAGGTAAGATGATGGGAATAGGCACATCAGAGCCAAGAAAGGCCAGGGCCATAGGGATGGGTACCTAAGATACAACCTCCCCCTTTCCCTACATGAAGTAGAGACCTTAGATTCTGAAGCATAATATCCTTATAGTTATTCAAGGACATCAAGACACAGCAGTGTGATATTTTCTGTAGCAGCATACATACAGAACAATAGAAATAAGCCATCATAAAAACTTGTTGAGTCCAGAGCACTGTGGACTGTCAGACCAGACAAAGCCCACCCTATGATCCTGTCTAGCCACATCTTTTTATTTCTCTGTTGGATATTTATCTATATACACAGCTTCTAAGACCATTTAGATGTCCATGTCCAATCACTACTGCATCCCTTTGTCCAGGACCTAACCATGAATTTCTCATTCACAGAGTCAAATTCCTGTTGACAAGGTCCACTGGGATATATATATATATATATATATATATATATATATATATATATATATATATATATATATCACATACATGCATGCACACGCACAGCAACTCTAAATTCACAAGGGATAATAACCCCAGCAATCAAATGTAATCAGACTTTGATGGGGTCACCATGTTGGTCATTGTTTCCTCAGGTATGTCTCTAGGGTCTGCAATGTAAAATCAGTGTTGTTTTAAAGACCAAATTCATGATACAACAAAATGAAATGTTGTCAGCTGCCTGGCATAGGTAAGTTACATCCCCACACATCTTGTTGACTAATAGTCAAGTGGGTGTATGGGTGGATGAATGGATGGATGGGTGGGTGTGTGAGTGGGTGGGTATGTGGGCTGGTGGGTGTGTGATGAGAAGATGAATGGATGGATGGGTGGGTGGTTTGCTAAAGGGCAGAAGCTCCATGTATCTTGGTTGATCTAAAAGCAGGATGCTACTAGAATCAGGCCAGGCTATAACCACCAAGACCTGTCCACAGTGGTCTCCATTTGCCAACTAGGTCTCATGTCTCAAAGATTTCATAATGTCCCAAAACTGTGCCACAAGTTTGGGACAACATGTTCAAGTATATGAGACTATGTGGGATATTTTTACAGCCAAACCATAACACCCTATATTGGTGGGTACATGATGTTGAGAAGGAACTTCAAGTACCAAACAGGGTCTGGCTGACCCCACAGTGAAACATGGTGAGCAGTGGAAGAATACAAAGAGAGAAAGCAACATCATGGTCAGAGGATCACCCCTCAAGAAGAAAGAAGAGGAGCAAAATGGATCCCACATAGGGATCCCGAAATCATGATCCCACATAGGTCACAGTGTGTTCATCCTTGACGAAGACTAAACAGTGACTCATGAGAACTAAACTCACAAAAACCTAAATTTAGGTAAGGGTGGTGACTCATAAATTCAGACTGGGCATATTCTTTGCTGAGTGACCTGAACACTAGAATCCCATATTTTTATTCCTTCTTTCAGGCAGCAGAAAAACATGATGCTAACTTAGCAATTACCTCAGCCTTACTTAGATGGGCACATGGAGTGGGAAATGAGTGACCTTGAAGGACAGATCCTACATACAGTCCATGGAATGTCTCAGTGAATTTTATCTCCCCATAGGAGGTGACTCTGGGGCTCTGAACACCCATTCCCTTCATATTCAGACTTTGGCCCTACAGATATCTTAAATGAACAATAGATTTGTCTTTTTGTACCCTCATTTCAGCTCAAAAAGACACAACATTAAGTGTGTCTTTTTACTGTGGCAACCGTGGAATATATTACCTCATGAATCAGCACACTCCAGTGACACACCTGCTATCTCCATTCACACAGAGAGTGTAGAGTTCACATAGCCACCTGAGGCCACCAGGGATTTAAACCTGCTCTTACTTTAGGCCCTGCTGTAAGCCACAGGCTATAGCAAATGACTGATCTGATCTTTAGGCTTTACTATCTCAAATCAACAGCCTCCAAGGACATACACGACCCCCTCTGTTATTGTTCCAACCTCACTCAGATACCCACTTACAGAGTATCTTTCTAGTTTCTTCTACACATGCAGAATGGGGAGGGGGTAGATTACCATGTTAATGCTCAAAGGAGAAGCATATTTTTAAGATTTTTTAAGAAAAGTTAATGAGGACTATTAAAATATATATATATCCAAAATGGCCAGTAACAAATTCTTCTGTCTGCAGGGCACAGAAGCTGACAGAACAGGTGGCTTCATGCGGTAAGTAGAGCCCAGAGGTCCTGAGCCCCCTTCCCTATCCCTATTTGAAACACTCCACTCTTTCCAGCCCAGACTGAGTATGACTGGATCCAATGCATTCTCTATGGGTAAGGATGACAGCATCTACCCGGCACAGAAGATCCAAGAGGACACACAGGCCTCTTCCTAAATCTAAGAAGCATGCAATATTGGCTAAGGATGAATCACAATGGGATTAAGAACAACGGGATGATACACTTCAGCCCTAGGGATGCCAAAGAACAAAGAGAGAGAGCATGGCCTTCCCTAGCCTCAGAACATCCTCCTTTGCAGTTCCTAGGTTGTAAGTTCCCCCTCTCTGCAATGTCTCCCTCCTCAACTCACAAAGGTCAATAAAATGCTTTTCTGTCACTTGTTCAGTAGTTTGAAACTTGTACATCTACTACAGGAAAGCATACGCAAAAGAACACGGAAGCCTGGTAAAGAGAGACAATGTCACTAAAGGGCTGAGGCTGTAGCTCAGTGGTAGGGCTCTTGCCTAGCATGCATGCAGTCCTGGGTTCCATTCCCAGCAATACACACACACACACACACACACACACACACACACACACACACATCATTAATTCACCACTCAGGTGTTGTGTACCATAGGGTTTCATGAATAAAAACAGCCATTGAACATCCCAAATCAATAATAAGAAGCAAGACTTAATAAGTCTTTAAAAGATATGATCACGATTTATACAATTCTTCCTGGTAGAAAAGTAAAATGTGCAGCTTTCATTTTCCCCTTTGTAAGAAATATATCCAACCTCACCCAGAGTTTTCTGCTATTGATCTGACATTCGAGAAATTGTCTGAAGTTCTTTCTCTCAGGCAGAAGGGTGCCTCCCTATTGCCTACAAAATCAAGTCACACTGCCCAGCATGATATGCTCAGCCCTCCACAGTTCTGTAAATCATACTTCGGTTGATCTGCACCATTGCTCCATCTGAAACACACCCCTATGCCTGCAGATTCCCTGTCTTGATCTGTGCCCAGACCACTTCGTCCTGACACATAGCTGAAGCCCATCCATTGCCTTGGCTTGTTGCCCATCCACGTGTTTTCCTCAAATGGTTTGATAGCAGGGAGGAGCATGATGCCTAAGGTAAAAGGTAATGATGCCTAGGCAATAAATCATTTTTTAATCAAAATTTAAGATAGGTAGCCATAGCTGAAGAGGAAAGTGAACTAAACCTGTAGTCAAATTTGGGGAGTACAGAAAATTTTGCTCCACTCAGGAAACAGTAGCACTAAGTGTGACACTGTAGGGCAGAGTTGCTGGACTTAAGACAGCTGTCCTTCCTCAACTGTGTCCGTCTAGTGGGAATCCACCCATACCCCTCTGCGATGGAGACTCATGTCTTCCGTTGGTAGCCCTGGCCAGACATAGCTATGACTTCCTGACATAACCAATACATTTTTGTGAAATCTCATTTGAAGAACCACTATGCTTCACTGCAATGGCTCCTATGTCTATCCCAGAGGAATGCAGAGTATTTTCTGTAATAGTATCTCATATGCTTAGAGTTACATTAGTCAGAATCATTGGTTCACTCTTGGACTATGCATGCTCCCTCCATTCCATGTTGTTCTTACTGTCGCTAAGTAAAGCCCCATGTGGCTACTCCCATGCTAGGCTTTGGAATCTGAAGTGAATAAAATGTGCCTCCTGTCTTCAAAGAGCTTAAAGAGAGCATTTTGCCTTCTTCGTATCTGCAGCACTTAGGAATTCCTATGATGAATGTATTTCCTCCACCTGATTCTTGAATATTGGATAGTATAGATTTTTGTTTTTAAGATTTTTTCACTGCTCTATCAAAACACTGATAAAATTCTAATCTAGCCCCAAAGCTTTAAGTACCATCCCATACGCATAGCCTCAATCTCAAGCAATACTTGAACTCTGGACCTACATACACATCTAACTTCTCCATGAAGCCTCTACCAAGACAGCTCACAGGCATCTCACATTTAGTGTGAGTTCCTACCAGCCTGACACTGCTGTGGGATAATGCTTTTGTACACTGGTTTAATAAAGCACTGATTGGCCAGTAACAAGACAGGAAGTATAGGCAGAATAAGCAGACAAGGATAATTCTGGGAAGAAGAAGTTCAGGAGATGCCAGGCCGCTGTCCAGGGAGCAGCATGTAATGGCACACAGGTAAAGCCATGGAACACGTAGCAACATATAGATTAAAAGAAATGGGCTGAGTTTAAGTGTAAGAGCTAGTCAGTAGTAAGCCTGAGCAGTAGTAAGGCTGAGCAGTTTTAATTAATATAAGCCTCTGTGTGTTTACTTGGGTCTGAGCAGCTGTGGACTAGACAGGACACAAGAAAACTTCCAACTACATGGCACCAAGCCTGCTCCTCCTTGGGCCCTCTCTTTCTGTATTTTTAAGTTAAGCTAAATTCCTCAAACTTATCTTCCAGGCCTCCTTAACCCCTCTGTGGCATCCCAACAGTTAATCCATCAGAAATACTGGATTCACCTGATCACATATTTACCTGTACCATCCATGCACTCCACTAGGATACAGTTCAGTAAGGCAAGAACCATTGTCCATTTTGTTCATTCCCACATTACTCCATATCCCTGGCATTTGGGAAAATGGCATGTACTAAATAAACATTTTCTGAACCAAATTCAAACAAAAATTTTTGAAAAAAAAATAAAAAATGAGTGCATGGAATCTCAGATGTGCCCACCAGATAAATAAGTTTGAAGAACAATATTTGTTCTCACTGAAGAGTGAATGCTTTAGTCAGTTTTACATAACTACAGACATATGCCTGAGGCAACTCTATAGAGAGTCTAGAGAAAGGCTCGCTTAGCTCGCTCATTGTAAATGCAAGTCTGAGACTGTAAGTGCAAAGTCACATTGCTTTGGCTTCTGAGGAGGGTGGTGGAGACCAGGGATGCACAACAGACATCTTTCAAACTGAAGTGGAAAGGCAGTGTGGGAGATGGAGTCCCATGAACCCTCCAGGGCATGCCACCAAGGGCCTAAGAGCTGCCCACTGGCCACACCTCTTAAAGGTCCCGCCTCCTTTCTGCTACATTTAGACTCCATATTCAGACCTTCAGTGACAATCAAAGTACAACATAAATCCAGAATAATAGGCAACAGTGTTGTTTTCTGAAGTCACACATGTGATACTTCTACAAGAAGAAAACCTTTTTTTTAAGTCCTTGGCCTTGTGAAGAAGAAAACGACATTAAAAGCATTTTATCAATGATGGAAAGGTTGCGAGTGGAGAAATCTTCTCTGACTGAATGTTTGTATCAAATTCTGGCATCTACATCAAAATAAAACACAAAACACAAATGTCTCCCTAAGGAATAAGGCGAAGGGCGAACAAAGAAATTGGGACACTGAGTTCTATCTACAAATCTCCTTCCATGTATATGAAATTAAGTGGCACTATACTAAGAGATAAACACTGGTTATGAAAGCAATTTTGTGCCTTTCCTGTAGCATATGAACTAAAGCCATGTGAAGAATGGTATACAAAAGATTAAATGTAGTGTTAGAGCTTGAGTATAGGGGTTGGGGATCCATTCAGTGGTAGAAAGCCTAGCAAAGGCAAGGCTCAGGATTCAGTCCCAAGAACAGGAAATCATAGTAACTTGAGTGCAACTACCTGCCCCAGATGGAAGACCAAATATAACTACTGGAATGTGGCCAGGGCATTTCAAGTCTTGGTCTAGGGGAGAGTTTCTGATTACAGAAACTGGTCTGGGATAATGCTTTCATGACCCTACAGTGCTTATATGAATTTACTGATCACCCCACTTCACCAAAGAAGAAGGTTTCTGTCTCTTTCCAGCACTTATAGTCTTTGAGAGGGATGAGAGAATCATAATTGCACACATAGATAATATTGCCATCTTGGGCTCTGTGCAGAATCGCATCTGAGACATTTATGGTCTCCCTCAGAGTGATTCAAGAGGCAAGTTTAACAATAAATGTCAACTCTTGTTACCTGGAGTGCTGTACACAGATCACACAGTGAGAAGTGAAAGGCAACATGTTCCAGGAATAAAGTGAATTCTGCACACAGAGAAAAATCCAGGAACTCAACAGGTTCTCTGAAACCAGTTTTATATGTCAGTTCTTGCCTTTGAATTCAAAGTGGATAAAACTATCTGGACTCATGGAAGCTAACAGTGTTTCTGTTGGAGATAAAATTCTCTGGTGCCTAAGATATGTGTATAAGTCCAGTTCTCTTTGAGGAGACATCAAGATTAGATCAAACATGACAAAGAAGCTCTGTCAGTGGAGATGCCTATGTGAGGACAAGAGCTGGGGAGGCAGAGCTCTGTCAGACCACAATATGAATCACACCACACACACACACACACACACACACACACACACACACACACACACACACAGGGGAGAGGGGAGAGAAAAGTTGGCTAGAAGAATCTTGAGACATTGTAACAGTCCCAGGATGGTGCAGCAGGGCCTCGAGGGTCATGAAGACAAGATCAGAAGAATCTGCTGTCTCCTAGAGCTGTATCGATCCCAGGCATCTGATGGGCAGATTGGATGTGTGGCCCCAGCATAAATACAGCAATGGGGCTCAGCAACTGGTGTCCTCAGTCAACTTTCCTTCCTGGATTTGAACTGTGCACAGGGCATCTGCTTGACTGCCTCAGTATGGCTCCTAAACAGTAGCAATGCAGGTAATAAGGCATGTCTCCTAAGTACATGGCAGTGCTCTTTCTATCTTCTAAACAAGGAATTAAAAGTCCCCTAAGAGCTAATTAGTGGTGATTCAGAAAACAACTGTCCTACCTTCTGGCTGCAGAGTCTGCTTCTCTCTTAAGGAGTAACATATCTCAGAGCATGTAATAGTTAGGCAACACGAAAGCCTCAAACTCTGAGCACCAAAGAGGAGCCTCAGCCTGATCCTCGCCTAAGTCATCACCAGTCTTCAAACAGGTGTTAAGTGCATTTCCCAGGGCTTTCTTGCTGTGGGATGTTCTGTATGGCAAATGTGTTGCTGATTAGTCAATAAATAAAACACTGATTGGCCATTGGCTAGGCAGGAAGTGTAGGTGGGACAAGGAGGAGAATAAAGCTGGGAAGTGGAAGGCTGAGTCAGAGAAACAGCATGTGAAGATGCCGGTAAGCCACGAGCCACGTGGCAAGGTATAGATTAATGGAAATGGATTAATTTAAGCTGTAAGAACAGTTAGCAAGAAGCCTGCCACGGCCATACAGTCTGTAACCAATATAAGTCTCTGTGTTTACTTGGTTGGGTTTGAGTGGCTGTGGGACTGGCGGGTGAGAGAGATTTGCCCTGACTGTGGGCCAGGCAGGAAAACTCTAGCTACACTGTCTTATTATTAATACTAAACATAACCCCTGATTGAAAGGGAAGGAAATGTCTGAAGAGTAGAACTTGTAGGGTTCAGCCACTTCAATGCCCTGAGAGTGATAAACGGCCAAGTGCTAATACCTGGAGAATAAGACACACCCAGAAGAGTCTATACAGAATGTCTTCCAGGTTGGTGATCCCCAGATTAAAAGAGGAACAGAAGAGGTCACCTGTTTGTTCCATACACTTTCAGCAAGAAATCGATGAGACCATTTTATCCCAGGTGTGTCTATAGGTGGGATAGAGAGTACTTTCTTTTTTATTCCAAAGGCAAGTTCTAAGAAGAAAGAGAACTTTGAAAGAGACCTAGCAAGGAGTCAGTGTACTGTGGAGGTCAGTTTAAGGATGCAAGGCCTGAATCTTCAAGGCCAAGGAGAACTGGGGGAACAGGAATCAAGATATCCAGTAGAAGCCAAGTGTCAGGAGCTGATTCTATCATCCTGGGTCTTCCTTCACCTGGAAGGGCAGAAAAGCTAGAAGCAAGAACACACTGTGGTCTATAGGTAGCCAATCTGGGAATAGGACTTCCTTATTCCTTTCTCTAAAATGCCTGGGGCCTGCTTGGACAGCCCAGCCTCTATATGCCAGACTAGTTCCACCCAGAGTGTAAAGGCATCCCACTTGCTGGAGCCAAGAGTGAACTTTAAAACAGTAAACAAAACAGAGAGCCAACAGTGGCCAGATGACAGAAGAGGAAAACGTGAAGCAAAGTGGTCCCTGCTCTCCGGAGAGAGGCGGGAGGAAGACAGCTAATACATCACTGGCTGCTGCTGAACGGTTTACAGAAATCCGGTTATATTTTTTAATCATCTTGCATTTTAGACCTTTAAAGTACAAATATGGATTTCAAACATATCAAGGGAACAAATTAACTTAGAAAAATGGTAATGCTTTCCAAGGTTGCACCTGCCACGAATTGCTCCAAGTTTGCATTTTCCCTAGGTCTCTGGTGTGTCATTAGGCCAGATTGATTATGTTCCTCCCCCGAACGGCTTCCCCATTAGAGGGTTATTGTATGGAAATTAATGGAAGGTTGGGAACATTTTTTTGCAGCTGCAGTAGTTGGAGTCAGTTTTGATTAAGCGATAGAAACGCAGCAGACGGGGGATCTCTTTGCTTTAGCTGCCTCCTTCATTATCACTGAGTTGAGCAGAGCACTAGCACAGCTCCCTGTGTGGATCTGTGGCTGCCTTCTGGATGATGCTGTTTACACTGACTCATCTCTGTGTTCTTTTTAACGACTCCCAACTCGATCTCACCATTAGTGCTCAAATTTGACGCACAATGTAAAACTACTCTATCTACGCCTGTTCCCTCTCCATACCAGGATCCCTTTCCCCCATACCCCTACTTCAGAGCTGCTCTTTGGAGATGCAAGAATGTGGCTAATATCCCTTGCTCTCAATCCCTCTAGCTCACTTATCCCTTAAGAGAACCTCTTGAGGGGCCCTAAACCAGCAATCAAAGCCACAGCAGCCCCAAGGGACTGCAAGGTGCAAATTGAGTCTTGGACTGGCTGTTTCAGCTTACTGAAGAGTGAGAGCCTACAGCTTTCCTCTCTTCTGGATCTGTCAAGAGCTTGCCATCATCCCAGAAAAACTGGGGCTTTGGCAGATTAGGAGTTGATCTGCTTGTCATGAGGGGTCAGTGTCAGACTGCTGCAGTTGAGAGCAACAAGAACTGACGGAACAAAAGGAAAGGATGGTAGATGCAATGCCTGCAAAGGGACTGGGGATGGGGAGGGAGAGTCTACTCAGGATGGGGTTGGTGTGGCCTTCCCAGCCTGGTCCCTGTAGATCTATTCTAGCTCTGTTTTTTTTCTACATGGTTTCATCTTTTATTTGTTTTCTCCTCTGACTTGTGATTCTAGAGCATCTCTGCAGGGTGTTGTACTGGATGCTGAAGCTGAAAAGCAACAGAGTTGGATGGAGAAGGCAGATATGCAAACAAAAAGACAGTACAACATGATTTATGAAATGCTGATAAGTATTCCAAAAGTGTATTTAGTTGCTTCGGGAAAGCGGCAAAGTAAACAAACAAACAAAAATATCTGCCTGGATCTAGAAAGAGTAGAGAGGCGAGGAAATGCTCAAAAGAGGCAGCCCTGCAACTGGTGACTGGGTCCCCATCTGTCAGTTCTAGGATACTGAACATGGGGTCCTGGGGGAGAAGCCAGCGTGGGTAAAAGGACAGAAGATAAAGGCCTGCACAAAGAGAAGGGTGCTCCTGTGGTTGGAGGTGATGAGGGTAAGGAAGCAGAAACCTATAATGAGCAAGGCACATTAAGAACCTGGGATGCAACACTGATTACCGTGGGGGCCCTGGAGGGTTTTAAACAGAGACATCTTTACTATGATGTTTTAGAAAGTACACGCTAACATGGAAGTGACGGAGGGGCTGATATGGTGATGGGAGCTCACTGCAGCGCAGGAGGCCAGGTAAGTACCCACAACACCCAAGTCCTCTGCCCCAGACTAAAGTCCAAGCCTGTTAGAAAACAATCCCAGAATCCTCTCAGGGTTCATATGCCAAGGACATGTTTTAAAAGTTAACTTTTAAAAACAGCCATATAGCTCTTTAGTAAGTTCCTAGACATAACTGATTAACACTCTCTGCCTCTGGCTAGCAAGGATGGGGTCAACCTAAAATAGGTATTTGCCAGTGGTCAAGATTGAACTCTTGGTTCCCAGCATGATTGATGCTTCCAGGACAACCTCCAAGTGGGCTGCACAGCCCACACCACTGACCTATGAATCATCTCCTTAATCCAGGGAGAAAATTAGCTCCAGCCTTTGAAGAGTGACATCTGCCCCTGAGCTATAGTCCTTCTGCTGAGCAAGAACAGACCTGATTTCCCTCTCTAAGACTCAGCTCCATTTAGGGAACATTTCATTCCCTGAATCTGCCCCACCCCTGCTGGGCACCCACCCAGATCACTTCCTTATCACTGAGCCTGTGTCCCAGGCCCCCACCTTCCACCCCAGCCATACTGGGATAAGCAGCTGCCTTGGAGAAAACCTGGGGTTACAGAAAAAAGCAACAGCCAATTGACCGAAGCTATCTCACATTCCGCCTGCTTTAAGCAGGCTGGGGATTAACTGCGGACAGCTCCAAAATGATATACTAGGAGGCAATTTCTCTTTTCCCCCATGGGCAGCCACCTTCCACCTGGCAGAGTAATCCTCAAGGCTCGTTTGGGAATGCAGCTCATCTTGGTTCCTTTAATAGCCTTAAAGGGACAAGCTGCTTTACCAAGGTCGGGGATTTATGACCCTGATAGAAACCTCTGGAGGAAAGGAGGGAGTCTGTAGCTCCTTCCCACTGAGGTATTCAGCTACAATTCCCGTCTGTCAGTCTGTCTGTCTGTCTGTCTGTCTCTCTCTCTTCTCTTCTTCATTCCTTTCCATCTATCTCTATCCCACACACAATAAAAGAGTGAAAAGTCTAGCAAATGCCTGAAAAGTCACAGGTATTGTTGCAACAGTTAAGTTGTGGTTATTTTGTCCCCTGGAGCACTTGGGGTGCTTACATTGGATTTAGTTGCTCTAAAAGTAAACTGTCACCTGCTGCTTTGAAAAGCACATGATGCCAGGTCATGGTGCCTCACAGGTTGCAGAAGTGGCTGTCTTGGAAACAGGACTATAATTACACCGAGTTGATGAAAGCCTTCACAGTTGAACACCCATCCCTGTTTCCACTTGGAGAGCTTGCCCTATACAAGATCACAGCTTGGTGAGCATCGCCAGCACAGGGTGGCCTGACTCAAAAACCTCAGGACATCAGAAGGGTGGGCTCAAACATTTTAGACCCAGGATGTCATGTGCACAGTTCCCTAGTTTGGCTCAAAAGCTCTGAGTAAGATTCTGGAGGGAAAGACTCAGGCCTGTGTCAGCAGCCTTCCACTACAGACAAGTCCGTGGGTGTAGATGATATCTAGGCGACATCTTGACAAATGTCCAGAGCCTTCAGCCAGCAGCCAGCAGGACAATCATAAGCTGAGCTGTATGTAGGACAGGGCTTACAGGGGCTCCTCACTACACTGAGTGTTAAGTGCTGGGTTTCAAGGAGAGTAAGCAAGTCCCCAAGAAGAGGCTAGTCAGGCCAGCTAGGAAGATGGCAAGGACAGTTCAGGAATTCAGAGAAAGGATTGATTACTAACTTCCATGAAGCCCCTTGATAGTTCAAAAACCCACTAGACCAGGTAACCACACTGTTTGGTCATGGACCAGAGCCAAGTTAAGTAGGCATCAGGAGATGACCAGAGGAGCTGTCACCTGAAGGGCAGTTAGTATATGCCACAGGCCCTGTGGGAAGAGCCACCACCATGGGCTACAGAGGAAAAAGACAGCCTGTGCCAGGAGACAGGCTCCTAATCAGAATCACAGACTTGGGTTCTAGAACTAACTCCAATCCTGTCTACTAGGCCTGTGACTCTAGATAAAATAGATATGGCCAATGTAATGTGGGAAGAAGAGGCAGTGCCATGCAAGGCAGGCAGGCTCAGACCATGGAAGGCTGTGTCAAGCCCAGAGGTGTGAATCTGAAAGCCACACCAGGAGGAAGGCAGGGGTACCCAAGATCGCAGGATAATAAAGTCAGAGAAGGCCGGCTTTGCACTCCTGGGCAGCATATCCCTGAGCAGGTGTTTGTTAGAAATTTGAAATTTGATGTTGAATTGATCAGAAGGAAAATGTCAACAGCAACATTTAATAGCCATGGTAGGATTAAGATACCTGTGCAAAGACAGCAGCAGCAGAGTGAGACCAGTCTAAGTGACTGTCACTTGCATAGCATAGAAAAGGGAGCAAGGAATGGAAAATAATAGCTTATTTGCTTTTTTTTAAGAAATTAATTTGGGAGGTGAGTATATCTGAGAGGAGTTAAGGGGATGATTGGTGGTTAATATGATCAAAATGCACTGTATACATGTATGAAATTCTCAAAGAATTAAAAAAATATATAGTTTTCTCAAAAGAAATGTGCTCAAAGCAGAAAGGAAAAAGAATGGCTCCCTTCTCCCAGAGCCACTCACTACAGGTCACTGGGCAGGGGGGAAATGCACACTTGAGTGTGGGAATACTTACTGCCCTAGCATTTGCCTCCTGTCTTCTGCAGGCCACAGAACTGAAGCAATGTGAACAGTACTGCATGCACCATGTGGATAACAAAGGACAGAAAGTCAAGCTTGTGTGTGCTCACACCTTTGCAGCATTGCCGTTGGTGACCATGAAGGCCAGCGACTCACTCAGAGACCTCCCACTCCTGAAGCTACCCCAACTATGGTGACACCCACTGATGAGTTCTGAGGAGTCACAGGACATAGAGAAAAATCACCCTGTATTCTCCTGAAATCTGTCCCGCCAGCTACCTCACTTCCTCTGCTAAATTCTAAATCCCATGGTGGCTTTGACTGTGGCTTGGACGGCTGTCCCGTTGGCGCTATGGTTCTTGTTTCCGGCCACACACAGTGTGTTCCACTGCATACTTTGATGAGAAGGGTTAAATGACTCGTGACTGAAATTCAACTAAATAAATGCATTCTGTGTCCTCGATACTGAGTCAAAACAAGGGGAGAGTGGAAATACAAACACATAGTAGCTATCCAGTACACAGAGGCTGCCAGTGGATGTAGAGAATGTCAAGGAAACTGACAGAACCCTTAGCTTTAGCCTGTAGTGGGTGTGGGGTGTGTGTGTGTGTGTGTGTGTGTGTGTGTGTGTGTGTGTGTGTGTGTGCATGTGTGTGTTAGAATCACAATCCAAGGGCCTCACACGTTTTAGGCAAGTGTTCTACTGCTGTATAATACCCTCATTAACCTCTTAGTCTCTGTCACAGACAGATGTGACAGTGTCCATGCCCCGAATCACACACCAGAGGAGACAGCTGGGATGACTCCTGTAACGCTGAATCTCCACCTCTCCAGCATCTGACCATTTTACATCACATCTCTAACTTTCCCCAGCCTGGCTAGAAGTCTCCAGAGAAATCCAGGACAATATTGTATGTTGAACAACCAATAAGTAAGAACAAGAGCCTATTTAAAAAGAAGTACAAGAAAATGACTGGAAAGTGAAGGATTAGACAGCTGTAACACAAATTGCTAAATGGTCTTTTTATAAAAAAAACCCAGAGCCTGATATTGGAGTGAAAGCTGAAAGATCAAAGAGACAAAGGAACAAGCCACCTCTTACCTCTAGGACTCCTCAGCCTGAAAAGCTTTCCTCAGCTGAAAGACTGTAGTTCCTATCTCCTCATGCCTTATATACCTTTCTCCGCCCACCCATATCATTTCCTATCTCAACTTTCCTAGTGCTGGGATTAAAGGCTTGTGACTCCCAAGTATTGGGATTAAAGGTGTGTGCCACCACTGCCTGGCTTTGTTTCTCTCCTAGACTGAGTCAATCTGATGTAGTCCAGGGTGGCTTTGAATTCAGAGATCCAGATGGATCTCTGCCTCCCGAGTGCTAAGATTAAAGGTGTGTGCCACCACTGCCTGGCTTTTATGTTCAATCTAATGGCTTCTTCTGTTCTCTGATCTTCAGGCAAACTTATTAGGGTACCCAATATATCAGCACAGACAGCCTCACAAATGTACAAATAAAAAACTAAAACCTGAACAGAGCTGTAAAAGTAAGGATACAGGCATGCCAACTGAGTAACTTTAGTAAGAGGAATTCTCAAGTCTAGGGCAGAGAGACAAAGGGAGAAAAGTATCAGAACAAACTGCCAAGAAACGAACAGAGATGTCTCAAGATGTAAGTGCCAACAAAATCCCAAGGAAGCGGCTTATGGGAAGAATAAGGACAGGACACCTAAATAGACATGTCTGAAATTTTAGGATGGTAAGCTTAAGGAGATCAAGCCTTCTCAAAGAAATAGGGAACAAAATAAAATAGGTCACTGATAAGAAAGCAAGAATCTGGACATCCAGCTGAGCACCAACAAGTGATATTTTAGATTATCCACCTTATTTTACTTTCTTGATATGGACACTGGGGGACATGTCTTCCCCATTCTGATACCTCCTTCTTTGGGTAGAGGGCTCCTGAGTTTTCTCTCCCCATCTCAGGGAGAAGGGTGCCTCTCCTGAACTGTGAGTCTAGATCTGTGATTAGATGTGCGCAATCCAGACCTTCCTTCTGCTTCCCATAGGACCTGGTCCTTGCACTCTGCCTCAGTGGACAAGGAGTCAGCTATCTCTCATTCTTACCAGCATTTCTTAACTCTGGTTTAGCATGTGGATGCCTGCTTTCTTCCACATAGGTTGTATTTATCTGGTAGAAGACACCATCAATAAAAAAAGTGGCATCATTATTTTATGTCCCAGAATGAGAGACAAACACGGACAATTAAGCAATACACTCTATTCTGTCACTCTAAATTTTCAATGCTTGCAGAATCAGATTGTTTCCATTAGATGTTCATGTATGACATATCATTCTTCTGTATGCATAAAAAGGCAAATAAATTGACTAATATATGTCCCAAAAATTTACATTCAGAGGCTGATTATTGTGAATTACATTTCAACTCAGAGTTATGGTCTCTGTGATTTACAAGACATTTCCTCTTTGCCATCAAGAGATAGCTTTGAACTTATCTTGCTCTGGAAGGTTCTCCCAGGCTGTGAGCATCCATTCTGCTAATGCTTTATCTTTTAGAAGGTGTCAAAGGAAGGTTTTTAGACAAAAAACAGGACTTATATTCCCTCCTTACATGGTTCTTAATAGTTTATTGACAGAACCATCAAAAAGTGTACTAGCTTGGTCTTGCTACCAAGAATAACCCAAGTTCATGTGTGTATAGCAGTAACAACTATCATGCAGCTGCCATGGTCAGCGGCAATAGGAAATGCAATCAATTGTGAAAAGCATCTTCAGTTCAAAGTTGGCAAATGTGGACAGAAAGCATCTCTGAGAATCGATAATGTGCAGTGCCATTTGTGGGGGGCAGGGATACCTGCTAGTGCAAGGGCTGTTCCAGCTCTCACATTGTCATGCTTTCAGTGTGCCTTTTGGAACCTGGTAAGGTCTGGACCAAGCAACCTAGACTGTAAAACTGCAGGACAGGGTAACAGAGGTGTTGGTGCTGACTACTAAGAAAACAAGCACAGGAAACGAGCTTTGCTACAAGGAAGTAAGGACAGGAACAGGAAGAGGGGTGATGTGGGTAGAGGAATGCAAGGGCTAGGGAAATGAGACAGGAGGTAAATCACCCCTTCTTGTAGGAGGAAGTACAAGAGAAGAGGTGCTAGGATGACCAGAATGCTGCATGTGCAGAGAACTCTCCCATGGGAGTATAAAATGGATACGTAAGTGTAAATGCCTCTGACCCCTTATCTCAGCTTAATTACGACCACTGGCAAGTCTCACAGAGGAATCAGAGAAGAGTTACTTTCTCAGATGTGCCAGAGGTGGCATCAGTGGGTAGTAGCTATGTGGGAGAGGGCCTGGGTCTTTTCCTTTAAACAGTCCCAGAGAGACTATCTCAACTCATTGTGTATGCCAGGAGCAAATCTAAGAGGTCCCATCTGCATCCACAACGCAAAGTTCAGCCACTCCTGGCCTGAGCCCTGAATTACAGGTGCACACAGGTCTGCGGCTCCCAACACGTTTCTGCAAGCCATTTGATGCAGTTGGAGCAGCTGCCTTGCACCCTTGCTCTGGGAGCCTTTCCCTCTCTAGCCCTTTCCTGTCTAACTCAGCCCACCAGCAGCAAATCACCCCCTGGAAGCTGCATTGCTCCTCTTCTTCCTGGACTCGCTCCATGGGTGTAATTGGCTGTGCGCAGCTCCCCTCTGTCCATAAAACCGTAGATCATGCAGGCAGAGATGGATCCCCAGTGAACCAGAACGGGCTTATGGCTCCAGGAAGGCATGAAGATATGCATATTTTATTTTATCTTCCTTTGAGTAGGGGCAGCCAAGCCCTCTGTCTGCCTGTATACCTCCCTGACTAAATAGTCAGTCACTAAATAATGCATTCCATTGGTTACATGTGATGAAAAGCAAAGACCACTTACAGGGGAAACCAAGTTCAAAAACCTCTCTCCATAGGACCCCTTTCTTCAAGTGATAGACGATGTCTGCACCTCCCTTGCAGAAGACGGACTCAATTAAAACACCTCCTACACCATGCTGCCAGGATCACTTTCGAACGTCTCGGTCCCATAAACATATCATATTATAATATTAATGTGAAACCTGCTCGCTTTATTGCCTCAGTCCCTTCACAGTTCATTGATTAGCCAGATGCCAAGCTCTCACCCTCTTGATGGTGCGTGCGTGTCTTTTACTAGGGAGGGCGCATTATCAATCCCACCCAAAGCTTCTTGTGGAGGATTTCCTATCAATTGTTTCCTTATGGTCTGCAGCATATGGACAGCGTATTCTCTCATCAATCCTCAACAGGCCATTCTTGTCCTTGACAATAATAACAGCATTAATGGATGTGTTCCCATCTCAGGGTGCACCGTTACCTGAGCTAATTTAATTAGGGAGAACCTATTGTTCATCATGCTGCCCTTGTGCCCACCAAAAATGCACTCCTGAGCACTCCTGAGTTGATGATGCTTGTTCTTTTCCAAGAAAGAAGGAAGGTCAGTGAGTGAAAGGTGAAAGTTCAGGGTACTAGTCCTGGCTAACCAGAGCAAGGTCATGAGAGGGAAACAGGAAAGGAATATGCAAACAAAAAAGTTCTTTTTTTTTTTTTTTGCCAAGAACTCTGTGCTCTAGTAAAATTAAGTAAGATGAAAAGTATATCAAGTCACAGCTCTGCCAACTACCAGATTGTGTGCATGTGTGTATATGTGTAGATACGTATGTGGGGGGGGTGCGTTTGTGTGCAAATATGTATATACTGAAAAATGTGTATGTATAGATATATACATACTGGGATGTGTGTGTGTGTGTGTGTGTGTGTGTGTGTGTGTGTAGATATGTATTACTGGGGGGGGTGTAGGGGTGTGTGTGTGTGTGTGTGTGTGCAAATATGTATATACTGGGATGTGTGTATGTGTGTGTAAATACACACATTCCTGGAGTGTGTGTATGTGTGGGTGAAGATATGTATGTACTGGTGTGTGTGTGTGTGTGTGTGTGTGTGTGTGTGTGTGTGTGTGTTGATATGGGGGGTATACATGTGTGTATTTGTGTGGGGTATGCATTTGTGTGTGAAGGCCAGAATTAATATTGCCTTCCTCAATTGATCTCCACCTTGTTTTTTGAGACAGGATCTCTCACTGGATTAGAACTTGCTAATTCAAAGACTGGCTAACTGGGGAGCCCCAGGGATCCTCCTGTCTCCACCTTCTCAGTGACAGGATTACAATCACACACTTACCATGCCCAGTTCATTTACATGGGTTCTGGGGGATCAAACTCAGATTCTCTTGCTTATTCTGCAAGCTCTTTACTCGCTGAGCAATGTACTCAGCCTACTTACCATCTTTTTTACCTTCAAATTTATAGTTCTTTGAGTTTTGATGACCTTGTTTGGAAAGGGGGGAGACGGAGAGAGAGAGAAAGAGAGGGAGAGAACATAGGAATATAGACTCTTTTCAAAAGAATTAATAAGACAATGTGAGTGAGACCATCAGTGCCTGGTCACCACTCTATCACTACTGGCTCTCTCTGCCTCTTTATAAAAAATTTTATGTGTATTGGTGTTTTGCCTATATATATACCTGTGTACCACATTCATGGGTTACCGACAGTTGTGAGCTATCATGTAGGTGCTGAGAATTGGATCTGGGTCCTCTAGAAGAGGAGTCAGTACTCTCAACCACTAAGCCTTCTCTCCAGCCCCTCCTGGCCTTTTTCCATCTCTCGGTGAGTTCATACAGTGTGAGGAAGTTTTAATATATACTTCAGGTCTGTCCTGGTCTACAAGAAGGTGTGCTTCTAAATGAAGGGTGAAAATTAGTTTGGAGAAATGAATCATATTTGAAATGTAGTAGACAGTGTGCATCTTCAAGTTCTATGTCACATTCAACTGCAGAAGCAAAATGGCCCACTGCCCATGACAAGTGTGAATAAAGCAATAGGCTGCCATAAAGTGCATTTCTGGAGTTGAGTGGCAGGCCTCCTCATCTACGTGGTTCTTGACATATCCACAGACTCTGCCTCCACAAATTCAACCAACCATGGATAGAACATATTAAGAATCTACACTGCACATGTGCAGTGTCACTCACTGACAGTAGTTACTGTGTGAGCTGTGTGCAGAATCAACGCCAGGACCCCTCTCTCTTTCTGTGAAATGGTGATCCATCTGCTCGCAGCCTATGACTGTCATGCACACTAGCTCATCTCTGGATTGCATACAGCCCTAAGAGCTGTATTTGTTTAAGGGATCACGACAGGAGAAACTTCTGCACATGTGGGTGCCAAGGATCAGAACTCCTGCCCTCACACTTGCATGGCAAGCACTTTATCAACTAAGCCATCTCCCCAGCACTCGCCTTAGTTTTTGAGACAAGGTCTCCTATATCACAGGCTAGCCTCAAACTCACGTTATAGCCAAAGATGACCCTGAACTTCTAATCCTCCTGCCTGTATCTCCTGCTGGGAACATAGGTGTATACCATTGTTTCCACTGTTATGCAGTACTGGACATCGAGCCTGTGTCTCTACCAAGCACTCTACCAAGTGAGCTGCATCCCAGCCATCCCAGAATGTTTAAAAAGTGGCCAAGCCCCATCCAGGCATCTTGAACCCCTGTAAAACGGAAACATATCCTCCAGGAACAGAGCAGTGAGCTTAGTGCAAACCTTGTCTATGCCAGACTCTCAAACAATGCATGGGGGGGGGGGGGGTTCATCCTCCTTCTGCACACCTGACTTGCTGGAAAACCACAGGATTAGATTTCCCTCACTGGAATGAAAATGATGATTTCTTCACAGTGTGTCCTGCTGCTATCAGGACACCAGCTTCCTAGCTTCCTTATCCTGACCCTCTAGCATTCTTCTCTTTCATAATCTGTGTCCAACTCCTGAGTGAGAAGGCCTTGCCCATGTATACACTCACACACACACACACACACACACACACACACACACAGAAAGAGAGGGGGCAGGAGAGAGAGATACAAACACACATACACACACAAGTGTGTACATAACTACAAACACCATGCAATCCATGGAAGCATACACATGTACATGAACAGATACCTGCACAGCAGTGTACAAACATGTACATATTCACTCATACTATGCACATGTACACACATGCACGTGCATGTACACATGTTCACACACTGGGACCATTCTTCAGCTTTTCTCAGGCTGACCTGTGGACTGCTTCTCTTGCCACTCTCCCAAGCTGTGTCCAGACTGAGAATCTGTCTTCATTTTTCTTCAGCAACACTGATCTGACCTGTAATCCTTCAGGACCCCTCAGTCAGCTAATCAATATGGTTACCTGTGTCTTCATGTCAATTGGTGACAACAGCCCCAGATAATCACAGTGGTAAGTCACACATGAGGATGTGATCCTTCATCGTAGCTGAGAAAGGCATTTTCAACACTGAGTCTCATTTAAGAGTTCTGAAAGAACTCGGCTGTAATTCACTTAGTGGGTGCTGTCCACACTTAGCCATTTAGCAGGTGCTAGATCATTGTTGACACAAGTCAGCCAGTCACCATCATACTCTATCCAGTGGGTTCTCTTCTGCACAAGTCTCCAATCTCTGTCTTAAGAGAAAGGAATAGCTGCCTTTGGGCTCATTTTGAGGCAATCATTAAGGAAAACAAGGTGGTAACATGGGGATCATTCAGCAGAAGTAAACTTCCAGTACATCCCGATAAGGGAGACAGCTTAGCAGAGCATGAAGGGCAGCAGGTTGAGGCTTGGGAGTGAAGAACTCAGACCTGGTGCTACAGTGTTTTAGGTGTGATGTTTTGGCTCTTCCAGCTGCAGCTTCCTTAGCTTAAAGCAGGGGTAACAGTACCACCACCTCATGCACGGCCATGAACTTAGACGCGGTCCTGCCTTGAAAGCACAGGTAAAGACCTCATGTAGTACTGATATTTAACTGCTTAGGACCTTTGTGAGACTGTCTTTGGAAACCACCCTCAAAGAAACAGAAAGTGAACAAGGTCACATTAGTGGGAGGGAGGGAGGAGGAGCACAGGGCTCAGAGTCGTGGCTACCACAAACTCTCCTACTCTCTGGCCCTGGCCGGCTGTTTTACTGCCCTGCCAGAAGGAGTGGAAATTGAACTATGATCCAGAGAGCCATCCGTTCTGCCCATTAGTCAAAGAGGAGCTGGTGAGACCTAATTGTCTTTGAAACATCTAAAGACCAAACCCTTTTTTTGGAGGTCAGGCTACATAGTTGAAAAGCAGGCAGGGCTATCTAGGACGAAAATAAAACCTAACAGGTTCACAGGGTTGACCGGAAATTAGCTTTAGAAGTCTCCTTATGTTGGAGTCTTAATGATGTGAAACATGATAATGGTTTGGATCATAATAAAGAAAAATTACTTTTCTTACCTGAAAAATAACGATAGTTCCGTAAACACACAGGTTTATCATTTAATGTATCCCCAGCTCATGGAGAAGCAAGGTGGGGGGATGAGAGAGAGAGAGAGAGAAGAGAGACCTCCCTTGGCCCAACCCCCATTTTTAATATTCCAAGCTATTAGATTTCAATAACCCACACTGCAGCAATGTGTGTCTCATTTCCCTGGGTGGACCAAATAGGCAATAACAGGCTCTCAGTTAGAACACTAATGTTGTAATTTAGAACTTCTGTCAAGATGAAAGATCTTTGCTGGGATCCTCAGAGGGCCCACAGCAACACTTCAACCCAGGCCCAGATAATGAAGTTTTCATTATTAAATAAAGATATTTTAGGAATGTCATAAACCATAAATCTACTCTCCTCTATCACCCCATACCTCCCTGTGTTTATTTCTAGTGAAGGTCCATCTTCTTCCAGTTGCCCCTAACTCCTCCTAACTTTGAATTTCTTGCTTTTCAACCCTCTAATCTCACTGTGGTGCACTTAGGTTGCTATGGTGATGGGGGAGTTGCTTCTCCCACATCAAGACCCACAGGCTATAAAAAAGGAAGGTGTGTATGATGATGAGTCCCTGCTTCCTCTTTCTGCTCCCTCCTCCCTACTTGTCCGCCAACCAGCTGAGAGACTGGCTCCAGGCAGCTTATCCACCTTGTAGAAATGCTAACATGTATCTGTGGGCTTGGCTCTTCTTAAAAACCACAGAACAGTCCATTTTATTGTGACTGTAGTTCAGACTGAAAACACTAGACTGAGTCCCAGGGAAATGACTCATCTGCTTATCAACTTGCTGAATGTCGGGGTGAGGTTTTCTGAAACCCTACCTGCTTTAGTTACAATGTAAAGAAGACAACCTCAGTGGCCTGTGTGAATGAGGCTCAGAGACCATCCTAGGGAACAGAAGACAATGACTGACATTTGCCTCTAAGAATACTTGATGCTGAGAAGACTCTGTCTGAGGACACGGTTGGTGTCAGATGCATCTCAGTTGCCCACACAAAGAAGAGAAACAGTCCTCTGTCAGATGTGGGGTTGGTGAAGACCTTTTCCCATTCTGTAGGCTGTCGCTTGCCTTGTTGACTGTATCCTTTGCTCTACAAAAGCTTCTCAGTTTCAAGAGGTCCCATTGATTGATTGTTTCTCTCAGTGTCTGAGCTACTGGTGTTATATTTAGGAAGTGATCTCCTATGCCAATGCATTCAAGACTATTTCCTACTTTCTCTTCTAGCAGGTTCAGAGTAGCTGGATTTATGTTGAGGTCTTTGATCCACTTGGACTTAAGTTTTGTGCACTGTGACAGATATGGATCTATTTGCAGCCTTCTACACATTGATATCCAGTTATGCCAGCACCATTTGTTGAAGATGCTTTCTTTTTTCCATTGTACACTTTTGGAACAAGGATGACTGAACTGCTACTCACAACACCAGGGAGGCTACCTGGAAAACAAGACCCCAAGAAAGACACGGGGATCACCCAATGACAGAGAAATAGAATGAGATGTACATGAACAGCCTGGATGTGAGTGGGGGTAATGAAGGGCGAGGGTCAAGGGAAAGAGAGCTTGGGGGAGCAAGAGATCCCAGCTGGATCAAGAACAGAGAGGGAGAACAAGGAATAGGAGACCATGGTAAATGAAGACCACATCAGAATAGGAAGAAGCAAAGTGCTAGAGAGGCCCACAGAAATCCACAAAGATGCCCCCACAATAGACTGATGGCAATGGTTGAGAGACAGCCCAAACTGACCTACTCTGGTAATAGGATGGTCAAACACCTTAATTGTCGTGCTAGAAACCCCATCCAATGACTGAGGGAACTGGATGCAGAGATCCATGGCCAGGCCCTGGGTGAAGCTCCGGGAGTCCAATTGGCAAGGAAGAAGAGGGTTTATATGAGCGAGAATTGTTGAGACCAAGGTTGGATAAAGCACAGGGACAAATAGCCAAATGAATGGAAACACATGAACTATGAACCAATGGCTGAGGGGCCCCCAACTGGATCAGGCCCTCTGAATAGGTGAGACAGTTGATTGGCTTGATCTGTTTGGGAGGCATCCAAGCAGTGGGACTGGGTCCTGTGCTCAGTGCGTGAGTTGGCTATTTGAAACCTAGGACTTATGCAGGTCGCTTGACTCAGCCTGGGAGGAGGGGACTGGACCTACCTGGACTGAGTCTACCAGGTTGATCTCAGTCCTCGGGGGAGGCTTTGTCCTGGAGAAGGTGGGAATGGGGAGTGTGCTGGGGGGAAGGGGAGGGGGGCGGGAGGGGGAGAGAACAAGGGAATCCATGGTTGATATGTAGAATTAAATTATATTGTAAAATAAAATAAAGAAGAGAAACAGGGCGACTAAAATTGGGAACACATTTACCTGTGGCTAATTCACTGTTGGACCACACCTGACCTTTACCTGTGGCCAGGTCACTGTTGGACCACACCTGATCTTTACCTGTGGCCAGTTCGCTGTTGGACCACACCTGATCTTTACCTGTGGCCAGTTCACTGTTGGGCCACACCTGACCTTTACCTGTGGCCAGTTGACTGTTGGGACACACCTGACCTTTACCTGTGGCCAGCTCACTGTTGGACCACACCTGACCTTTACCTGTGGCCAGTTGACTTTGGAACACACCTGACCTTTACCTGTGGCCAGCTCACTGACCATACCTGACAAGTCAGCTTTCTTAAACATTCAGGGGAAACTTTCCATTCTATCACAATGGAGTAAAGGAATGTTTACTGGCTCATGACCAAATGCCTCTCTGCTGTGCACTGGATCATATCCCAGAAGATGAAGATTCACTTATACTGATAATGTATGAGATCACTCTCTTAGGCAAGAACTATTACTACACTCACAGTGGATTAATGCATAACCTGTAGTTTTATTTATACCCATGGTCCAAACAAGCAAAAAAGAACTATTAGGTAAATAAAAAATAATTTGTAAATATATCCAACAACAGTGATGAGTCTGTGACTTCCACATCATGTAATTTCTGCCTCAATAGTCAAGCTGGTAGATATTGTTCTGAGACACCAGAAGATGGCAGTGGGGGGAGGGGCACTCTGTCATCCCTGTTGTCAAATAGGCTTCCAGAACAGCTGATATCAGGAAAAAGTACTTGGTTCAGAATATCTGAGATCCAAATAAATATGTATATGTATATGTATATATATGTATATATATATAAACATGTATATACACATGTATATATCCATATGTACACACACACAATCTAGGAGTACACTTCATTTTGGGACATTTACTGAGGGGAAGGGTAAGACCAACCATAGAATGCTATCAGTACCCAAATTAGTTGAAAATAAATTTCCCATCTCAACACTAAACAAATGAGGGGCTTTTTGTGTGATAACACTCATGCCCATTTGTAATAGGTTGCTAAGATTCACTAATTTAAAAAAAAAATCTCATTTGAAGATAGTTAATGGTTTCTGTGTTACTACAAAGCGCTAGTCAGACTACACAGCTCTGAACTTCAGGGTCTGTGCTGATTACTACTCAATTAGTTTTGATTCAATTCACTGAAGAAAAATGTCCATTTCATTAGTGTGGCGAAATAACCATTGGACACAAACTGTATTTCCCTGCATTGCTATGGTAACCAGGATGACACAGCTGAGCTTGGAATGTTAATGTCTTCCCCAGGACTACATTCTAAAGTGAACAAGTCACTAAATCTCACTGAGTGGGATTGGCTAATGCCAATATCCTTGCTGGAATTGACAAGCCAAAGAGTCTAGTAGACACCCAAGAAGGCCCCCTTCCTGCTACTCAGTCCCCTGCTGCTCCACTGTGGGGGTCTTATGGGAAAAAAATTAGATAGCTGCTTTCCAAGTTGTATGTCACATGTAGAAATCTACCTGTAAAGTGAAAAGCATTGACATCTTCCAGACCCATGTCCACTAGTGCTGCTTGTTCAGCGGATTAGCATGACTGCTGGGGTGATGGGCTGGCCTCACGTCCTCATGAGTCCATTGCAGCCAGCCAAGGCCAACCTTGTTGACACAGTTGAGGGGCACGCTGTAGGCCACCAGCCTGGAATACTGGGCCCTGGGGTTGACTCTTCCCTTAACCCCAGTAAATAGGCAAAAGATGGGAAGATGAATTCTAGACTCTTGAGGCCCAGCAATTAATCTGTTTGTATGGCATTCTAGACTCCTGAGACCCAGCAATTGATCTGTTTGTGTGGGATTTTTATCCCATAAGTGACACTGGAACAATGGCAGACTCCAGGAATGATAGATATGGGCATTGTTTAGACATTTATCAGAGCAAATAAGCAAATTAGACTATAACAAAAAGTGCATTTAAGAAAATAAAGTTTGCAGGTTAAGTGGATAATTGCTCACATTTCCCCCCAAACTGTGTCAGCACAATTCTAGATTATCAATTAGTAGCTAATTGCTATGTACTGTGTTCAATGTTCTGTGCCTTGGGATACAAAGATTAAAGCCACAAGCTACCCATCAAGCTGCCTTTCTGAGAACAGGCTGTACCTGCAAGTATGCTGAGAACAGACCTCACATATTTCATTCTCACCCTGGCACTCTGAGGAAGTGTCAGTGCCATCTTACAACCAGGCACACTGAGGCTCACAGAAGGTACTTGGCTAGCCAGTTATGAGCTAGTTACAGCAAGTACTAGGAGCAGTACTACAAGTAGGGGAGGATTTGAACCAAATCTGTGTGACTCCACACTGTCATTGCCAATCACTACACACACACACACACACACACACACACACACACACACACACACACACACGAGAGAGAGAGAGAGAGAGAGAGAGAGAGAGAGAGAGAGAGAGAGAGAGAGAGAGAGAGAGAGACATACACACACATACAGAACATCCAAGTGGTAAGTTCTTACTGAGGACTACAAAAGTGTCCTGCCCACAGGTGTTAATTAATCCAACTTCTCTCTTAAAATTCAGCTTCATTAAACAAAACCAGAGCACCCCCACCTCCTCTATTGACCAGTACTCTGCATGTGCAATTCACCTTTGTGTTAGAATGCTCATGCCAACACAGGAATAAGATGGTGGGGTGAAACACACCCAAAGGCAGAACCAGGAGCTTCTCCCAACAAAGGCAAACTCAGCCATCTCTGCCATCCCTGAATCCTGCCCCAATTCCAGTGCCTCCTGCAGGATCACAAACATCTGAGCTTTTCTACTCTGAATCATGACCACGTCACCATCAACAACATTTCTTAGGCTTTGGAGTACGTCCTGTTTGAGTCACTCTATTCTCACTCCCTGGGCATATCTGTGATTTTTATTCTGTTTGCTTTTGCTTGACGTGATTTTATGTCATGATTTTTATGTCACCTTTACACATCTTCAGATAGAGTGCTCAAGGTATCTATAGCCTTTGAGTTTATAGACTGTCTCTTCCTCTCTCATTGCTTGGTGGTAGGTGGGCCCAGTTGACACCAGGACTTCAACTCAGGGACTGACCAAATGGCTGCCCCTTCAAACATGATTTGGGGCAGAATGAGCAGGCACACAATCAAAATCAAAAGTAACACAGGTGGTGGGCACACCTACCACTCCATAGTTTGACCTGGTTGCCAGAGTGGCACCTGTGAAGATACATTCCAACAATGCCTGATTCCTTTTAATATCACAATAGCACCTCCAGGGTTTAAGACACTCTACCCCAACTACGGCACCATGGCAGATACGGAAACAAAAGCAGGAAGATGCTTGTCTTCTCTTGCCTGCTTCCTCTGAACTGGGCCTTAAAATAAGTCTCTGACTTTCCTCTAAAGTAATTCACAGACCCTTACTCCAAATGGACAGGAGAAAGGAACAAAGAGCAAAGATAGACAGGAAGGTAGGTATAACTGTCAAACCTTTCCACAGCTGGATCTTGAAAGAATCTACCTTCTTCGATTACCTTCTCCCTCCTGACTTCCTTATTTACCAACACCAAGCTGCAAGGATGTCTAGTCTTTATCAGCAGGCCAGGTTCACATCTACTGCAGCACCACCCACCCAACAACTAACCACACTTGGACCACCTCCTGATGGCTCTCATCCCAACTCACTGTCTAAGGTCTCTCTGCTTATCTGCCGCCCCCCACACCCCCTGCACTGTTACCACTTAGGCCACTGTTTTGCACACTCCCAAACAATCATTTTGAAGAGGTCTGGTGAGGGGGAAAGTCACTGCCTGTCATCTGAAGCAAAATTTAAAAATACTTTGGAGAACTTCAAGTTTCATGAGAAATGAAAGCTATAAAACAAAAAATGTTTTGGCTAATAGCATTCTAAAAGAACCCTGGTCAGCTTCGGGAGAAAATTATGTCTCGGTTTACATAGCCCGACTCTATACATTTATTTATTCATTCATTCTTTCAATAAATACAGAGAGCTTATTATATTGCACAGGCTGTGCCAGGTAGCAGAGCAATAACCATGAAGGAAATGCTCTTCTAGTCCCTGTCCTCAAGGAACTTAGAATTTATGGGTGAAATTAGCATTTAAAACTTTAAACTTGAATTTATGTTGTGCTGTTAGAAAAAATTCGGGACACTATGGAAGGCCATAAAAAGGCATCGAATGCAGACTTCATATGTCACAGAAGGACACTCAATGAAGAAACTTGAGAGGTAAGATTACCTCCCCACTGTGAAGCACAAAATTGGGTGGCAATGAATGTCCCCAACAGAGAAAGCAGAATGTCAGAGCTCATAAATGGCCCTACCAACCATGTGACTAACTTCACCCATGATACTGACTGTGGGTGGACGGCCCTCCCACTCACTGCTCCATCCAACAAGGCTAGCAGAGCCTTGACTCAAGCTTGTGCCCAGTCTTCCAAGCTCATGGAAACCACTCCTAGATCTAGACACTTTCCTCCATTTGTACCTTTTTGGTATATGATTAGAGCAGTGGGTACACTCTGGCAACATGTATAAGCATCTACCTGTGTCTACACCCCCGGGGTGGAACTGAGGCTCCCAGCTCTAACATAGTTACTAGAATGAGTCAGGTACACAATTCACACACTGAATGATGAATGAATTCAGTGAAGAGAGTGAAGAGGCAAAATTATGAAACTATAGTGATTACTGTCAGTTATGTACAAATATAGTGTGATTTCACAAGCAAATGTTGAGAGTTACCCTAAACCCTAAATCATTTCTGTTAGTATGAGCACTTTTATAAAATAATAAAAAAAAGAAAATATAAAAAGTATGTGGAACTCTCAAAACTGCTTACACTCACAATAACACAATAAAAGAAACATCAGCTAGGGTTGAAATTCTGCTGTGAATTAACAAGATCCAGGAAAGACTTCCTTAAAACTATGCTTTCACATTTTCTGCCTTACCTCCCTACTGACCTACAGATGAAGTAGACGTCTGCCCTACTTTGCTTCCTATTGCTGCGACAAACACCATGGCCAAAAGCAACTGGAGAGGAAGGAGTTTATTTGACTTAGGGTCCCATCACAGTAAATCACTGAGTGCAGTCAAGGCAGAACCTTGAGCAGGAGAGAAGGCTGGAATTGTGGAAGCTTACTGTGCTGCTCCGAGCCTCATGTTCACCTCCCTTTCTTATACCTCCCAGAACCATCCCTGCCCAGGGGTGACATCACCCACAGTGAGCTGCGTCCTCCACATCTACACTTAACCAAGAAAATGCCACAAAGACTTGTCTACAGGCCAACCTGATGGAGACATGAGCTTAATTTCGGACCCCTTTCCCAGGTGACTCTAGTTTGTGGCAAATTGACAAAAACTAGCTAGCACAAAGACTAAGAAAGTCTAAATCTCTTGGAAAGTGTGTATAACCCCTGACAATGAGATGAACTTCCTTTCTATGGTACCGAGGAGACAGGAAACTGAAGGGAGGGATTTCCAGCTTCCAGCCTGTTCTTACTGTCAGCAAGGTTCTCCAGGGGGTGAGTCTATTCTGAGGCTGCGAGTATGGTGGTGTTTAAAGGATGCACGTCATGCCAATGTGGACAGAGGAAATCACACACTGTCCCTGCCCTGGATGAAGAGCTACACTTGGTCAGTGGCTGCTGAGAGAGGAAAAACCAGTTTCCTCCAGGGATGAGCTCCCACGTAGGTTGTCCAATCCCAAGTGGTCAGCCCTGGACACATGTACATACAAGAAAAGCTAAATGGATTCAGTAAGTTATACATATACGTATACATATGTCTATAACAATAATAAAGAAGAGATCATGAATTTGGGAGCGGGACATGGGAAGGGTGGAAGAAGAGGGGAGAAGGAAGAATGATGTAGATGTAGAAGTCATGGATGATGTTCTCAAAAATAAATAGGGCTGGAGAGATGGCTCAGGAGTTGAGGGCATTGGCTGCTCTTCCAGAGAAACCAGGTTCAGTTCCCAGTACCCACATGGCAGCTCGTAACCATCTGTATCTCCAGTTACAGAAGATCTGACACCCTCTTCTGGCCTTCAGCAGCACCAGGCATGAAAGTGATGTGCATATATATGCAGGCAAAATAACCCACACATAAATTAAACTTTAAATTTAAAACTAAAAATAAATACAACTATTTTTTCCCAAAGAGGATGCATGTCAGCTTTGGCCTAAGTGAGGTAAGACAGTAACAGATAAGAGCCACAGCACCTGGTCAAACAGACACCAGAAAACACTGTACCAGCAGTCAGGCAGGATCCATGCTGCAAGTCACCCACTGGAACAGAGCTGTAACCGTGAATGATGGCAGACACCTGGAAACTGAGACAACTAGACCACCTTTTCTCAGTAATAATGACTGGCTCAGGATTCAATCAATATGTCTCCCACACACACCATATAAACACACACGCACGCACGCACGCACACATGCACACACACCCTGCTTGAGAACTATGGAATTCCCTAGAACTAATCTAATGTTTGCAGTTCTCTGCTAATTTTTCGTCTGTGTAGCTAAAATGTGTGTCTAAGCTTCTAAACCTTTATTTAATCACCAAGCATGTAACAATTATGAGAGAAATACACCCAGAAACAACATCTATTATTATGGTGATCATGTGTCCTGGGTTGCTCGGAACACTCCCAGGACGTTGATCTGCTGCCTCAGAGTCTGTGCTGTGTAACAGTCATCCCAGAATCATTTTTAAAAAACAAAACATTAAGATAAACAGATTTTGGCGACTTCTGCTTTACAACTCTAGCGTCTGTCGGGTTCTCATTTAACAATATGTAATGAGCAGAATTCTGATTAACAAGTGATAAAATGGGACAGATGACAAGTGGCAGCCCAACCTCTGCCAAAACACGTGCAGCCCACACTATCCGAGACAGCATGAACCCTGGTTATGAGAAGGGGGCTCCATGTAGGTAATGAGGCCTGCTACTTCCTCTGCTCTGGGCTTGATGTGTGCTCAGCACTGCTGCCCCTGCTGGTCACTCTGTATACCAGCAGCCAGCTGCACTGGGACCAGAACAAGGCCGAAAGGGAGCAATGATCAGCCACCAGTCACACAAGTGTGGGATGGGATAAAAATCCCAGGCTTAGCATGCATGACCCGTATGTAAACCATATGAACTTGACTGTCCTACACAGACCTCAGGAGTTGTATTATGAACACTGTTTCAGGAATTTATGTTATGACGCTACAATGATTGTGTAATATAACCCACAACTGATTTGTATCATATGTGTGTACTTCATTACTCTGTGATGCTTACTTATTGTCCCCGTGAAACACATCATCCAAAAAGCACACAATGAAGTATTAAATATGGAATTTCTAGACCTTAGGAAACTTAGTGGGGAAGATAGCCATGGCACACTTCTCTGGTGGGCACACACCTGTCTGACACCCACTGGGTTACCATTGGCTTTAGCCAGTTGTCATCTGAAGACTCACATAACATGCCTAGTGATGTGAGTTTAGCAGATTCAGTTACAGAGGTTTTGATCACAATGCCAGAGAGCCTGACTTTTCAGTTAAACCTATGAGTGTGTTTCAAAATTCTACTCCCCATTCCAAGTTTTTCTCGAATATATGCAAAATGTGTAGCTACAGCTTTGAAGGTGTATTAGTCACTCTTCTGTTGCTGTGATAAGACACCATGACAAAGGTAACTTATGGAAGAAAGTTTATTTGGGTTTATGGTTCTAGGGAGATAAGAGTCCATAATGGTGGGGAGGCACAGTAGCAAGCAGCATGGTGGCAGCAGCAGGACACTGAGAGCTCACATCACTTGCAAGCAGAACCCACAGAAAGAGAAGCAGAAATAGAATGAGGCTATATGATCTCAAAGCCCAGCCAGGTGATGGACTTCCTCTAGCAAAGCCACACCTTCCAGACCTCCCCAAACAGTGCCATCAACTGGGGACCAAGTGTTTAAATGTCTGAGATTATGGGGTACATTTCTCTTCAAAGGATCATTGTCTCCGTTAGCTGCAGAACTCCACTAAGAGTTCTATTATGTAGGTTTCATATTTGTGCCCTGAGAAACAGAAAGCCCATCCATTACAATAACATCTCTTAAATACAATTCATAAAAACAAAGTGAAATTACATGCTGGCATGCTCAAGGTCACTCTGTCTGGGTAAAATAGTTGCTCTCATGGTAAATGTTACAGATCTGAATAAAAAGTTGATGTGTGAAAATTGTTACTTGCACTTACAGCAATGACAGGATATAAATTTTAGGCACATGGTATGATTGTAAATTTTGATTGCTAACCTAATGGGACTTGGAATCACCATGGAAATACATCTCTGGTCATGTCTGTGAGGGAGTTTATACACTGGGTTAATTGAGGTGGGAAGACTCACCCCCAGTGTGGGTGGCACCATCCCCACAAGCTAGGTCCTGGCTTATATAAAGACGATAAAGTCAGTTCAACATCATAATTTATTGCTCTCTACCTCCTGACTGTAGATGCAATATGGCCAGCTGCCTCACACAGTTTCCTCACTGTGGCAGACCATACCCTGGAACTGTGAGCTGAAATAAGTCTGGCCAGCTTTTGTCAGGTATCCAGTCACTGCAACAAGAAAACTAAAACAATGTACTAATTAATTTAAGAAACCTAGGCTGGGGCTATAGCTCAGTTGTCAGAGTATTTGCACCAAGCCATGGATTCCCAGCACCACATAAACTTGATATGGTGGTACATACCTGTAATCTCAGCTCTCAGGAGGTAGAGGCAGATGGATCAGAAGTTCAAGCTCATCCTAGTCTATGCAGAAGTTTGAGGCTAGTCTCAGATACATGAGATCCTCTCTCAAAATAAAATTAAATAAGACCATAATGTAAATTAAGAAACTGGTGGGAGAGGCTGGAGAGATAGCTCAGATGTTAAGAGCATTGGCTGCTCTTCCAGAGGTCCTGAGTTCAAGTCCCAGTAACCACATGATGGCTCACAACTACCTATAATGGGATCTGAAGCCTTCTTCTGCCATGCAGGCAAAAATGCAAGATAGAACACTCATACAAGAAAGAGAGAGAGAGAGAGAGAGAGAGAGAGAGAGAGAGAGAGAGAGAGAGAGGAAGGAAGGAAGGAAGGAAGGAAGGAAGGAAGGAAGGAAGGAAGAAAAAAAGAAAGAAAGAAAGAAAGAAAGAAAGAAAGAAAGAAAGAAAGAAAGAAAGAAAGAGAGAGAAAGAAAGAAACCAGTGGGGTAAATCTAATCTTCACCCCTCAACAAGGAAACTTCTCTTCACAACAAATGGAGACCATTGCAGAAAACCACAACCAATCAAGATGCAGAGTTGTGGAACTAAGTCTCACCTGATTCCCAGTTGCCAAGGCAGGCACATAACATACTTCCTTATGAGCCAACCTGGAGTCTGCCTAAGGGCCTAGCAATAGGTGCTGTCCAGAGCTCCTGATTGTGCCTAGCCAATGAGGTGTGACCATACAATGTCACTGGATAGGGATACAACCTCAGTGCTGGGAGGAGGGTATATAAGGCTTTCCCCATTACTGAATAATGAGTTTGCTGTTTGCCTTTCACCTGACTCCCAGTGTCTGTGTCGTTGATATGGTGCCTTTTCACCCCCTCCCCCAAGGGAGCCATTAGCATCCAGCAACATCCTACAACACAATTCCTGTACCTAAGGCTCAGGGATCATTGTGGAAGATGAGGAGGGAAGATGGTAAGAGCCAGAGGAACAGAGTTTTCTGTATGTCTCCTAGGAATGTCAGAAGCTATACCTATGAAGTCTCACTAACATGGCTGCCTGACCAAGGACCACAACAATAGACATGCTAATGTGGATGGATGGGAAAGCCTACAAGGCCTCAATCCTACACAAAAAACTACAGGCAACCAAGGAATGCTGAGAGTGGGAGAAATCATCTTCCCCGGGGAAGAGCATACCAATTAATTATCCAATTCCAAATGATCAGCTTTGAAACACATACATATAAGCATCACAGAGACTAAGCAGGTTGTATTTATGCATTTAGGTACATAAACACACAACTACAATTAATGAAAAAAGTGTCCATGAATTTTAAAGAAAGCAAGCAAGGGAGAATATATGGGAGGATTTAGAGGGAAGAAAGAAAGGGGAAAAGTAATGAAATTGTATAATAATCTCAAAAAATTTTAAAAAGACACCCCTGGGGGAGGTCTGGATGAAATGTGTTGGCGTGCACATTATTCACAAAGTGTGTCCCAGAATGCTTTGCTACTCCAACAAAAGAGAAATTGTACTTAAAACAGCCAAGTTACAATTGTTTGCAGCAACATTTATACAGGATTCAATGATGAACAGTACCAGCATACAGTGTATGTTCTCTCTGAGTTATCTGCTGTAGACTAGATATTTATGTCCCACTGAAATCTGAGTTTGGAAATGCCAGGCTTTAGGCTGATGGCCTTAGATGCTGAGGGTCTGTAGGTTGAGAGTGGTGGGGGCCACATGCTTATGATCAACTCCCAATGAAGGAGATCACAGACAGATCCTGGTGTTTTCTGCCTCCAAATAAGGACACGGCAGAGAGAAAGTTGCCTACCTGTGAACCAAGGATCTTAATCTGTTGGTCTTTTTCTAGAGTTGTAAGAAATAAGCACTGCTCTTGAAACCCACTCAGCCTGTGGGTTAAATTACAGCAGATTTAGCACCACAAAAAGGTTATAATTGCCCTTTGGAAGAACTACTTTATAGATAAATGCAAGTATCATCCAATATAGTGATCGAGGCTCACGTTCTCTAAAGTGAGGTTCATTTTGTTTGAAAGAAGTTGCAAGTCTTTAATCAAACCAGTGAACCAATGAGACATTGCCACTAGCTTTTGAAATATAACACACACTATAATTATTAAATGAGAATCTTGAAAACAGAAAAATGACAAGATGTAACCCTATAAAAGCTGTAGCTTGAGTTTTCCTGCCTGGCCCACAGTCAGGACAAATCTCTGTCACCTGCCAGTCCCACAGCCACTCAGACCCAACCAAGCAAACACAGAGACTTATATTGGTTACAAACTGTATGGCCGTGGCAGGCTTCTTGCTGACTGTTCTTATAGCTTAAATTAATCCATTTCCATTAATCTATACCTTGCCATATGGCTCGTGCCTTACCGGCATCTTCACATGCTGTTTCTCATCGTGGTGGCTGGCAGTGTCTCTCTGACTCAGCCTTCCACTTCCCAGCTTTATTCTCCTCCTTGTCCCGCCTACACTTCCTGCCTAGCCAATGGCCAATCAGTGTTTTATTTATCGACTAATTAGCAACACATTTTGCCATACAGAACTTCCCACAGCAAAAAGCAAAGGAAACAAAGATGGTGAGAGACAAAACCTGATTTGATTTTGAAATTCTGTAAGTATGCCCTGGATTGTAGAGGGACGTTTCTCTGGTCCCACCTAGTCCCATAGTCCCACAGCCGCTTATAAAATAATCATTCAGAGGTTTAATATTAATTGCAAATTATATGGCCTACAGCTCAGGCTTCTTACTAACTAGCTCTTATAACTTAACTCAACCCATAGCTATTAATCTACTTATCGCCATGTGTTCTGTGGCCTTACCTGTGTCCCATTATGTGTTGTTCCTTGGACGCGGTTTGGTATCTCCTCTCTCTCTCCTTTCTTCTCCCTTCTCTTCAGTTCAAATGTCCTGCCTGACCTTATTCTGCCTCACCATTGGCCAAACAGCTTTATTTATCAACCAATCAAAGCAACATATATTCACAGCATACAGAAAGACATCCCACAGCAATGGACCTCTGAGAGCAACTTGTAGCGAAGGCATGGAGGTGCTTTCAATAAACATGCAGTCTTGGGTTAGAACCACACAGTTTTGGTCTGTAAATCTTTGTTTATATAAGTCTTTTTTAAAGAAATTCAAACAAAATATATATAATCATAAACAATATCTTTGAAGAAGACTACAATTGTATGGGGGAAAATGAATAATAAGCCATAGCGAAAAAATTCCTTCTTTAGAGAAATAATGGGGTCATGGTATCTTAGATACTTATCCATGGCTTTAATAAGGTATCCTGACAAAGATGACATGGGAAAGGAAGGATCTACTTTGGCTCACAGTTTGAGGGCACAGTCCACTGTGTTGGGGAAGGGATGGCCGCAGGAGATAGCTGGTCACATGGCATCCACACCCAAAAAGTAAAGGCAGACGAGCTCTCATGTTTGGTGAGCTTTATCCTTTTTGTGCAAGCTAGGACCCTACAGCTCATCTACTGGATGATTCTAGGTCCTGCCAAGGTGACAATCAATATAAATTATCACATGTAGTGCCCGAGGTTGATATATGAGAAATGAAGAATAATTATTCATTTGTGTCATCAAAGTCAACATAAGGACATTTTATTTTACTTTAATGTATTTCGTATATTGCTTTTACTTTCTAGTTTTTAAAATAGTAATTCTTACATCCTCCCACAGATAAACTCATGTCAAGTGATTAAATACATCTTTACAAATTTAAATCTTGCTTCAGAGTTTCCTTTCAACATACGGATTTTTTTTTTAACCTCAGCTTCTGGGCAGGTCTTGTGTCCCACAGCCAAGTGATGGAAATTTCTTCCCAATGCAACAGGAACTGCATGCACGTGCATGTCAGACTCCTGACCCTGGTGCTGTCTTCTCGACTTGGGGGCTGCCCTCTGATGAGGAACAGATTCTACCAGCAGCCGCCCCTCAACTGAAGTGGTGAGCCATAGAGGCATGCACACTTGGAGCTAGAAAGAAAGAAGTTAACACCATTCTGTCACTGCTGCTGCCCATGAACGCCAGGAAAGTGTCCTCATCTCTTTCCCCTCCCCACATATCTTGGGAACTAGGAGAGGTGTCTTTCTAGACCAAAGTGAGAACATATTTCTTAGAGATGCCAGGCCTTCACTGCAGCAGCAAAAACCCATCTGAAACAGCATACATTCTAGTTGGGCATGGTGATCCAGGAGGCTGAGGCAGAGGGATTGCAAATTTAGGTCAGCCTAAGCTATATGAAACCCTGTCTCAGAACACATATATGTGTACATTCTGCAGACATGCTGATTTCTGTAAAGTGAATATATTTTTAAATACAGCCAATTACAGAACAAAAATGTTTGTAAATGACTCTACTTGGGTTTTTTTTTCAATCAAACATATTAATTATAGAAGTTAGGGTCTGTCACTGTAAGTACCTTTTATGAAAATCCACCTTCTCTACAGTTGGAAGAGTTCATAGGATGGCTGGGATGGGGTTGGCTCTAGGAAGGAGATCTTGATTTAGAGATTGAAAACACTATCAAAAAATTTCTTGAAACCCCTACTTAGAAACAAAGACATTTTGAACTTGTTTATAAACTTTCACATTGACAATAAAAGTAATTAGCATTTCTAGTTTTTTAGCCTAGTATCTTAAACAGCAAAATTGTGTTATTCAACAGAGATTTGCTTTGAAACATGTTGTTTTTTGGATGGTTCTCACTGAAGCATATCTTGTCCACCAGTTTTTAAGAGGGCTGCCCTTCTGAATGCATGTGGGCTTTATATCTGGGCATGACTGCAAGTTAATAAATTGACAGATAGTCATACTTTCAGGAGCTATTAGAAAGCAGTTCTCCAATTTTCTGATTAAGTTTGAGTTAGTTGACTGTCTTCTAGGGATAGCAAAGTTCTAAATTCCTTGAAAAACCATCATTTTCCCATGGTTATCAATACAATCTATTAAAACTCTACTTGTAAAGAAAAAAATACTGCCTGCACAGCACCAAATGATTTGCCTATTTCACATTACTGACTCCTACTGAAGATGCCCATTTTATAAATGAGGATGTCTCAGCTTACAACGACTGCCTAGCTAGCTCAGACTCTCAGTCTAGATAGAAATAGAGCCAGGAGACAAAATCCACATATATGGGACCCCAAGCACGCCCTCCTTTACTTTATCACACTGCTTTTGTCTTCTAGCACAGATCTTTGCACATATACCCATCATTCGTGTTTCAGCTGGGATGACATGGGGTTCTGTTGAAACGGATGCTCACACTTGGTAGCCTTCACAAAACACAATTGCCTGTCACTATCAGGTTGAAAGCTTGGGACAGGACTCTTTCTAATTACTTCGCACAGCAAACTAAGCCTCTCACACTCTGCCTGTGTCAACCAGAGGCCAGGCATTTAGAATTATTTGTGCAATATTTGTTAAATGTTGAATTTGTGAGAGAAATATGAGCTGATGAGGGACTGGGGGGAAGACAACAGCTGTGTATTTTGATCTTACCTACCTCTAGGCTAACATTTTCACTGTTTTCTTGGCTTACTTCATGTCTAATTGGTTTATTTAATACATATTCATTTTGCTGAGTTCCAGGCACAGGAGCCCTAACAGTGGATGTGTCTCCATCTTCGTGGGGCCAACACTCTGTGAATGGAATCTCTCTGTCAGTCTACAGCTGTTGTGGGATGGCTGAGGTGGCTGCTGCTTGCACCTTGCTGTCCCTTTTATATAATGCAACTGTGTCTGCTCCATTTAACTCCATCTCATTCAGCAAAGCACCTCAGAAACAGAAACGGTGTGTCACCACAACATTTGTTTTCATTCTATATTCTCTTCTGTCCTCTACATACTGTGGTAATTCTCCAACTTCCCTAGCAGCCTGTGGCCACCAGCACCCTAGCCTAATCCCTGTCCATAGCAGAACTTCTAAAGAACTGTCACTACAAGAACTGGGCACCTGGCTTGACATATTATTTCTGATCCAGCAACCCCAGAAGTGCTCCTGGGTATCTTGGACTTACAGATGCTAAAACTGTTTCTCAAGGAACATGCTTAGAGGAGACGGTGCAGCCAGGCAAAAGTTAGGTGGGGAACTTCTTGCTACCTCAGGGCTGAGGCAGGGTTTCCTTCTAAGGCCTCTCATCACTGCCTTTAATCCATTCACAACAGGTTTGACCACAGAGTGACCTTGACAAACTGCAGAAATGTGGAAAGCTCAGTGTGGAACATAGGCCTCTGGCCTTGTCCCCAGCCTCCTATCCCAGCTGTTCCCAAGTTCTCCTCTCCCTCTAAGCACTTCTTCCCACAACACAGCAGGACCTTTCATGGCTTTTTGTGCGATTACTCCATCTCTGCCCTATGTCATTTCTCCCTCTAGCAAAAGCCTGTTCTTTTCATACCCACTTCAAAGCGTTCTTCCTTTGAGTAGCCATCTCCGGCTTCTCCAGAGAGTAGCTCCCTCCTCCAGGCATCCGTGGTGCACTGTATAATCATATAGTCACTGGACTTGTCTACCTGTCATCTAAGCTTTGTTTATTCCTCTTCCTGCTCCTGCGGGCAGAGCCACGCTCTTACTCACATGCCTTCTGGGAGCACAGCACTGAGCCTGCATATAATATGGTTGGGAAAGCTCTAACTGAATAGTAAATGACTTTCTCTCTTCCATACTCCCTCCCCATTATCTCATACCCAATGAGGCAGGAAGATCCATCCACCCAGCTGCAGGATGGCAGGAAGACTCCTCTGCAGTGAAAAGCTAGACACTGAGGTTGCAGTGGCCATGGCCAATCCCAGTGTTACCAGCAGAAATGCAATTTTCAGATTGTCTCCGTGTGACTTGTTAATGCAATCATTAGCTAACTGACGGCGTAATGTAAAGCAGTCTGGCTACGAACGGGTCCCTCGCAGGGGTGAAACAAATGAAAAACGCCTGTACAATTGACACACAAACACAACTAGGCTATTAAACATCCCCCTTTATTCTTTAAAAAACAGGAATAAAAGCTTTTTTTTCCCCAAAGCAATAATCTTTCTCTCTTCTCCTTTCTCCTACACTGCCCCCGCCCAGTCTCTCTAAGCACTTTAGAGAAAGGTGTGATGTTGCTCTCACAGATAAATAATAACCAAACCATGATGATGCTGATGTGATTATATCTAGATGACAACAGGGAATAAAAGGTGGATTCTTTTTATTAGTTTCCTGATCCTGGGTGCCCGACTCTCATAACTGCTCACTGTATCGAGCTGGTTAGTCATTCCCGTCATTATCTTTAATGTCTTATTAGCAGGCTTCATTCATCTGGTTTTTATCTGTTTCATTGGAAGCAGTTTTAATCTCATTTCAGTGGCATTGATAAGCCTGTTAGTTTGCACAAATTGGTTTTGGTGACAATGTGTAGATAGCTATAATGTGTGGTTTCCAAACAGAAAAGAGAAATCTATTTAGGTCCAAAAAGACAGGTGGAGAGGAGCTGAGGCAGTTGAGACAAGGAAACAGAAAAGAAGAGGAAATGAAACCAAAAATAAAAAATAAAAAAACAGATTAATTGCTACTGGCTCCCAGTGCCACCCCCACTGACACCCTCTCACTACCACCCACAACCCCCCCACTAACATCTCCCACTACAACCTCCCTATCAACCGCTCTTCCTCCTCCTGCTACCCCCTCACTACTGTCCCCTACTTCCTCCTCTTCCCCCCCCATTACTATAACCCCTTCTTCTCCCTGCTCCCCCCCTCCCCGCCCCCACTCAATGTTAACAAATCTCAGCCCCACAGCTCGAGAATGCCAGCGGTCAGAGTGGAGTCCTAGCACTAGGTGGCGCACCAGAGCCAACAGCATCCATTACACCCCTAGAAGCAAGATCACATACCAGCCAGAGAATCTGTCCTGTGTGATTCGCGCCCCAGTCTGAGGAACCCAGGTCTCAGTTTGTCAGTTTGCATTCTGAGTTGGTTCCCTTTCGAAGCTCTTCTGCTCTGGGGATTCACACAGGACTGTCTCTGTGACCAGCCCAGCTAATGCGGATGTGTGGTCCTCTCATGGTTAGATGGGCCTCATTGTTCTCAGTGCGGAGAGATCAAGGGCAGATATTAATGCAAACATACTTTCCTTGCTGCCCAGATTGTGAGTCCTTTTCTGGGGAATCGATAGCCCCCCGCAAAAACAGCAAAGCAGAGACTGGAAAGGCTCCAAAGTTGTCTTCTGGGTGATTCTCTGGTGCTGCAGCCAGACAGTGAGGTTGTATCTCACTGCAAGGGTCACTTTCTAGGGACCTTTTATCTTGAAACTATTTCAGAAATGATTTAAAATCAAAATCCCACATCACATGGCCTAACTCCTATCTGATTTACTCTTCACAAAGGAAAACCGTATTCTTTTCAGGAGAGAGTAAAGAAGTGTTTCTGGGGATGTGTGCTTCCCAGCAGTTCAGAGGTGAGCAAACAGCAGCCATACACAGACCACCAAATTCTGGTGGCAGGGCACTAACAACGTTCTAAGGTCCCAACCAAGGAACACTTCACAGTTGGGTTTCCAGTCCTGCCTCTGATTCATCCTCACAACATCAAGTGTTGCCAGGGAGTTGGCTGGTGGGAGTCTGAGTTAGGTTTTTATTCTTTTTCAGAGACCAAGAAAGCTACATGGTCCCTTAAACTTAAGCAAGCGTCAGCTACCCCCTATTTTAGAATTGGAAACTCTTCACCAGATATTTCAAGTAAGTTAAGTTGATTCCCACACTCCCTCTTTAGACCTCACTCTCCTGTCACAGATTAAAAAAAAAAAAATCCACCTAGTAATTACTCTGTGACTTGGGGTAAAGCTTAACTCATGGCTTCTGATTGAACTTCCTGGGAGATGTGGAATCCAGCAGAGACACAGATGTCCAGCACCAGCCATAAGCATTCAGGAGAGTGGAGTCCTCCCTTCTCAACCTAGTTGCCATTGGGCAGTCCCTGTCATCAGTGCCTTGGAGAGCCCCTCACCATCTAGAAATGTGTTGGTTGCTATGCAACTTCAGGTCTCTCCTTCAAATGCACATGAAAGCACAGGATGATTGAGAACTTGCCTTGGGTCCTGTGAGTCTGGCCTCCATAATTATACATCCCAGATGGGGACATGTTGGGTTCTCACATGGTCTGACAAAAACATGGCCTTTGTAAAACAGGTTTGCACTCCATAATCCAGGACACAATATAACCATGAAAGACCAAAGTGCCAAAGGAGTCTGCTGTGAGGCTGCTCTGGAAGTTCTGGTAGAGACTGAGCTTATGCATGTACATCTGTTTGTGCAGGCCTTGCCACAGCCTTAAAACATGCTACTAACTCTTTGGGACAAAATGTACCTCCCATCAATGATGTCCCCCCAACAGCACTGTGTGCCTTCTGCCTTGGATTTCATGGCATGTGGCTTTGGATACACACTTGTAGTTTTGGTAATTATCTTCCTGTTGCCCTTAACAGTCAGGGTATAGACCTCTGACTTATTCTGTGGCTCCCAAATCTGCCACAGAATTCCCTGCTAAGAGTTGATTGATATGTCTGAAGCCTTGTGAAGAATTCATGCCAACAAACTCAAGACAAAGCCACGTCTCTTCAAAGGGACAATAGGAGGCCATATTTGGCTAGTGAATAAAGACCCTTTATCCACCTATCCTTACAATGGTAGCCAGAAAACTACACAGATAAACATGCCTGTCTATGCACAGTGTCAAGGGCAGGCAGGCAGATCCACTAATGACTCCATCCAAGTTATCCTTGGCTGTTGGAAAACATGAGCTAGGGAAAGCAGGCACGTGGCAAACAGTCTATCTGCTCAAGCCTGAATCCAACTGGGAGAGCTGGAGTGTCAGTGGTGCAGCTGGGAGGATTGCCGACTCCTGCCAACCTTCCTCAAGACTAGGCTGTGCAGCTGACACTTAACTTGTTTCTCACTCATCTTGTTCAGGGAAATGACAGCCTTCCCCGAGCTATGTGGAAAGGAAACCCAGAAATAGAATAAACTGTGTTGCCTAAACTTCATCAGCTCACACTTAGTGGCTGTCACAGAGCAGTGCTTCTGTGCCTGTCCCCACATGACCACGAGTGTTTCCCTAGCTCTGGTGGCATGTGCAGTGCTCTGCCAAGGCCTATATGCCACAGAGAGCTGTAGATGCCTGGAAGAGGCCCTGGTGTGGATGAGCTCTCACCAGAGTTGACCTCCTTCCTGCAGAGTCTCTGACTCTGCTTGGGCCACCTGAGTCACCTGCACCTAGACCATCCATTTGCTTTGTTGTGATTCTTTCCTGGGAGCCTCTTGCCCACACATGCGCTTCTCAAAGGGGTTAGCTAGTTCTGAAAAGGAGATATCAAATTCTTTCTTCCTGGATCATGAGATGCTATCCTTGGCCAAACTGAGCAAGCTGCAGCCTTGATCTTTCTCTCAGACATGCATGTCTGCAGTATCACAAACTGGACAGTAGAGGACCCAGGTCCCAGAGAGGCCAGCAGGAAATCCTCAGGGGCACACCGAAGTAGGTCTCCCAGTCCCACAGATTCCGTGTGTGACTGACCCCTGAAGCTGCACAGACACTGCCTCTCCCTGCCCTAGGATTGGGACACTGAAGACAAATCCTTCTACTCCCATCAGATGCCATCCTTTGAGTCAAATTTAATGTTTGGGGAAATAGGTGTCTTAGTTTCATTTGAGACTTTCATCCCCACTATAGCATGTCACATTCAAAGCAATCCAACCTCTGCCATGTTTCAGGGAATCTTACATTGATCAGAAGACAGTCAAATTCTCAATGACCTGGTCTGTAGTCCCCCAGTAAACACTTCACAAGGCTGTCCTCTGCCCCTGTCTGTGACTCTCAATGCTACTCATTTACCCTAAGTGATTGGGATTGTTGTGCCACGGGTCTTAGCCAGCTTTCCATCACTGTGACAAAACGTCCGAGGAAAAGAACTGAAAGGAGTGAAGCTCTGTTTGTCTCATGGTTTCAGCAGTCTCCCTCAGTCCATGCTCAGTCCACTACATTGTTTTCAGGCAACCCTAGGTGGTGCAGAAGGAGAGAGCAAGACCAAGACATAAGGGGCTGAGGAACAAGAGTGGCCCTTTAAAGGTACTCAGCTCAGTGACCTACTTCATCCAACTGTGTCCCCCATTAGTAGCCATGTATAGCTATGAAGTCATCAATGAAGCTATCAATAGATTGATATCAATAGATTGATTCATTGATGAGCTTAGGCCCTTAGAATCTAATCACCTCTCAGAGTACCGCTAACTAGGAACCAAGCCTTACTCATGTAAGTCTCGGGGATATTTCAGAGGGTTAGCCACCAGTGTAAACTGGTTTTCCACACCCAGTTCTCCCACCCTATTGCCCAATGAGTGAGTATTAGTCCTTTATAGGGTACCTGCATCCTCGCCTCTTTTCCACTCACTGCCAGAGGTCTACTCATGGAAATCCAACTGGGCCTCAGGGAGATCTAAGAGTTTGGCCTGTCAAAGTAGAATTCTCCTGGAAATGAGTGGAGACAGGTTGAGCATGCTACAGCTGTCACCTAAGCATGTGGGAGTGGGGAGGACATTTCCTGTCTCAGGCACTCATAGGTCATTGTTGAGTTTATAGGAGTAGGGTCCCAGGGAAAAGTTGCCTCAGTGCCAAGAAGCATGGAAGGGAACAGGTCACCCCTGCCTCTCAACCTTCAGATATGGAATTCTCCTTTTAAGGCTCAATACAAAAGGGGTACAGAGTCCCTTCTTGGCACTTAAAAAGCTTTTGAAAAACCCAAGGCTTTCTAAGCCAGGTCATAAATATGGAAATAGGCAGAAAATAATATGCTATAATTAATAAGTCCCCATCTATGCCTGAAATGACTCTGTCTAGACACTGGCCTTTCAAAAGATTGCATTGTCTTTCTTCATTAGAAAGATGTGTGTGTGTGTGTGTGTGTGTGTGTGTGTGTGTGTGTGTGTGTGAAAATAGAAAGGGGAAGACTGGAGAGAAATCAGAAAGAGGTCCTAATGCCGATTCTATTACCTACAGTGGAGTTTTCATGTCAGCACTGACCCCAGAATCCTGAGTCTCACATGACCAGCAGCCACTGTAACTAGCCCCCAGGAGCCAGCCTGGGCTAAAGGCCATATCCACCATGTCACAAAGAGGGAGACCTCCTTCATGGAAATTCTCTGTAAAGAAAAAAGTTAGAGTATTCTGACCATGTATGGCTGTAGAGCACCTGAATAGTGGAGGGTTGCTGCCAAAAGCCCTTTAAGTACCAACTGCATTGGTTCAAATCTCAGCCCTGTCACTCAGCAGCTGAGTGACCTCCAGAAATGACCTAACCTTCAGTGTCTTTCCCTATAAAAGGGATTATCAATAGCACAAGCCTCATACTGTTTGGAGAAACAAATGAGCTTTTGAACAGAAAGCATTCCAATCAGTGTCTGACACACCCAGAATCTGGCATTGGTGTGTGGATGCTGCGATAGTTCAATAAAGCTGAGTACAGACGTAAACAGGATGTTATAATGCCATCTCTATTGTTTTATGAACATTTTAAACCATGTGGAAATGCTTATGCTAAATTGTTATATTTAAAAGTGAGAATTAAATCGTTTGTATGCCATTCTGAACTGTGTTTCAAAATGACAACATGGAATTAGAGAAGCAAAGGCCTAATTGGTTCTCTTTGGTGGATTATGAAAGACTTCAATCATTCCTCATGTTTCTATGTATGCATTTTCTGTCACGGTCTGTGTTTGCTGCAAGGAAACAATGTTTATCTTAATATTTTGAACAATTCTGGTGTCTGCAGTGAATGTTTCAGTCAAAGCATCTCCAACAGAACACTGTCCATCCAGTTTGGAAGCAGCACATGTCAACAGAGAATAAGGTCAGCTTCTGGAGAAAAGCATCCCTTTGTGAGCAGTGAACTCCTCCCTGCCACACCCACACACAAGTTTCAAATACTGCCCCACTTTCCAGGTGTGTCTCTGGAGCTGTGTTCTGCTGCTTCTTTGAGGGTGCATCCCTCCCAAAGCCCATGGCTCCTTGGAGCATCACCTGCTCTCCCAGTCACTCAGCATCCCATTCACATAAGTTTTTAGCAATTGTGATGACAGAGTGTGCCACCTGCCCAAAAGGACATCCAGGCCCACACTTGTGCTTCAGTTCTGCCTCCCCCACTCCACCCCCCTGCAATGTAAAAGATGGTTGAAATACCAAGCCCTGAGCCTTCTGGCAAGCCTCCTGGTCCAGACCTTGTACTTTCTGGAACATTTCCAAAGAAGAGGCTTCTATCTTGCCTCTCAGCTTTGAAGATTATCACCAGCTCCAGGGAATTGGAACATTCCCCAGTGTTTATGAGGTTAGATTTCTATAAGCCAACAATCTGGGCTTCTTTGAGTAACTCAGGCTTCAATCTATAAACCTCAGGCCTCAGTTTCCACACTAAAGACAAAGCAGCTCCTGGACAGCTACATTAACAGAGACATACATGCTTGGTCACAGAAGAGTCATGAAGTCGCTGATAACCTGTACCAAACAAGAATCAAAATTGATGGACATGCTACAATACCTGAGGCAAATGAGCTCTAAGTCACCTTGCTTCTCTGTCTCCCCCACTTCCTTCTCCCTTGATTCCTTTAGAGCAGTGGTCCTCAACCTTCCTAATGCTGCAACCTTTTAACACAGTTCCTCATGCTGTGATGACCCCCAACCATAAAATTATTTCATTGTTAATTCATAACTGTAATTTTGCTACTGCTATGAATTGTGATATAAACATCTGATATGCAGGGTCACAAGCCACCAGGTTGAGACCTGCTGCCTTAGATGCATCAAACTCACCAAATATTGTAGATAGAAGAGGTTTGTCCAGCCCAAGGAGCCCTACCCATCATACAACCAGTTATAAACAGCAGCAACAGGAACAGCAGTGAACACAGCAGACACATGACGACGGCCAGGCACTGTAGTGAAGCTTTAAACATAGTAACGCATTAGACCTGTGCTACTACCCTGTAAGACACATTTGTCTCCTCATCCTTGTCTTATAGATGAGAAAACTGAGTCTTGGAGAGGGAAAGTAACTTCCTCAAGTTCACACAGAAGCAGAGCTTGTTGGCCTACATAGAAGGCCAGGGCCCTTGGACTCTTGATCCACTACTCAGTTGGTGTTGTGCTTGTTTGTTTTGTTTTTACAAAATATCAAGCTATAGCCTAGAACCCAAAACTTAATAGCAGCAGTCAATAACCTACAAGCCTTCCCCTTGGGTCTTCTGGGCCAGACAGACACAAAACACAATAATCACGGAAGCATGAAAGAGTCTATTTCACTTTAATTCCAGAATTACTTTCTGATCTTTTATCTTTTGCACCAGCTGTTGTAGGGAAGGGATTAAAGACTTAAAACCAGGGTACTGTTTAACTTGGTGTGTGTTATAGTTAGCTTCCAGTCAACCTGGCACAAACCTAGAGTCACATAGGAAAAGGAGAGGAAAACTCAATTGCTAATGAATGGAGGAGGGTCCCGCCCACTGTGGGTGGTACCATCCTTAGACAGGTGAACCTGGATGTATTTTTTTAAAAATGTAGCTTAATGTGAGCCTGAAAGCAAGCCAGTAATCAGCATACCTCCACAGTCTCCATTTCATGTTCCTGCCGTGAGTTTCTGCAGTTGCTTCCCACCATGATGGATTGTAACCTCTAAACCAAATAAATCCTTTCTTTTCCTAAGTTGCTTTGGGTCAGTGTTTCATCACAGCAAAAGAGAAGCAAACAAGGACAACATGTACCAGGGAAAGATGGAACAGTGAATTAAGTCTGAATATTGAGCAAGATGTATGAAATGCATTTCATCTTTTTAATTTTCTTAAGGATTTATTAGCACAAGTGCCTACGCGCATTGAAGTGAAGGCCACCCACCACCAATGTCCCCTAATGATACCAACCTTCATAGCAATTAGCTGGGGTTGGGGAGAGATTGGGAGAGGTTCCCCTCATTGGTGGTCCCAAGAAGTCTAAGAGGAATACAGTATTAAACTCACTTTAAGAATCTAGCTACACTTGGCAGCACACACCTGTAACTGTCTACTCAACACACTGATGCAGGAAGACTGTGAGCCCTGAGTGTGCTCAAGTTTAACTGTAAAAGGCACAATGAGGTCTCATCTCAAAATGACAAGTAAAAAGGGGTCTTAGAGAGGTACTTCAGTGGTAAAATGTGTGCCTAGTGTCTGTAAGACCCTGTGTTCAATGGCCTGTCATACATATACACATACACACACACACACACACACACACACACACACACACACGTGTGTCAAACTCAGAGAGGGTCCATAATTGTCTCTCAAGTCACAGAACTAGTACGTTGCTGAGCAGAATCTAAAGCCCGGCCCACCCTAGAGCCAATGCACCCTGAGCACCAAGGCCTCCTCCGCAGTTCTGTTCTACCCCACCCCACCCCCAACACACATATCCTTCACTCATAAGGCCCACAGGGTGAAAACTGATGAGGATTTCTGAGAGCTATGGTACCTCCTCCAGGCCTAGGCTGTCTGCTTTGTTGCTCCAGAACAAACACATTTGATCCACAGACCACTTTCTTGCCATGAAAGGATGTGCCTCCTGCATGCCCTCTTCCTTGGTAGTTGGAGAGAAAGTGTGATAAAAGGCAAAAGTGCCCTTTGAAGATAATTCATACATCAGCCAATAGATGTAGTCAAGTGGCTGGAAACAGCACAAGCTGCCCACATTAAAGGCATCTGCACTTCCTAGACTAATCAGTTCCGTGGGCGGCACCTTGTGGCTACATTTTAGGCAGATGAGGGATGTAGCATGGACTATACAGAAATAAAAGACTGAATTATCAGACACAGAACAACTCTCTGATAGGCCACTGAGTTTTCCTCTATTGCCGTCTGAGTCCTCTCCCCCAAGGATGACCCCTCCACTACTCTTCAACTGCCCTGAGTTTGCATTCACTACCCTCTACTATCCCTCCACTACCCAAAGACAAATACCCTGAGTATCTCTGCCACCATCTTCTGATGAATCCTTTAGTACCCCTCCCCCACCCTCTGATGAGCCCTATAGTACCTCTCTACCATCCTCTGGTGAGCCCCACAGTAGCCCTTCCCCATCCTCTGATGAGCCCCACAGTACCTCTCTACCATCCTCTGATGAGCCCCACAGTACTCCTTCCCTATCCTCTGATGAGCCCCACAGTACCCCTTCCCCATCCTCTGATGAGCCCCACAGTACCCCTCCACTACCCTCTGATGGGCCCCACAGTACCTCTTCCCCATCCTCTGATAAGCCCTATAGTACCTCTTCCCCATCCTCTGATGAGCCCCACAGTACCTCTTCCCTATCTTCTGATGAGCCCCACAGTACCCCTTCCCTATCTTCTGATGAGCCCCACAGTACCTCTTCCCCACCCTCTGATGAGCCCCACAGTACCATTTCACTACCCTATGATGAACTCTGCAGTACCCCTCCATCACCCTCTGATGAGCCCTAAAGTACTCCTCCATCACCCTCTGATGAGCCCCACAGTAACCCTCCACTACCCTCTGATGAGCCCTGCAATATACCTCCACCACCTTCTGAAGGCCCCTGTGTATTTCTCAGATTATTACTGTGACTTGTTGGGGATCTCAGAGAGTGCCTTTCCTAGGAAAATACCAGCTACAACTTAGACCCATGTGTGAGCCTATGCCCTCTCTCAGGGTTCTTCTAGGACAGCAAAGAGCCAGAGGCACAGCAAAGAGAAGGTAGCAAAGTAAACTTCCAATGTCTGGCCTGCTGCACATTCTCTATGCATGCCACACACATTTTCTGATATTTCAGAAGCCCAGTGCAGGATGGACATCATCTCCTTGTAGTGAGAAGATATATGTTAGAAATGGCTTACCCAGTTGTGGAACTGGTTGACTCCAGAGCTGGTGAAAGGAAAGGCTAAAGTGTGGGGTATCTGCCTGGGACTGTAAGGCTAGACTGGTCTCTATCTATAGGCATTACACTGCTCTCAATGGAATAGAGGAGGATATAGACAACAGGTTCATATGCAGAAGGTGAGACTTCATGGTTCTGTGAACTGTCACTCTATGAGGAAGTGGTAGAAATTCCTTACCTGGGGAAAACCTGACTAGATCAGTACAGACCTGCTGCAGAAAAGATGTTTGAGAAGACTCCTGTTACCTGGGCACTGGGACATGCAGTGTGATTTGAGGTGTGCTACAACCTCTTTAACCTTTGATTTGCTTTGGAAACTGGATACAGTAACCACTAAATCTGAAATATTTGGGGAAAGTGTAAATGAAACAGTTTATATACAATGCTTGGTAAACACCAAAGTGCCCCAAGCGTGGGCTGATTATCCCATCTTTCTGAAACATACTGTATATAACACAACTCAGAAATGGAGGGATGGGCTGAATGACTTACTGCAGCATCATTTTATCACCATAAGTAGATTATTCAAAGCTTGAGAGTGAAGTCCAGCTGCTTCCAGGGATCATTAGCTTTATGGGTTTCAGAAAAGCCTCAACCTAAAATAGAGTCCTCCGGTCCCTCCTCGCCCTCAGAGGAAGATATCAATGACACAGCTCCACCTCCAGTAGTTTGATGGCTAGAGGACAGGTCACAGCCAGCCTTTTGTTGTGAAGGAGACAGTGAGGAGCGAAGGGGGCCCAGGATTTGGGGCTAGAAGAAGAAATTGTTCTTTTGTCTCAGAGACCATATTTTCCATGAGATTCCAGCGGTCCCTTTCAGAGGCCAACTTAAGAATACTAAGCTTGTGTCTGTAGTTGTTATAACTACAAAACCAAACCAGTTGTTTGGTTAATCACAGACGGAAGGCTTGGGGCCCCTTCCCTGCTCTTCCCAGTTAATAGGGTACACACCTAATTGATGTTCTTATCAATGTTTCAAATAGCTGTATCCTTCATTAAATGAGAGATTGCATCTGTTCTTGCATGTGATTCCGTGTAGAGTGTATGTGTGTGTATGTAGGTGGGGGGGGGGTGGAGAGAGAGAGTCTGTATATACTAGGGTAGGAGGAGTCTACATGTAACGTGTACAGATGGAGGCAGAGGACAATCTTTGGTGTCACTCTCCATTGTCATCTTGTAGTTGTCTTTACTCTTTTTACTCTTTATTCTTTTGTGGGCCAGCCACCCAACTCCCAATAAATATTCAGAGACACTTATTATTTCTTATGAATTCCTGGCCTTAGCTTGGCTTGTTTCTAGCTAGCTTTTCTTAAATTTCTCTATCTCTGAATACCTTTCTTTACTTCTTACTCTGTGGCTTACTGTGTAGCTGGGTGGCTGGCCCCTAGAGTCCTCTGGCCTTCTTTTCTCATTCCCCAATCTTCTCTTCCCTGATTTCTCCTATTTATTCTCCCTGCCTGCCAGTCCTGCCTATCCTTTCTCCTGCCTAGCTATTGGCTGTTCAACTCTTTATTAGACCAACCAGGTGTGTAGACAGGCAAAGCAACACAGCTTCACAGAGTTAGACAAAAGTAACATAAAAGAATGCAACACATCGTTGCATCATTAAACAAATGTTCCACGGCATAAACAAATGTAACCCATCTTCCACTAATATTCCACAACACCATCTACCTTGTGTTCCTGAAGCAGGGTCTCTCACTGGCCTGGAGCTCCCCAAACAGACTAAGTGTTTGGCCAGAAAAACTCTGGGATCGACCAGTCTCCATATCCTCAATATTGGAAGGACAAGCAAGCATTTGTCACCATGCCTGTTTTCTTCCAATGGATTTGGGGTATCAAATTCAGATCCTCATATTTACAAGGCAAGCACTTTACTGACTGAGCCACATCCTTAGCCCCAGCACCAATCTTTAACAAGCACATTCACTCATGGTCTCTGTAGTAAAGCCAATGTGCTTGCTCTCTGTGACTACAACAAGTGCTTGAGATGATCACCTTATAAATAAATAAATAGATAGATAGATAGATAGATAGATAGATAGATAGATAGATAGATAGATAAATAGCAGATTTACTCTGGAGGTTCCTATCCAGGATTTGTGTAAGCTCAATGCTTTCAGGCCTCTGCCAGGAAGAAGAGCACATCACAACAGGGTCATTTGGCAAAGCTGCTCATCAAATGGCCTGGAAACAAAATGGAGAAAATGGAGGCATGTAGAAGTAACCAACCGTCTTATTAAATAAGAAACACAGAGCCAATACAGAGATAAAAGCCAAGAGGTCAGAGCAATAGCTAAGAGCTAAAAACCTTACCCTTCGCTATCGTGGTGGTCCTACCTCTCCAAAAAAGACCTACTCCCTGTGTGTCTGTCTTTATAAAGACTTTCTGTTCTGCCTTCTCATTGGTTGTAAACCCAACCACATGACTGCCTCATCACTGCCTGTCTGTACAGACCTCCAGGTCTTCTATGGTTGGTATTGAGATTAAAGGCATGTGTCTCCAATGCTGGATGTATCCTTGAACACACAGAGATCTACCTAGCTCTGCCTACCAAGTGCTGGGATTAAAGGCATGCACCACCACCACCCAGCTTCTGTGATGGCTTGCTATTAGCTCTGACCCCCGGGCAACTTTATTTATTAACATACAAATAAAATCACATTTCAATACAAATAAAATATCACCATAGAGGCATGCCCCCAAATGACCACAGTACCCCTCTTCTAAAGATTCTAGTGCCTTCTAAAAGCTCCCAGACAGGATCCAAGTTCTTAACACATGGACTTTTGAGGAATGATTCAGATCCAAAGGACAGCAGTCAGCAGAGACCACATAGAGGCACTCCAGAGTCTTCTTACAATGTTGGCGAGCCTGCCTCCTGACGCAGCAGACTGACTAGGTCACCCTCTTATGCTGACACTCATTACAGAGGTTCCCTGAGGCCAAAGCATGGTGTTTGCCAGGTGGGGCACACATCTACTAGCCTCATTGTCCCCTCAAATAGAAAGGCAGGGTGTTGGTTCACATTGCAGATGTAACTCATATCTGCCCAACCTCAGTGACATGTGGGTATGACAGATAAGCTATAAAAATTCAGGGGATGGGGAGGTTCACTCAGACATGATTAAGGAAGCTCTAAAGAGGCCAAGAGGAATTCACTTGGCCTCCTTTGCTCCTTGCTATTTTGAGCGAGAGCAAATGGCCTGTGAACATTTTGGTGTTTAGAGGAATTTTTCCATTTGTCCCTTGAATATGCCTACCCCAGGCTCAGAAACAGAAAGTTTCAGTGCCTACAAAATCATGTTGTTCAGTGTAGCCTTGGATTTTGGACTTGAGCATAACTGTTGAAATGCAATATTGCAGTTCTTCCCATTGTGAAATCATTTCTGCTCTTAACAGAATGTTTCCATGTTGGTTTATCTTCGTAGCATTTGTTCACAGGAGTAATTCCCATCTGTAATTTATTAACTACAGTTTGCACATGAAGAATTGAGGTCCAGAAAAGCTGTTGAAGACCACACAAGAGTCCTGAATAGAGGCAGGCATTGGACCCCAGGCTTTCCAGACGTGCCCAGGCAGGAGATTCATCTGTCATGAACCATATGTGACGTGAAGCTGGGAGGGCAGGATTAATGGCTGTTTGCCAGGTGTCTGTGGGCCTTATAACAGTACAGCATATCTAGCTAATTAGAGGTCCCTGGGAGAGGTATCTCCATCAGAGGCTCCTTTTAGAGGTTCTAGAACCTGTAGGGAGTTACACACAGGCAGCTTTCCCAAGAGATTAGAACTACATGGCCGTGCATGCATATCCTACCCTGAACAGAGGCCTAAGCATAACAAGGAGCTGCTTTCAAGGGCCAAGTATAGTTGGCCCAAGTCTGTAATCCCAGAATTGGTCAGGCTGAGACAGGAGAATGATGAGTTCCAGGCCATCCTGCACTACACAGAGAGCTCCAAACTAGCTTGGGCTACAGAGCAAGACCTTGTCTAAAAACAAAGGAACTCTTTTAACACATAAGAAGTTAGACTACAGGACATTAACCCTAACAATACTTCGCTGTAAATGTAACCAAGATTTAACTCCAACTGGGTACACCTGTTAGGTAAGGGAGATAATGTAGAAAGAATTGGTGCTAATGTCCAAAAGGGATGGATACAGAGGTAAGCAGCATTGTCGAGTGCTTACAAAGTGCTGGATAGTCATGTGTGCATCTTGACATTTAACAATGACTCCCAGTGAGAGAAGGCCTCACGAAGGGCACCAAGTACAAGCCATAAGCCCATCTGTCCAAAAGCCCATGTTTTGTGAATCTTTGTTCTAAGCCAAGCTAGTCACTGCAATGAGGCTGAGATAGAAGAGAACTGTCAAGATTTTTATCAGAATTTACCTCTGCTCCTCTGTGGTAGGACTGACTGTATGATGTGTGGAGCCCAGTCACAGTGGAAATGTGTTGAGTGAGTTTTCTTGGGGAGATGTATGCAAACATCTATTCATCCCAGACAGGGCAATGACAACAGATCCGAGAAACAGTCCCACTTACATCTGGCCTAATGAACCAGTGAGCTTCCTGAGCTTACTTTCAGTAGCACTAGTGACTCAAAGGCAGCTGCATCCCCCAAAAACCCACCTCAGCATGGGCAACAACGTACAAAAGATGCACCCCTGGAGCTCCCTAATCCACTTGGAGTTATTACACTTACACAACTATGAGAAGGGACCTGTGAATCTTGCTAAGTTTCAGGAGTTTTCTAAGACTTATGTGTTTCATTCACTCCCTGAGCTTTAGAGGAATGTGTCAACTTGGTCACAATATATCTGTAAAAAATCTAAGACCCCTTATTTAAACATCACTAAATGTTTTAAAATAGTGAGTCATCAAAGCATTAAAATAAAGATGGAGTCTCTTACCACTCTGTTCTGGGAATCTATTCTGCACTAAGTGTGTAGCTATGAAATTGACACTATGCCATAGAATCCAAGGGAATGAGCACAAATGAAAAGCCAAGACTCTTGAAATTAGAAGCCAACCTGGAAATACAGACTTAATGGCAATAACCATATAGTTTATAAGAACCTTAAATCACACCATGAGCCTGTTCACTGTGCATATATAGACACATAGACACATGTGCGTGAATATGCACACACTGCCTGGGGGAACTCACAGATCAAAGCTGATAAAAATTACATAGCAAGGCCCTGGGGGCAATTGTAATCCTTTTTCTAATCTCAAGAAGATTCGAAATAGCATCCTGGTGACACAGCGAATGAGAGAACATCACCCCTATTGCAGCTGTCACTTGTATCTGCAATCGGGTGACTTACGGAGATTAGCCACGTCCCAGAATTACTGCTCCCATTTTGCATGGTTCTGTGCGTGGCCTTCTTAAGGGGGAATTGCTCAGGTTTGAGCTTTGCCTCTATTGGAGGCTTAGAAAGTTCTGTGCTGCCACCCAGTGTTCAGAACGCAGCCGCAGGAACTGAAGGCGTGGTGTGCTGCCCCACAGCTCTGTGGGGAGCTGGTGCCTCCCTTCATCAAGTGGCAGAGCCCTCAGTGAAGCTTTCCCAGAATTCAAACCAGCATGTGGTGGATGTCTGTGGGAAAGAAGGCTCTTTAGAATTTCCTAAGTAAGAAGTACATGGCAAGCTCCTAGGCTCTGGGCTCAGTGTGCTGCAGAGGAAGACAAACAACACATGCGGCTGGAGTCTGTTCCCTCTGCTCCCTCTGACCATCAGGGAGCCCCAAGTATTAGTCCTTTAGGAACTGGCATGTGCTTAATTTATTTTGAAAAGCCGCAGGCAAATCAGGACCTTAGAATCAAGATTTCCTTTTTTTATTAGGGAATTTTTTATTCATTTTACATACCAACCACAGATCCCCCTCTTCCCTCCTCCCGCCCCTCCAGTCTCCCCCCAACCCACCCCCCATTCCCTCCTCCCACAAGATACGGCTTCCCATGGGGAGTCAGCAGAGCCTGGTCCATTGAGTAGAGGCAGGTCCAAGCCCCTCCCCCTCCATCAAGGCTGTGCAAGGCGTCCCACCATAGGTAATGGGCTCCAAAAAGCCAGCTCATGCACCAGGGATGGATCCCAATCCTATTGCCAGGGGGCCCCTTAAGCAGATCAAGCTACACAACTGTCTCGATTATGCAGAGGGCCTAGTCCAGTCCCGTGGAGGCTCCACTGCTGTTGGTCTAAAGTTCATGAGTTCCCACTAGCTTGGTTTGGTTGTCTCTGTAGGTTTCCCCATCATGATCTTGACACACTCCCCCCCCTTGTTCTTCAACTGGACTCATGGAGCTCAGCCTGGTCCTTGGCTGTGGATCTCTGTATTTGCTTCCATCAGTTACTGGATAAAGGCTCTACGATGACAGTTATGGTATTCAATAATCTGATTATTGGGGTAAGCCAGTTCAGGCACCCTCTCTATTACTGCTAGTAGTCTAAGCCTCCCAGCCGGGCAGGCTGCCTGATGCCCTACTCTGAAGAGTCCTGTTCTCTTACAGCCATGGGTTGTAAATCTGCAAGCATCTAACATGGAGCTCCATGACCCTTATCCCCTGAGTCCCTCCTGGAGATGAAAAGAGGAAGTTACAGACAATGACTGTTAAATGCATGACACAGTAAACAATAAAGTTCCTTGTGCCACACACCTCAGCAGAGATACTACCTGAAAACAAAGTCCTTGCTTTTCCCACTAACATGCCTCTGGTTGCCAGGGAAGGCAGCTCCATCCCTCCACTAAAGAAAAACAGGATGGAGAAGAGGCCAACTATGAGAAAAGAAGAGCCAAGTCCATGCTGGGAGAAATCTCAAAGGGCACTTAGTCTGTCCCCTGCTCCCTGGCACAAGGGGCAAACCTGTTTGGGCTACCTTGTTACTTGGGAATCAGTTCTTCTGTTCTGCACCTTGTAGTCAAGATTTCTGTTGATTTAGGACACAGGAGAACTTGTCCTGCCTACTGGTCTTCCTTTACCCCCTTCTATGATATACTCCTTTAGTGCTTTAATTTTATCTCTATACTGGCCAGGACTCTATTTCTTCTATGGAGTATTCATGACCACATTTTCCTATAAGCCCCTGTGATGCAGTTTCAAAACAGGGATGCTGGGATGGTGCAATGCAGAGCTTCGGTGTCTTTGTGAGCAGCCCAGCTCCTGGCCAAGCTCTCTTCCTTCTTGTCATGCCTTCAAATTGTTTCCATGCTCACTTCTGAACTCTCTGGGGCAGCTTACATTCTCTCTGTAATACAGCATACCAACCAGAAAGGTTGTCTTTAAAGTCAGGACAAGTGTGTAAGGCCATGCTTGGGTCAGCAGTTGGAGTCTCACACAGCTGTTATGGTTTGAATATGAACTGGCTTCCAGGGGCATGTCTGTTGAATGTTTGATCCCCAACTGTTGATGCTATTTTGGGAGGTTCTGGCAACTTTAGAAAGTAGGGTCTTCCTGAAAGAAGTAAGTCACTGGGGGATGTGCCTTGTAAAGTTGTCCTGGTCCCGTCCTCAGTGTGATTCCTGCTTGCCATGACATACACTGCCTCTTCTTCCACACATTTCCTCTGCCTTGATGTTCTGTTTCACAAAAAGGCCCAGGAGCATGAATGTGGGATATTCTGTATGTCAAATGTGTTTCTCTGATTGGCTAATAAATAAGACACTGATAGGCCAGTAGCCAGGCAGGACTAACAGAGAGGAGAATTGAGAGAACAGGAAGGCAGAGAGGGAGAGACCTGCTAGCTGCCGCCATGACAAGCAGGATGTGAAGATGCCGGTAAGCCATGAGCCATGTGGCAAGGTATAGATTTATAGAAATGGGTTAATTTAAGATATAAGAACAGTTAACAAGAAGCCTGAGCCATTAGGCCAAACAGTTTAAATAATATAAGCATCTGTGTGTTTATTTTATAAGTGGGCTGTCGGACTGCCGGGGCTTGGTGGGGCCCAGAGAGAAAACTCTCCAGCTACAACACACAGACAAATGACCACGAACTGAAACCTCTGTAAACCTGAGCCCAAACAAACCCCCTACCCTGCTAGGTTGTTTCTATCTGGTGTTTGGTCACAGCAAAAATATAAGTAATACAGCCACCTTGGGAGACACTATTGGGGATTTGCTGATATATTATGCAGAGAAAGTGCAAACAAAACCAGTCTATGCTCTCCCTTCCAAAGCCTCCCAGGACTCCACACTTGATAAAACAATTATCTAAGCATAGTTGAGCTCAGAAAAGTCTGGGACAACACCGTCTTGCTCAGTCATGTCCTAAGACCCTGAATATCATCTTTGTAGGCATTATCAGAGCATGTGGAACTGGGGTCCTCCTGAGGCCTAAGCAGGTACCCCTAGCACAAGTACCCCACTACCACTTCAGAGCAAGGCTGATGGTAGCTTTGTGCATTGCTATGTGTACAAATGCTGACATGCAGAATTGGGCTTCAGTATGAGAGCCAAGCTTGCTTTAAGCTCTGCATGCAGAAAACAAGGAATTAACCTCAAGTCCCCACAGTGGAGGAAAAGTTTCCTTGGAGATACACTAAAGCTTCTAGAATTCCAGCCATGCATTTGTCCATTCAAAGCATGTGGCTATGGGATGGCTAGCTGCTGAGTAGTGGGGACAGAGAGGTGAGCAAAGTCTGGCTTCCCAGAAGTTAAAGGAGAATGTTCAATAGCTTAAAGCATTCTGGGAGCAAAGTTTAAGTAGTTTAAGTGTTATGGAAATCCTATCAGTCTACTAATGCACCAGAACATTCTACAACTTCACTGTGGTCTAAGAAGGATTGTCCCTGAACAAGACCCCTTCCCATCTCTCTTCTGCCTTCTACCCAACAACTCCATTATAGGCAGTGGGTTTGTCAGTATTATTGATTATTTGTTTGATATTTAAAATAAGACATCATTCTCTAGCTCACTGTGTCTTCAAACCCTCTGTCTTTCTGCCTCTGCCCTCCCGAGAGTTACTGTAAAAAGCAATCGTCACAACCAGACCTGGCTCCTGGGCACTGCTGTTTCAGATCTGAAACACTATGCTGCATCAGTTTGCCATTATTGCTAGCAAAAATATTACCAGAAACTTAGTGTCCTGACACACACACACACACACACACACACACACACACACACACACACACAAAAAAAAAAAAAAAAAAAAAAAAACTGTCTCACAGTTCTGAGGCCATGAGTCGCACCAAGCTGAGAATAGAGGCAGAGCCCTGTTACTTCTTGGGACTCCATGTGAGACTTTCCTAGGTGGTGTTTCTGCCATCAACAATGTAGCCCCTTTGGGTTTCTGGGACTCCACCCCTCTTCCATGCAAAGGCCAGGATGACCACCCTGGGTCCACGCAGAGAACCCACATAAGGTCTTATCTGGGTACACTTAATTTAACCACATATGTAAAGTCCTTATGTCATGTGGCCTAAAATATTCTCAGATTCAGAAAATGGTGTGGACAGAGACTACTAATCTATTCCGTGTCATTTCTTGGGTTTGTTAAAAAAATAATAATAATTTATGCTTACTACAGAAAAATTGGGAAACACCAAAAATATTGAAACATAAAAATTCTTGTTTTCTTCTTTAAAACAAAAAAACCTAGCTAAATATCCTCTGCTGGATTCTCCTGTCTTTTCAGTTGAAGCTGTTCATTCTCTCTACACACAGATGCAGTCCAGTACCTCAGGAGTAGAAGGCTATGCTGTGATCTGCCCTGATATCCTGCTATAACTGCCCACACCAGAGGCTCTTTCTAACATATACCAATACTGCTATTGACAGTTTTTTACATGCATATTTGTATATTTGTCTGATATTTCCTGAGACTGGTCTCAAATTTGCAATAATCCTCCTGTCTCAGCTTCCTAGTACCTGTATTACCATGCCTAGGTTTCTGGTTAGGGTTATGAATCCATTTTGACTGTTGGGCTAAAATATATGTTAGTGACATTTGATTAAGACATCTGTTCAAACTCAACTATCATCCTATGTGGGATTGATATCAGGCTTTAAATAGCCATGACTCCATGTGGCCATGCCCAGAGCCTTGGCAGCCATCTGTAACTGGGGTTGTGAGTCAGGTCCTAACTCACTGGCTTTTTTTTTTGACAGATGGAGAAGCCTTCGGAACAAGGAGCTCCTGCTGCTTCCTGTTTTGTTGAGATGCCAGAACTCTCCTCCTACTTCTCCTGGTAAAATAGTTCAGTTAAGTTTCCCCTGTTGCTTCCCCTGTTCTTTGGAGCTGAGATTCTACATGATGAAGCCCAGGTCTGGGGAGGTATTGGCTCAGAGGGCCTGCAGTAGCCTTAGCCCAGGCAGATCTGGGAGTGAGGGCCAGGAACGTAGAACATAGAGTGACAAAGACCCCTGATACAATGCCTGCTTCCCAGGGAAGTGCTTGTCCACTCTAACCTTGCCTTGAGAGATAGCTGTGGATTTGCTCAGAGAGGGCTGTATGCTGAGTCTGGACAGGTGTGGGATAGCCAGGTTGCCAAGGAGGGGACTCTGCTTACCAGACAGAACACCTAAAGACTAGAGTTGAAAGTGCCTAAAAGTCTGAGTCCCAGAGCTTTCCCTGTAGTAGAGAAGCCCTGTGCTGAACAGCCTCCTCCTCCTTCTTCTGCAAATACAGGTAGGATAGAGGAGCAGGGAGGTCCCTTGCAAAGGGTGCAGCTCAAGCAGGAAAGAAGGGCGGTCCTGCCTTCTAATTCACTGGCTATAGCATTCACTGAGGGTCCTTTGCCACACTTCACTGTCCTCCTGACCAGTGTTCTCTCCTCTGCACTTGTCTGAAAGTGTCTCAGTAAGCCTCAGTTTCCTCGTCTGGAAGAGGCAAAGCATGTAAGCTCACATAGGATACATAAACATATAAGGGTGTCATTTTTCAAACTGATGAAAATAACATGGCATGATGTTTGTGGTCATTAGTTAAACCTTAACACAGTACAATATCATGACCATCAAAGGAGGGATATATACTAAGTCCTTTAGCATCCCAGAAAGAGAAGAGGCTCTGTCTACCAGAAGTGACTGGGGAAAGATGGTCAAAGAGCAAGCAGTGAGCCGTGTGAAGGAGTAAGAGTCCAGTGGGTGAAATTTTGGGGAGGACCAATGTGAGGGCAGGAGCACTGAGAGCTGAAGGCAAATAAAGGGAAGACAGCCTATGTCCAGAGAAAAGAACAGTGCACAAAATAGGTCTTTCCTCTTTTTCCATTTTTCCAGCTCTCTGAACATGAACTGATATTATTAGAATTATCTTCTGGAAGTTCAGTGTGAAGACTGTGCAGCACAATGACAAGGGTAATTATTGACCAGTTAGAAAGGTAATGCAGTTGCCCATGTTAAAAGAGCAGCCTCAGTTCTTGGGACAATAAAATAGACACAAACTTCATGTTGACTGGACATAAGTAAGAAGATGGAAACATCAGAGGGCACTTAGTCTTCAAGACCTGGAGTGTGGTCCCATTGCCCAAGGAAACAAGAACCTTTGGGCAACACTTTCTATAAATTGGAGCACTTGGGCTGGGGAAGCATATGTGCAGAGGAAATCAGAAGAGGGTACTGGTGTTAGATGAACCGTTGGTGCCCAATATAAAACTTTAGAGTCTAGCCACATAAATTATACAGTCACATTATGTGGATAGTTAAATTTCCAAAGATCTAAAGAAGAGATCAATAATGAATCCTTAAGTGATGTCTACAATTTAAGAGAATGGGAATGGAAAATGTGACCACATCTCATGTGCTATATTCTCTGAGATTTCCTTCATTTCTACAGTTAGCATCATTCCACAAGGTCTAACATGAGTCTCATATGGACAGTTGTAAATGATTGTAGTGTTGGGCATCATGCTGAGATCATTCTTGTGTCCTCTCTCTTTTGTATAACTTTGTGTATTGATCATTCCCATTTTACAGATGAGCATCCCTTGGGAATACATGAACAAATATCTACTTATTCCAGATAAGGAACCAAAGAAATGATACCACCAATGTTTAATTTCCTGAACCAACGAGTTTATTGGGTTATAGGAGTCTGAGTAGGGGTTTACTTCAGGAGCAGGGACAACTAAAAAGCACCTGAATGTCTGAAAAGTGCACCCCAGCATGGGTGATGACTCACAAAAGCAGAAATCTTGGGGCTCTCTAAATGACTTATAGGCAGCTTGACAGATTAGGGAATATTCTCCTCATTCCTTTCTGCTTTTATAATCTTAGAGAAGAAGCCTTGTGCATCTGATCAGTTTCAGGGACTTCCTGAGACTTACGAGCTATTTTGTTTACTTCCCAAGTCTTAATGGCCTCTTTCCCCCTCTTTTATTTTCTCCCCATCTCTCTTCTCTTCCCCTGCTCTCTCCCCTCCTACTCCCTCCCCTCCCACTCTCTTCATCTCCCCTTTGCTCCCTGTCCTCTTCTTTCCTTCTCTCCCTCTCTCTCTTCCCTCCCACTCTCTCCTTCTCTTCCTCTCTCCCTCTCCCTCTCTCTCTAGAAGAAATAATTTGTCATTGACACCCAATTGCTATCAAACCTTGGCTGCTCAGACACCCTGTTCCTGGGTTTTTTTATTTTGCTGAAACATATACTTTACACACAATGACTATGAGGTATTTCCACTGAGACCCACTGATGGTTCTAGAATCTTCTTTACAAACGTGAGAGGAAATCCATGGTGCTTTTGCTATTTCATTACTCACTGAATGAAATCTGAAATCTGAAAGTGTTTAATTATTAGATTTATGCCTCAAGATAAGTTCAATGGTAATTACAGGATGTCTTTCTTTACTCTAATTCCAAATAATTAAATCCCAAACACATTGTATCATTATGATTATAATTAAAATAAAGGTGTCTTATATTTGAAACCAAAGTTTGGCTTCTCATTGAACTTTCTCTGCACCTTATCCAAGAGTTATGCTTTGGAAAGAAATATATTTTAATTTTTCTAATGCCGCTTTAAAGAGGATTTTTAAAGAAAATTGTCTGTAGGAAGGCGTTTCTATCGCAGTACTGGCAGGGAGAAATGAGTCCCCAGCTCCAGGTGTACTTGAGATGCCAAAGCATGCTGACCTCTCTGTTGTCACTTGTCATCCTGGGATGCACAGAGAACTGGAGAACCAGGCAAAAGGGTGAAAAGGTAGAACAGGAACATGGGGAAGTCAAGGGAGAGGACTGTGACATAATCCCTCTCCTACACCCTTTGTCTATCTCACCATCTGGGAGTAAAGCCGAGTTCCCCTGTACTCAAGGTTAATGATGGAAATGTGCTGGGGTTGGGGAAAGGCCTCCCCTGAGCTATGCAGAGACTAGACAACTGGCACATCCATAAAATAAGACCTCTAACCAAGGCTTGGAAGGACTTAGTGCTTGGGGGCTGGCAACAAGAATTAATTGAGAGGAAAAGAGCTGTCCTTTCAGTGTGCTGATGGGGCTGTTGGAGTCCCAGCCAGCATGGGTGGATCCTCCTGGAGTGATTTGGCCTGCCTGGTGTCTGATGCCCATCACCCCACTTAGGGATTGGCAAGAGATGATGGTGGAATTTTTGAGGTTGCCAGAAGGAATTGCAGAGGATGGCACAGAAAGAATGGGAGGCACACATCTTAAAATTAATAAATAACCCAAATCCTCATGTCTTCCCTGCCCAGTCCACAGAGGATAGCCCTGGCTTACTGAAAAGCCTTTGAAGGTGAGGTTAGTGAGAGTCTGGGAGGAGGGCAGCAGAAAAGCTATAAAGAGAAGGGCAGGGAGCACTCTGGATGCCTGGAGAAATGTCACACATTAGCCTGGCTGCCTGCTGGAGGGAAAGGGGATTCAGACAATAGCAGAGGGAACAAGTCGCATCTTGTGTTCATTCCTGTGGTTAAAACAAGTCTGTACAGCCACAGGGAAAATTCCGTTCTCCTCAGACCTTAACTCCCTGCTTGCCTGAGCTGAACAGCCCCTGAAGAGTTGGAACTGCAAAGCACAAAGGCTGGATCCCTCCTGCTGTAACCTCTCTCCTGTTTGCCTCCTCATATCTTGAGAATTCCCTCCCTGTCTTTGAGTGGCCTGGCTAGGCACTTTGAAGCAAGCAGAATAAAACAGAGTTCAGGGTGGGGGTGGGGCAAACCTCTCTGCATCCTGCAACCACAGGCCACAGCCTTGAATGTCATTGAAGACTCTCCCTGACCCAGTGACTGCTTAATAAATTCCTAACTTGTCCCAAGCATATACTGCATATTTCTGAGGACAACTAAGAGCAAGCTATTGTGAAAACCTCCCAGCCCCAAGAGAACAGAAACAGAAGCTTCCACGTGCTGCATGTTGTATTGTGAGGAAATATGTGGAATGCTGCACACCATGACCACCAAATACGGCTTTTTCTTTTCTGTGGGTTTTTCAGAACCCAGTTGATAAGTGGGCTGCCGTTGGAGTTGGTCCAGCCAAGTATTGCTCTTCCAAACCCACAGTCCCCAGATCCACCCCTTTCATCCTTCTTAGGTAAGCCTTAGGTCACCTGGCTCTGCTGACTCTCCTAGTAGAAGAGGCCAAATGTCAATAATTGTCCTGGGAAGCTGAAAAACAAAAGTTTTCTTCCTTAAATAGCTCCTATGACTCCCAATTCGGTGAAGTCTGGGGCTGAGATAGAGTACCTCTTAGCTGTGAGAGTAACTGACAGCAGCTGTGCAGGATTATAGACAAGAGGCAAGTATGGAAATCTGTGATACTTGGCAGAGATTATAACTTTAGAGGCAAACCAAGATCAGAGCTAACATGTGCTCTGTGCTCAGCCACAAGGGCTACCAGCCTTGAACCCCATGTGCTCAGTCATATTTAAATATATAGAGTCACCCTGAGAGAGCTTACAACAGTGCATGGCTGGTTTTTTCCTGATTGTTTTGTTTGTTTGTTGTTTGTTTGTTTGTGCGAAAGGGTCAGGTTGAGACAGGATCTCTGCATATAGTTCAGGCTAGATCTGAACTTCATACTTCTGTTTCCACCTCTAGGGGAGGGGGCTCAGATTACAAGTATGTTTCACGATGCCCAGCTGTGCTGCTCAGTTTCAAGAATCAGTTCTCCAAGGGAAAACAACCTTGCTACCTTATTTTGTGGCCAACTCCCATGGTGTAAATGTTTCTCAATGGCTGGTTTTAAGGAATGACTGGAAGAGGAGAAACACAGTCAGCTGTTGCTGGGTGGAAAACATCTCTAAGAGATCAGTGGCTGATAGATCGTATATAATATACCAGTACAAACAAATATAAGAAACACAAGCCCAGTTTCTTTCTCAGTTGGCCTAATGGTAGCAGGCAGAAAACATTAACCAAGACTGAAAGAGGAGTGCATTTTCATGGAGCAGGGAAATTGTCTGCATAGCTAAAGAGGGAACCACACCAAGCATCTAGTCCTCCTACTTCTCTAGGGAGAGTCTGCAAATACTTTGAAGGTAACCAAGACCTATCTATCGTGCTTTGCAATGGAGAGGAATCTGGGGCAGGCAAGAGTGGAGTCATTTGGATAGTCTTGGCTTCAAGCTGCTACTTTCCATGGATGGAAATTTCCCATGCCATTAGGCTGAGATATTGAGCAATAATCTTCCAAGGAAATACAATTATTTTTTTAAAAAATGGGGACTGGAGAGATAATGTAATCAATAGTGTTTGTCTGGCAAGCATGAAGACCTGAGTTTGATCCCCAGAGCACATGTAAAAGAGCCACGTATGGTGTGTGCTGGTAACCCTAACTCAAGGGAAGCGAAGCAGGTGAATGAATCAATGAATCCCTGGAGCTTGCTGACTAGCTAGTTTAGCTTAATAGGGGAGCTCCATACACACACACACATACACACACACACACACACACACACACACACACACACACACACACCAATCAATCACCAAAAAAAGCAACCAGACTTCCCTAGGGTCCTGCAAGCACCTACACAGGACATGTGACTGCTGGACAGTAGGTAGAGGGAAACAAGCTTAGTTTAGCTTACTGTTAGGTGATTTACCAGGGATATAAGCTTTCCTGCAGAGCAAACACAAACCACAAGTCTGCAAGGCCCTAGCTAGCTCAACTTTTACTGGCTGGCAGGGAGCAAACTCTGCCTGAGAAGAGAAAAAGTACATTCCCATGAGAAGAACCCCCTCAGTAATTTTCTGGGCGGAAGGACTATGGGATGCATCTCTTCAACAAATGTAATGGGATGGCAAAGACTTTAGAGCCAAGGGAGCTGCAGCTCCTGCCTGTAATTCATGATCCCTGAGACAATTATGAGCACTGAAAAGGCGTAAGTTGGAAACACCAAGAAGCCAGATTTGGGGAAATAACACATTACATTTAAATATCCATATATATTTAATCTGTGTTTAATAATGCAAGGAACGCATTAGTCAAGGCTTAGGCAGATTACACATTCATGTTAGTTACAGAGCAGCCTGGCCCTCTGAAGTTCCCCAGCCTGGGAGCTATATGAATAAAACTTCTGAAGGAAACTATGAGCATGTCATTGCAAACCCAGGCACTGCAAAGATGTGAATAGGGGGACTGCAGAGGTCACCGCAAAGTCAGCTTGTGGCAGAGGAGTACGTTGAAGATGAGAAAGGGATGCCTCTGCACAGACTCCCTCTCTTTGCCACCCTCTGCCAGCTGGAAATAGAGGCAGGAGGTCACCTCAAGTAAAGGGACAGAGGATCAAAATAACCATTCCAGATGCTGTTTCATCTCAGCTCCTCTCCTCTGTCCTTGAGCTCTCTCTAGCTCAACAGATGGTGAATGGCTACAGAGACCCCTGGGGAACCTCAGGACACATCTCCAGGGGACAATGTCTATGCTCCGAGGCTCTTGCCACCATCCAGAGCCATGAAACAGGTGCATGCAGTCCAGGGTGAAGGAGAGTAGAAGGGCCTGCTGGTACAACTGTATTGCTCCACAGTTAGGTCCAGCATAGCATGAGCCAAAGACATCAATGATCTGGAGAGAGAAACAAAAGATTGGACTGTCCAAGTGCCAGAAGAAATTTTCCTGCTTGATATTATTACCCAATGGAATAATCACAAAACCATGCACTTTGAGCTCCTAATTCTTATACCCCTTCCTTAAATGACTACCACTCTGTGTTCTGAGAACCTTCCAGGCCTCCACTAGAGCAGTGTCAGGAGCAGTTATACCAGGAAGTTATCACAGAGACTATTCAAGCCTGCAGAGAAGTTGAGTGGCTCCTTTTGGGTCTTCAGACCAGTTACTAGATAGCCTACATGGGAGATCAGGTCTCCTTCTGGCTACTCTGTGCATGAAATCCACCCTTGCCTTGTAACTTCTGTATCTGTTTGGAAGCCCATAGTGAAAAGAAGGCAAACATTTTTAAGTGCTAGGCACTGTGCTGAAAGCTTGACTACATCACCATCTCCAAATGATGAGATAGTAATCTGCTCCATCAATGCTTAGTCACAAAGGAAGTGCAGCCCATGTTTGTGTGCTACTGAGCAGGCCCTCCTGCTCAGTACCTGCAGGGTGTCCCTACTTCATCTACCATGTGAGCAAATACATGCTAGTGTAGTTCAAAGCACACCTGAAGAAATGAGGAAAAGAACCAAGTGGAGAATGCCGAATGTGCCTCTTGCCAATTCCTGGAGGTGCTCTGAAGCTCCTGGTGTGACAGATCAAGACTCTTGAGTAGGTCATGAAACACACTATGTACCCAAATGGGCCCTTCTCCTATGCAACTCGGCCTGTCTGTCAAATGTTCCAAGCTACTCCAAATGAGAATTACAAGAACCATCTTCCCAGCTTGTCTTTCCAGAGCTGACTCCCTTGAGATTCAGATTGTCTGAAATCTCCCAGTCCTACCCAGGGCTCCTTCCTTGAAGGGAAGCTGAGTTACCTCTTGGCTCTCCTTCAGTTAAGCACACTTTGAGCAGCATTCTCATCTTAGCAGTTGAATCTTGGAAAAAAACATGAACTGTGACTCATCCATCATTCTGAGCCAAGTGTTTGAATTTGCTCCAAGCAGGAAAATGGCTAGGGGGTGGACTGGGAAGGGGAGGCGGGAGAGTTCACATAGAAGTTGGCTTGGAGCTGTCTGACCCTGCTCTAAAAAGGCAAGTACAGGAGAGAGACTCTCCAAGCATACGTACCCGTTCTTGCTGTCTCACTGCCAGGAGCCCCTAAATCACTGTGAAACGACTGTGTTCTGCCTGCTTCCATCATGTATTATGGGGCATTAATAAATAATGGGAGGTTGTAGGACCAAAAGGAGGGAAAACCCAAAGGGAAGGTGATGGAAAGGCATAATTTAGCAAGTAAATGAAAGGAGCTATTAAATCACAGTTAAATTATGCTGGCACCAGCAAGGAAAAAAAAGAGAAGAATTTCCTGCTGCAAAATGCTTTCAATAAAATACTGAAATTTCTCTCCTGGCTGACAGATGCATCTTCAACCATAAAGACAGGTGTCTGTGGCCCGAGGTACCTTTAGCTATAAGGGGTCTTAAAGATGGGTGGCTACAAGATCCTTCTCAGTAACTAACGTCCTAAGGATGCCTCTATCCTCATGGTAATACCTGTCTATGATTCAACAGCTACTGCCAGTGGCTATAGTAACCAGCTGACAAATTTCATGCCTTTTTCTCCATTGGCTTCTTATGGTATGCTTAGAGAAAGGAAAACAAGGCTTACAAGGTATGACTCGAAGATATCCCATTAGTTATATGTATCTACTTTATGCTTTTAGACATTTTCAAGTACAATCCCATCCATTTACTGTAAACTCTCAGGTAGGTAGCAAACTGTCTAGCAGAGAAAGATATGTCTTGTTCATCTCTGTGCACAGAACCTGCAAAACTTCATGTTTAATAAATCTTGAACTGGATGAATGAAGAGTGGATGGATCAATGGATGATGAATGGATAGATGGATGGAGAATAGCTAGTAGAAAGATCAATGAATGATGGATAGATGATGAATGAATGAATGAATAGCTGATGGACAGATAGATATTAGATGGATCATTGATGAATGAATGACAGGTGACTTATGATGGTGAATGGGTGGATGGATGGGTAGATGGATGGGTGGATGAATGGACAGATGGATGATAGATGGATGGGTGAGTAATATAGATGAATGATGGATGGGAGGATGGTAGATGGATGGTAGTTGGATGGATGATTAATGAATGGGTAGGTGGTAGATGTGTGAATGTTAGATGGTAGGTTGATGAATGATGGTTGAATGACAGATAGATATTAAATGATTATATATGATAGATGGATGGTAGATGGGCAATGGATGGATAGATGATGGATGATTGATGGATGATGTATTGATGGTGGATGGGATGATATAGGAATGAATGATGACTAGATGGACAATGAATGGAAGGATGATAATAGGCAATAGATGGGTAGATGGTAGGTAGATGGTGAATGGATGGATGACAAATGAATGGTTGGGTGAATGATGGATTCAAAGTGGATAAGTGGTGAATGGATAGATGATTGGTGAATGGTGGATGTATGAATGAGAGACAGATGAATGGGTGAATGAATGATTGAATACTACAGTTTCAAGGTTCTGAGAAAAAAAGTTTGACTTGTTGAAGTACACAAAATTGGAACTGTAACCAGCATCCAAGCTTTCAGAACATGAATTGTTTGGTCTTTGAAGGGAACATGGTATTTCCCTTCAAGATCGCATAGCAAACTAGCTCATACTCAGTATACAGAACCTAGTAATTACATATAAGCAAAACCCAGGCAGTGCTTTTCCCTGCTGGGATTGTGTTTGTCACTGTAGCATGGACTACTGTGCGCATTTGAAGGAATTTTAATCTCTCTGTAACTCAAAGGAGTCTCTGGGATCCCCTGGCAGAAGATCTACACAGAAGCCAGAACATTCCACAGTGAGACTCACACTGTCCTCAGTCCCAGGCCTGTTTGCTTTGTCGTGGGTAGAAAATCTTGCTGCAGTCAATCTCTCCCACATGCTCAGGCCCTGAACTCTGGTGGGGAGAGCATGTGTACCAACACGCCAGGGGAGTAAAGTCACATAGAGCTCTGTTTGGACAGGCAGCTTACCAGGCTGACAGGGTGTGCAAGACATCCACCCTACCTTATATTGTAAGAAGGAATTACATGGAAAACATGTTGGGTAATTGAGGGATATGTTTATCCATGTCCATGATTAGTCAGGGGTTCAGTTTTCTTGGAACAATTTGCATGGCAGTGACCAAACCTCTCCACTTCTCTCTCAGAAAAGTATTTAAAGTTAAAAAGAATAAAACCAAGCTTACTGAAAGTGTTTCCAAAGCAATGTGGTCACTCCAGTAGATCATCAAGGGTTTAGGCTCCTTTTGTTCCCTTGCTCCTTCTTCCCCCACAATGCACTCAAGCCATAATCACAGAAAACTCTGGGCGTATTGTCCAATCTTAGCCAACACTCAGGTTGACCTTGCTCCCACCTAACCTTTTGCTTTCATTCTGTACTCAGAAATTCTATATAACCTTTCCTCTTGTGTTCTATTCATCTGATTTTTTTTCCTGAATGGTCACACTTCTATATAAGGAGGACTGGAGGAGTCCCTTCTACTAAGGGACCACATACCCAGCTGAACCTCTGTGGTTTCATTGCTTGTCAAAGGGAGAAGTGCTATTGCAGACAGTCAGTCTACCTTAATTGACCATAATGATGGCTATGGCTATGGCTGATACATGCATACCCACCAGGAATACATGTCTTTAGGAAACTTGGTAATGCCCAGTGCCTGACTTCATCCTGACACTGTAAAATCTATAAAATGTATCACTGGGCTTAAGGTCCAGCAAAGTTCAATAGTGAACTTGGAGAGACCTCAAAGTACCAGAAGGTTCATAAAACACTGAAAAGTAGGACTGGGGAGAAAGACTGAAGACTCTAAAAAACTTTCAGTGAGTAGCCAGGTCTCTTCAAACTGTGAGTATCAATCAATGGTGGCAGTGGGTTATGCTCTCCTCTACCAAAGGCAAAAAACAAGACAGGAAACAAGATGGGAGTTCAGTGATATGGGGGCCACTATGCAGGAAAAAGAGGTAGAAGAGATGTCGGTGCACATAAGTGCTGTTTCATTGGTATTTAGCACCTAGGGAATATCCAGTGAGTATTAATGGAATGGATTGTTTAAAGCTATAATCCTTCTGGAGAAATAGAATACAGACATGAAGAAAACTAGCCACAGGTATGTAATTAATCATGGTTTTTCAGAAAAAGTAAAATAATGGGATGATAAAGAGAGAGAAAGAAACAGAGAGATGGGGATAAAAGACAGACACAAGGAACACTGACTCATGAAGTTCTGGCAATGGGCAAATCCAAAATCTTGAGGGTAGATGAGCAGACTAGAGACAGGGGGAGGCAATGGTATAGCCATGTGAGCATGGAGCCAGCCTGCCCTACAGAATTCCTTAGGGGAAGGTCTGTCTTCTAAAGGTTTTCGGCTGATTGTATAGAGCCCATAATACCATGGAGAACAATCTATTTATCTCAAAATGCCTTCACAACAACATATAAACACATTTAACCAACTACCTAGATACTGTGGTCTAGCCAAGTTGGCATATAAAATTAATCATCAGAATCCTAGAATTACTAAAAAGACAAACTCTGGACAATTCTCTGAGGGATTATCTAGTTTAGGTTAGTTGAGGTAGGAAGATATATCCTAAATATAGACAGCACCATTATCTGAGCCGAGGTCCTGGACTGAATAGAAAGGAGAAAGCAAGTTGGGCATTAGCATTTATCTCTCTCTGCTTCCTGACTGGGTTTGCAATATGAACCAGCCACCCCAGGCTCCTGCCGCCCTGATGGACTATACCCTTGGACTGTGAGGCAAAATAAACCGTTCCTTCCTTTGTTTTTCCCCAGGTATTTTATCACAGCAACAAGAAACACAACTAACACACCATCACAAAACCCTCTGAGTTGTGCCCAGCAATAGTGCCAATGCTCCTAGGACAAATGCATCTTGCTCAAAATGTCTTTTGTGGGCAAAATAAGCATGTTACTCAAAGGAGTGTTTTGAAATATGAAAATGCATCAAAGAAGGACTTAGTCTCCCAGAGAAAATAATGGATTTTCACTTGAGTCAGAAGAAATTAAGAATAAAAACAAAGCAGGGAGGACCTGAGCATACAGCACAGGACAAAGCAGAAAGGCGGAGACTGATTAAATCCACAAGAGGTGGTTGATAAAGACAATGGCAGATGGGAAATGGCTGGAGTAGTAGATGGGTATTTGACTGAAATTGAGTTTTCGCCCTAATTTCCCCCTAACAGAACCAGAGAAGCAGGGCTTACATTAAATTGAATGTACACACTTATATTTGAGCATATTTAAAGAGAAACAAATGAATTCAGGCAGGGCAGGGTGAGCTAATTAACACTTTAAAAAATGTGAAACAAGAAAATATCCAGCTTGGGATTCCACAGCCAGCCAGAAATCTATGGGTGCTTGGAGATATGCTCGATTTTCTTCTGGTCCTGTCTCTTGGAAATTCCATCCTGATTATTTCCTTAAGTCTAGTAGCATTGAACTTTGAGCAACTGGCTCCAAATGTGCCATAATCTTTTCTGAGCACCTGTCCTCGATTCTGCCTAGTTCAGAGCTGATAAATGCAGGGAGCAGAGGTTATCCTTGGCTTAGGAGCTCCCAGACATTGGACTCAGCCGTAGAGGTGAAGTGTAGCTAGCTAAGCCCCCACAGATTGATCAGTGCCTTACACTCATGACCAGAACCCAAGCAGGGCCTCACTGTCTCCTCTCAAGCATAACCGTGGTGGTGACTTCCTCAGTCAGCACCGAAGTCCACCAAGTCAACTCAGTAGTATTACCTTCATCTTCCACTCTCACGGCTTTGCCCTAACTCTCTCGCTAGCTTCATCCACTGTTCTGTCCTTGCCCAGGTCCAGCAACCCAGGCCCACCTTCTCAGTTCTGTCTCTCTGAACCATCAAGGTATGCCAATCTCTGTACGGTGTCCTCTATTTGGAATTTTTCTCCCTGCCCTTCAACTTGAAGGACTGACTCACTCCATCCTGGCAACTGGCAATTCCCAAATCTGCAGGTGGATCAGCAGGCTAGAGTTGGAGGGAAGCTTTGTACAGTGATGTGTCTACAGCCAGCCTGCAGCTTGGAGAATTCCAAGCCCAGTCACTCACTGGTTTTCCCATGAATCATCTCTTCCCCTCCTCCCCTTCCTCCCACTCCCCCTCTCCCTTCTCCTCCATCCTCCCAATCCTCCCCTCCCCCTCCTCCTCCCCTCCCTTCCCATTCCCTCCTCTTCCACTTCTCCTCTTTATTATATTTTAATTTTGTGAGGACTGAATGATTATGAAAACACTTCGTTAAACTAGAAAAGTATAAGTAAAAAAATGTCTCTAGTCTTAACCTCACCTGTTTCTGAGAACAAGAAGCACCTCCTAGGTGCCAAGGTTTCTATCTTGTTGTCACTGGTTTGGTGGGTACCTACAGCCATCAGATACCCCACTTAGGTACTTGGATAGACTTAGCACCCAGGCTCTTGGTATTTCTCCATAACATCCTATCATGTTCTGCACTGTGATCTCTATAGCCAAGATTCTCCTGTCCAAAATGAGATTCACTTACAGGGTGTATATTTCCCTGTCACAAAGCTTAGGAGAACTGACTCCATATTTGGTTTCATTCATTAGGCTTTCACTTGTCCTGAGCCCTCTTCAACCAAGGCCAAGGATGAAAAAAACAAAGCCTGGCCCAGCCTGAAAGAAGCCATAAGTTTAGGCAACTTTTCTCTACCACAAACAAACAAATAACAAGTTGGCAGAATTCTTAGATACCAACTACACAGAGACCCTAAACCCTAACTGTGTGGCTGACACACACAGGAAGTGATATTTATTACAAATACACCTAGAAAAGTTGCAAAGCAGCCATCCATTATGAGCAACTAAGTCTCAGGGAGGGTAGCACGGTTGGTTTTGAGAGGGTTAATTTTGAGGCCTTTGCAAAGCTCCCAGAGGAGGGTGAGGAGAGGGGTCCTCCAGAGCACCTGGGTGTTATTTATGGTGCATTGAAGGCTGTCAACAGCATTCTTCCGGAGAATTTCGCCTGCAAGGGGAAGTCATTAAAAGGAGGCCCTGCCACACTGGAGCGGATAAAGCCTTCCAGCTTCTGGTTTAATCCCTCTGACCCTGGAGATGAATCTCATTTTCTGTTGACTTTTCCAGGCCTTCAGTCATCAACTGTTATTTATATTTTCAGCCAGTGTAGCGTGTAGTGAAGAGATACTGATGTCAGACAGATCAGGATTCAAATGTTGGCTCTGAATCCAACTGGGGGCTAAAGTAGCTAGAAGTCCATTTTCTCACCTGAAAAAATGAAAATGGAAGTATCTAGCTCATAGGACTGTTGAGAAGAGAATTAATTGCATTTGGAAAAACTAAATTAAAGATTAATTTTGCTCAACAGGTGACAAGAGCTCCTAGAGCTGGAGATAGTGTGCAGTCAAGTTCACGTTCTCTGACCACAGTGCTGTCTCCTCCTTTGCCTAAAGACTACTTACTGTTCCTAAAGGAATCTGAACATGCAAGCCCCCACCCCAGCTCCCAAGGAGTGGATGAAGAGCGCCCCCTTAAGGTCTGATAGGTGCTTTCAGAGCTGGAATGAATGAACTGGAAGGGTGAAGGACTAAAGAATGTTTTTTTTTTTTTTAAGATTTATTTATTATTTATACAGTACATGTATTCCTGCAGACCAGAAGAGGGCACAAGATCTCATTACAGATGGTTGAGAGCTACCATATGGTTGCTGGGATTTGAACTCAGGACCTCTGGAAGACCAGCCAGTGCTTCTAACCTCTGAGCCACCTCTCCAGCCTCAAAGAATGCTTTTTCATCCAAGTAGGTTAGATGTAATAGCCAAAATTCATTTTCTTCACTTTTTGTTGTGGTTGAGTGTTCGTTTTTTGATTTTTCAAAAAAGAAAAAAAGACTAAATAGATAATGAGAACATTTATATTTAATCCAGAGGGGGGAAAGATATCTATGTCAAATACAATATCTTATCTCAGTGTGCAAAGAGGCAGAGCCTTAGTTCTAAGAAAACACAGCTCTGAAGCAATGACCTGAAGTCTTTTGAGAACTGAGCTCCAATCTTTACATTGATCCCAAATATTTGAACATGCTGAGCAGGAACATCCCCCAAAGGAAGGATGAATATGAATGGTTTGCTCCAGTTTCCTTGGGCCTCGCAGAAGCATATTTTCATACCAGATTTCACTTCTGTCCTGTGCACAAGATGAAACTGAAAGGAGATAAGGTCAATACTGAAGCTCTGACTCAGATCCCATCTCAGTAATACCTTCGTCGTTTCCTGTGGTGGAAACACGGCTAATCTCTGTCTTTGAAATCGTCATTTTAGAGTTTTTGATGGAAAGAAAGAAACTGAGTTAGGTGGGCCGGGGTGTCATTAGAACCATCACATTCCCCACCGTGGGCAGACCTAGATAAAACGTTTACACAGGAAAGCAGAGCTGAAACCACTTTTTATCCAGCACACTGACCTCTGTGGGAGTTCTGACAAGCAAGATTTACGTGACTATTTCTTATGACGGCGCGTTCAACAAGAAAATGTATCTCCTAAGGTATTTGTATCAATCAACATTTCCTTTTGCTGAGAGAAAAAAAAAATAATGCCTCCCCAAAAGAGATCTTTTAAAATATTTATAGGCATATTTTCTACTGGAGTCTTTATTTGAATTTTACTACCATTTAGAATACAATTCTGACATCTTCATCATTAATGCCCCACCGTGACAACATTCCACCAAGAAACAGCATTATAGTACAAAATCTAGATGTGAAAGGACTACAGCACCGTATTAAAAGAAGGAAAAGGCAAATTCAAATAACAGATCTATCTGAAATGATCAAAAAATGAAATTTTCTGTGGGATGAAAGCCTCCTCCGGAACCTAGCCATCTAAAATAAGATTAAAGTGGTATTGTATAAGAACTGAGGCACAGTCAAACTATCACTCCCTGGATGAAAATTTGCATTCAATGGGCAGGCACTGAAAAGACATTTTCAGTCCATTTGAGGTGTTTCTCAACCCAAGCTCAGTAACAATGGGGATCATTTGTAGCCCCCAGGCCCCTCACCCTATGGATTCCTGGGAACTGCAGATGGGTGAGAAAAGGACTGAGAGCAAGCATACTCCCCTCCCACCAGCTCCACTCAAGAGTTCTGAGTAGAAGCTATCCGACTGGATTTGTACAGGAGTGACCTTAAAAAGCTTAGTATCTGGAGTCTCGGTTGGTTCTCTGGTTTTCTGGAGTGGTGAAGCAGTGGTAGGCCTCTGCTAAAGAACTCCAGGATCAAAATTGCTCCTTCTGCCACTGCTATGCTCATGGCTGTAACAGTGACTGAGAAAGAACACAGAGGCAGTGCTACCAGAGTCAAGGACATGGAGATCACAAGCCAGGCAAGCCAGGAGCCATAGCTGCTGCGCTATGTCTGTATCTAAACACAGAGCTCAAGAACATGAGGTGGCTGAGTCAGTCAAGTGCTCCCTATGCAAGCAGGGCCTGGGTTACATCCCCAGAACCCACAGAAGGCTGGGTGTGGCAGTGTGCTCCTGGAATCCTAGTCTGGAAGGGTGGCTATAGGTGGATCCATGGAGCTTTTTGACCAGACAGACTTGCCTAGCAAGATTCAGGTTCAGTGAGAGACCCTGTCTCAAAGCAAAACAAAAACAAGATGGACAGATACTGAGGAACAACAATGGAGGTTTCCTCTGAATTCTACAACATATTCGAAATACAGATCCAAATGTGGATCAAGAGTAAATATAAAAGGGGGTTATCGATGGTCCATCATGGATAGGTCACAAGACCCCTCTCTGAAGACTTATTTGTCCTTAATGGATGCTTAGAGAATCATTTTCTTAAGTGGTATAGCTGTTAAGTTGCTTGTGGTCAGTAAACACTCCCACAATCTCACACACATCCTCTCTCTCTCTCTTTCTCTCTCTCTCTCTCTCTCTCTCTCTCTCTCTCTCTCTCTCTCTCTCTCTCTGATTCTCTCTCATAAACAACCTTAATTTTAAAAACTGAGAAGAAAATGTAAGACAGGCTTTGGGGGGAAGAAAGAGGGTTTAGCAGGAGTGGAGGAGGAAAGAGAGAGGATAATAGGGAGTGAAAATGGCCAAACTATATTGTATGCACATATGAAACTGCAAATGAATAATAGATAAATAAAACATCAACAACAAAAAAGCAGACAGTAGGAATGAGATTTTAAAAAAGTAAATGCAAATCAACTGGTTGGCACAAGGCTGAGATGAAAGGGAGACTGGTGGGGACAGTGAGGTAGAATTGAGTTGGGACAAAGCTATCCTTCATTTCTGAATAGCTGCTAGGAAATGTGTGGCTTTAAATCTCAAGAGAATCCAGATTAGGACTGTTGAGAAGGAATATAGACCTGGGCCACATTTTTAGAAGCCTTAGAGACAATCACCACCACCACCACCACCACCACCACCACCACCATCATCATCATCATCATCAGGGAGCAAAAGGAAGATGCCAAAGAGTTGTGCCTGCAATGGAGAAGCATGTGTGGACAGGGAAAGTCAAGTTGATGTAGCGTTTGTAGGTCACAATAAACATCCTGAGACTGAAGTTGATTTCTAACTCCCATGCAAGTCACCAGGGCAACAAGGACAATAACCCCAGATAACTCAGGGTCAGTAACTGGAAGCCCAGCCTGCCCTCTCCAGTCCATCCCTTGTATGTGCTACTGGGAAGAGGATGACGCTTTCCCAAATGGGAGCTGGATGCCTCAACACCCAAAGAAGCTGCATTCCCAAAGGGCAGAGCTCTGGTGCCATGTGCCAGGATCTTGGAGCTTCAGTCTGAACCTCTGTGGGGTCCTCTCCTTGGAGACCAGATACGATATTGCTCTTCCTGGAGTCTCTGTGATATGCCCAGCTTTTACTCATCATTCTTGCTTGATGTCCCAATCATCCTAAGGATCAAGGGCTGATTCCAGATGTCACCTTGGACACTACCACTCCCCTCATGACATCTATCATGCCCTTCTCTCTGTCTTAAGATAGATATTTGCACATTGCACTATACTGCCAGAGACCAGAGGGTTGTAGAGGCCAAGAAGCATTCTATGTCTCTCTAGATGAGTTCTTTCCTCTAGAGAGAGTGCTCAAAACATATATGACTGATAGTCCCTCATGCTATATGCAGCCCCAGAATATGTTCCTAGACAGTTCAGACATGCCTACCTAGAAGAGAATTTAAATAACACTCAATCCAGCATCCATGTTTCAAGAAGAATCTAGAAATTAATCTCAAACAGAATAAATATCCCATGGTACAAAACTTGTTCCTGGCAAGGAGGACCAGAGGACTGGGGTTTTTCAACCTGGCCAGCAAATCCTTCATCCTGAGGAAAGTAACACTTCCAGCTGTCTAGACAACTTCCCACTTGGCTTGAAAGAGTCAGTAAAATCCCTCCACAGGAATGTGGGGCCCAGAGACCTGCTCAGGCTGCACCCCTCCCTCTCGGGTGCTCACCTGGATCTTCTGCCTGCAGCTCTCTTTCCACATGTCATCCAGTCACCACCTGACTGTTAACCAACACCTGCACAGAGAACACATTTCTGATAGTACAACCACACATGATGGATTATCATCACTGCTTTTTCAATCTCTATGATAATTACTGAGACTTTAAAAAAATAATCTTACTTGTTTTGTTGTGTGCTATCTTTTCACAGCAGAATGTGAGCCTCTGAGCTCTAAGACTCCATCTGTCACATTCTCTATAGTGGCTCTAGCACATGGAAAACTTGGCTATTGTTATTACATACATGAATGAATGGTGAATAAATAAATGAAGAGAAAAGCATTTGAATCTGTACCTTATGACTTAGCAGCAGTCATCTGCACAAAGGGGTCAGGCAAGGGGATGACTTTTGGAATCAAAGGTAAAGTCCAAATGGCTAAGACTTGGATGGCTAAACTCCTTGTTTACAAAGTGAGGAGGAAGGAGATGAGGTTGAGTCAATCATTTTTATCACATCTGAATTATTCAGGGCTGAGACATGGCTCAATAGTAGAACTTACGTGTGGCATCCACTCAATTCCAACACTGAAGGGAGAGAAGAATGCAATGGTATATCACATGTACATAGTGAGTACTCACACACATTCATTAACATCACCCCTCTTGCCTCATGCTTATTAGAGAACCACAGCAAATACTTTCAAACTGAAAGTGTCATGCTGTTGGGTTTCTCCAGATGTATAGAATACAAAGACATTTAAAGGCTGCTCTCCTGGGAAATATCAATGCACTGCAAGAACTAGTGAAGATGCGTTTTTAAGAGACTTTTGACCTCACATTTTTGTTCTCACTCAGATGAAATTCTTCCTTATTAGAGGTATACTCGACATTAGGATGTAAGCATCCTCCAATCTGAATTTTTTATAGGTAAAGAAAAGCTAGCAATGTGGTTTGTTTCTCATTGTGCTCTCCTACATATCCAGATCTGGCTAAGAATTCAGAAGGAAGCAAATAAAACTTTCTCCAGTGTGGCTCTGAGCTCAGCTGGTGCCTCCTAAGTTGACAGGGTAACATTTCACCTATTAGCACTCCTAACAGAAAGTAGATTGTTCCGGTTTCAAGAAATATTTTTTGAATTGGATTTGGGTTGGTGAGAAAATGAATTAAGTCAGAAATTCTTTGGGGCAAATTGCATATTGAAATGAACAGTTTGATACATAACCCTTTTGCCCCCCTCTAAGTTTAAAAAAAAAAGACAGAAAGGATGGCGAAAAGCAGCAAGCTGGTCTGTGAGAGTCCGTGTCACCACCACGGCTCTGACTGCTTGGCAAGACAGTGTTTACAGTTTGAGTTGTGCAGTCATCACTTGATTGGTATTGCATGGCATTGTGGCTGTATTTTCGGAGAAATTTCAAAGCTAGTGATTTCCAGTTTTTGTTTTTGTTTTTGACTGAGCAGCTTATATTTATTTATGTGCATAGATACGTAAATATATATGTAATAATAATAACAAAAGAAAGAAGGATAATCAATTTGAGACAGAGTAAGTGGGGGCATGAAGTGATTGGAAAGAGGAAGGAGAAGGGAGTTGCTATGTACTTATATTTTAAATATGAATCATGGGGCATAGAGCTAAATACAGAATTGTTAGAAAATAAAATACAAATGGCTGACAAACAATTAAAAGTGTTTAACATACTTTGCTATTGGGGAAATGCAAATTACAACTTCTGTCCCTGTGGAGGTTGGTGATAAATCTTCAGATATGACCATTATGGGTATTACAATTGAAACACATATCTGAAGATATCCATTTTTTAATGATGGGAATATTTATTTCCTACCCTGGCATAATTGTTCATGGCACCACATTTATTTTTTATGGGAAACAATGCAAAATGAAAACCAGAGAGAATTAGTAAATTGATCTTGTATCTGTCGAGGCTTGATGATGCATACGTGACCTAGAGGCTAGAAGACAATGTGCTGACTTCACCATGTTGGAAAAACTGAACACACCACTGTTGTCAAGGATACAACACTCCTATCCTAAGAACAAAAGGAACAGGAAAGGCTAATGATGGAAGAGGTCATACGACCCTGGCAAGCACATAGCCTCTTGTCCCTTCTGTTTGGGATTTGGGGTCATGTTGAGGCCACAGGTGCCACACGTAGAAGAGTAGAGTGTAGATAAATTATTTTCACCCCCTTCCATTGAGAAAGAAAACTAAGTGAGCAGCCTGTTCCTCTGTGAGTGAACAAACACTTGCTTTGTGAGTTAGTCAAACAGGGTGATAGACGTGCATACATGTTTAAGGAGAGAGCGGGGCTGTGTTAGGGGATGTTTTTAGTGGCTGGAACATTGCTTTCATATGCTTTTGGATAAAGCTGTTTACTCTCAAGATACAGCACCCAAAGTTGGGCATGGTGGCACACACATATACCTCATCTCTTTGAGATTGAGAGCTTGAGGTTGACCAGGGTACACGGCAAGCTCAAGGTCAGCTTGGGCTATATAGGAAGATCCTATCTCAAAAGCAAAAGATGAAACAACAGAAAAAAGAGAAAGTAGCCTGAGACCTGGGTCTCAGAAGGTATGTGATCTGCCCATGTCACATAGCTAGTTTGTAGATCAAGTCTTCATAAAAATCCTTTCCATAAACTGAAGCAAGTAGATGGGGGCAGGAATGATGAAAAGAGGGATGAAGATGCTGTGCTTAAGAACTCTGTGGATGGGCTGGGCATGTGCCTCAGTGGTAGAGCACTTGTCTAGCATTCGGGAGGCCCTGAGTTCAACTCTGTCATCTCAAAAAGAAAAGAAAAGCTCCGTGGAACAAAAGCAGGAAGAAAACTGATAGGGAGCTTGGGGCAGCCTTGCTTCCCCCTCCACCATCTGTTTCTTGTCTGCAAGCCCTCCTCAGCCCTCCAGGTTTTGTTCTGCCCAGACAAGTCCTGGGCTTCTGGAATGCATCTGTGCCTTCTTATCTGGGAGCTAATCACTGAATAGCAGGTGGCTTTGGGGATTCTGTTTTTCATCTCTTGCTCTCTCCTCTCCTCTCTTTAACTCAGTCCCTCAGGGCTTATGAATTTCTGAACCTCAAACAGGAAACCTCCCTGATTTGTTCACACCCGGAATACCGTTCTCTTTGTTTAGAGACTATAAAAAGGAGCAAGGAGAATGAGGAGAAGACGCTGCTGTCCAAGGGAGAAAAGAGATGTCAGCTAATGTTAACTTGGGCTCTGGGAGGCAGCCACACACGCACATGTTTTAAACTAAACATTCTTCCTTTCAACTCCCATATTTCTCGGTTCATCTCCACTCCTGGCAAGTGTCTAACAAGACAAAGAGTCTTCACTGTGTGTCACATTGGTTATCAACACTCTGCACAAATAGGTTGACAGAGGAAGCCAACGAAGTACCTCTGCAAACCTGTTTAGGGTTGAAATAACAACCCTGTGGCCTGCGGGCTCCTGGAGATTGGCTCACATTTTGTTCCTACAAATGTTAGGTGCTGGCTCTTGAGAGGAGCTGTCATCAGCACTCCTGTGCCTGTAGGTGCCAGGAAGTCTCAGCATTTTGTAGAGGAAAGCGTTCTGTGCTCTCTGTGGACTTTCCATTTTGGAAAGGACTTTATGGGGTTATTTGACCTGGGCTCTTGGTCTCGTCATTTTTCTCTAGATTAAAGACCAAAGTTTATGATCTATGGAGCATTCAGCTCTCTGTGAGGGAAATACAATAGAACACCGGATACCAGGATGTACACCTTCATCCATGCTTTCAGTCACTGATCTGTGGGCACTGGAACCCCACGGGAGCATTGTATTTGCATAAATCAATGGTTGTATATTTATTAAAGAGATTATTAATAACCATACCATCAATAGTTCTGATATATTTATACTTGTTCATTATACACAAAGTGCCTGCTGTGTGCTACATCAGGCTAAGTGTTGAGTATCCAACAGACAGTGAGGAAGTCAAACTAACTGCCTATCCCCACAGTGTAGATAGCGAAGAAAGCTGTAGAAGCAGAGTGGGAAGACTCACATAGTCTGGAGTACCGAGAAGGGAACGCTGTGACTAACGAAGTTTAAACTCCTATGAGCATGATAGTTTCTGGTGTGTATGTGTGTGTGTGTGTTAGAGAGAGAGAATGAGTACAGGAGGGGTGTGTATGTTCATGTGTGAGAGACTGCACATACATTCATAAGTGATTTTATCTTAAAATGTTTTTATCTATAAAATGCTTAGATTCAAAAGTGTTCTCCATACTACAAGGTTTGGACATCACCTCTCTAACCATATTACAAAGTTTGGATACCACCTCTCTAACTCTATACTACAAGGTTTGGACATCACCTCTCTAACTCTATACTACAAGGTTTGGATACCACCTCCGAATCATCCTGAAGAAAGGCCTTTCCACCTCAACTGAACAAGTCAACAACAGTAAGAACTGTTAGCCCACCACCATCCAGCCACCCCTGGGGGAGAAATTCTTCCATGGGTCTCAGCTGCCTTTGCTTCATTGGAAGTTAACTCATCATTCCTACCACCAAGGAGTGTGGCCTCTCAGTGAACGTTAGAAGAACCAGGAAAGAACATTCCATTTGTTCCTCAATTCTATCTCTCCAGGTAGAGTCCCACACCTCTACCCTTTACATGGGCAAGGTTGAGGCAGCAACTTGTTAACTTGGTATGCTGTGGAGGAGCAGGCCTGGAGCTATGAGACGAGCCTTGTTGCTCTATTGGATATTCGGGTAATCTTCTAAAACAAAGATTAGAAAGGTGGATTTACCTGTCAAGAGTTTTGGATACAAAATAACCCAGAAAATGTAGATGTATTTGAATGGGGGCCAAGGAAAAAAGCCTGTTAACCATAAAGTCCCATCTAATTAAAAGGGATATAGCAATCTCAGCTCCCACTGAGGTCTCTGTGTGCATACTCAAGAATTAAAACACAAGGGCATTTCTTGTATTTGTGTTAACTCTGTATTGAACAATCTGATGGGCACCAAGCCTGTGACTACTGATGGTATAGTCCTTCAACTATCTTCTGTCACAAAGCCTGTGACAATGGGCAGAATGGTAGCATAGGGGAGGTCAGTGTGTATAAAGGCACTAGGTCTGGAGTCAAACCATGGCTCTCTTCTGGTTTGATGTCTAATTCATGTCTTTCCTTTGACAAATTACTTCCCTCTTGTCTTCTGCTCAGTTTTCTAGCCTGGAACATGAGCAAGGTTACTTCCAGGTTGTAGTTCTGTGATTCCAGGCTGGATACCAGCAAGGATTTCCTGTAAAGTCCTCCCTGCCTCGTCTGCGCGTGTGATTCTTCCTACAGAATCTTCTCCAAGGAGGACAGAAGCTGCACTTGCTTGTGTTATCCCTATGCTGTGAGCTTTTCCTCCTGGGCTTCAGCAGCCTCTACCCCAGGGCTCCTCAAAACTACTGCATGAGGCAAGACTGGGACCCAGGTAGTCACTCAGTTGGTACAGTGTTTACCTGGTATGTACAAAGCCTTGGGTACTGTCCCCAGCATGAGACAGACCAGGTGTGGCTGTGCATGCTTGTACTCCTGGCACTCAGGAGGGAGAGGCAGGAATTCAGGTTGTCCTCAAGTACACAGTAGTTTAATGCCAGCCCCTGTTACAGGAGACCCTGAAGCCAAATGGTACTGCCAATTTGGGGAGTTAAGAGGAAGAGCTGTTTACTTAGTAACTAGAAACCTAAATGCACCAATCATGTGCCCCTCCCCAGCCCCCACTGCCACCAGGCCAAAAAAAAAAAAAAAAAAAAAAAGAAGAAGAAGAAAGAACAGCGGGTTTTTGATTCAGTAAGACCACACCCATCCCCAGCCCTGCTCTTTACTGAGGTAATATCTTTATGCACTGCCAGCAGGGCCTGTTGGTGTCTGTTACTTCACTCTGACTCGTCATGCCTTGCCTGTGGCAGTCAACCCAGAAGCCATTGTTTCCTGATGATCTCTGGCCCACTTTTCTCAGACACTGCAAGGCATGTGGGACTGGTGGACTTTCCCCAGTGAGCAGCAGCCCTCCCCAGTGCCACTTCCTGATCTCTTACAGGCCCCCTCCTAAAAAGCCACATCATAGAAGTTCCAGGAAAAGTCTCCTGGGTTCTCCAGCCTAATAGAGGATCTTATAGAGTGAGATCTGGGAGAGCCCCACCCATGCAGGGAGAGAAGTGTATTTGCACCTGAAAGTCAGATAAGAGCCCAGTAGAGTAGCTTACCCTAGTCACCCTACACTGCCAAGGCTGAGGTCAGAGTTGGAGGCCAGACAGTGAGTTATGGACCATCTAGGCTCTAAGACCTGTCTGGGAACAAAATTAAACAAAATAAAGCCAGATAAACCTCAGCCCAGCTCCAGTACAAAACTTTTTTGTTTTAGATCTTTACAATGTCTCCTCTACTCTGTGAAATGTCCTTTCCTACTCCACAGCCTCTCTTCATGAGATAACTTTATGTATTCTTTTACGCCCAGTTCACATGCCACCTCCTCTAGAGAGCCTTGGTCAATCTTCCCCCATCTTCAGTAGATGTCCCTGATGCCTCCTGGACAGTTCTGTCAGCTGGACAGAGGCAGTACCAGCAGGGTCCTTGCTGCAAGAAAATCTATAGGCTGCTGCTGCTGCTGCTGGCTAACTGGAAAAGGAATCTAGGCCTAGGTACAATATACTAGGCAATACACCACTGAACTACACTCTCGATCCTTTTTGTCCTATATGACAATGTAGGCAAGTCAGTCCCCAAGTGTTCTCTAGAAGCACAGCATCTCTGGCTAGGTTGTTACTTACCCTATAAGCCTGGTCTTCACCTATTATAAAGAAATCCTCTCAAGGAAGGTCAGGCTCAGCCCGAGAGTTTTAGACAAGTTAGCCACAACTGAACAAGTTGCCTGACACTCAGAGATGTGGCATAAGTTTGTGGTTAAGGCCATCAGCACAGCTAACATGGTAACAACTGAGCCTGCTATTAACCCACCCCTACCTTCCCTCTGGCACATTGTAAACTTACTGGACACCTTAAGCCTCAGCTGTTACCATGTTAGCTGTGCTGATGGCCTCACTTACAAACTTATGCCACAGGATCACCCTCACCAAGCCCAGTCCCAACAGACCATGTGAGCACATAAGTGCACATGTCCTTCACACACTGCCCACACAATCTGGAACATGCCAGATTCTCCAGTGCTCAACGGTCCCAGATCCTTACTGAACAAGCCTGCGCCAGAGCCATGAGTGCACACATGCCACTCAGGGTTAACGCATTTGACAATTGTTCACTGAACAAGTATCTAGTGCCAGGTCCCATACAAGCCCAGTAAGTTAATGCCATCTAGAACAGGCTGCAGAGACACCATTTTTCCCCAGTCATTCGTGGAGGAAAAACTGCTTGAGACAAGCACGGTGAGTCAAAGCTTGGCATGGAGGGATCGCCACGAAAGAGCACTGTTCTGAGCCTGGGTATGGGTCAATAGCATCTAATTCATCCATCAAGAATAAGGAAAAGAAAGCACCACAGTACCAGGCACCCACAGAGCAGTCTCCAAAGCAGACTGTGGGTATAGCAGCAAGTTAGGGGGGTGGCATAAGAGATGGGAGAAGAGCAGAGTAAACAGAAATGATTTTTCCAGAAAGCTGCCACTTTTGTTTTCTGATGATGGAGACAAACCCCCACTCTCCCGTGTGCTAGGCAGCAGGGCAATCACCGACTGACACTCGGCACTTCAACTGTGGCCAAAGAAATAGCAACACTTTCTTGACCTCCCTGTGGCCACTTCCAAAGTAGCTCCAGATCTGAGAGGTCAAGAGATCAGAAGCCCTCGTGGGAACAGGAAGAAACTCTGGGGCTACATTTAGATTTAGCAGTGTTGTGGGCATTGTTTAGCCACTCAGTATGGGCAACCTGTGGTGACTGAGGAGTTTAGTGATGCAGTGATCTGAAGTGACCGAAGAAAGGGGAAAAGACAGGCACAGAGGGGAGAGTCCCCATAGCTGCCCAAGGACAATATTGTTTATACTGTTTTCCCTTTTTAGGTGAAAAAGAAAGAGAATGTGATCTCAGGGCCCAGAGGTGGAAGGGGGGCCGGGAATAGGGTGGGGGTGGGCGGCAGGTGCCACCTCATAGGGCCATGCCTTCACCCCATCCTACTCCTGGAAGACAGAAGCCTCCCATTCTGGAAAAACCAACCCTCTGTAGTCAGAAATAAAAATGACTTCCCAGCAGGATTGTGTGCTCCTTCTAGTAAAGCTCCCTGAAGAAATGCAGCCCTGGACCTGATCTGAAAGCTGGAAGCCAGGAATTGGAGGTCAGGAGAGGGAGGTCATCTAGGCAGGTGCCTCTGGAACCTCCCCTGTTTCTGCCATCACCACCTCATCTCCCAGAAGTTCCTTAAGAGGTAACAAGGATGCACCATCCCAAAAGGTCCAAGACATCTTCCTGAGACGGTTGACAACTGTCATGGTAAGACACAGGGCTGGTGTCTGATTTAAGGTAGCTTCCGAGTGGTTCACAAGGAGGGGCCTTTTTCACAATGCAGGGAAGAAAGGCCAGTTCCTCCCAACAGGCCTCTAGGAATGCTCCTCCTCCAACAGCCCCTCACTAGACCTCAAGGTTATTTTAAGGCAGTGGTTCTCAACCTTCCTAATGCTGCAGCCCTTTAATACAGCTCCTCATGTTGTGATGATCACCCAACTATAAAATTATTTTCATGGCTACTTCATAACTGTAATTTTGCTACTGTTATGAATTGTAACATAAACATCTGTGTTTTCTTATGGTCTTAGGCAACCTCTGTGAAAGGGTCGTTCAACCACAAAGGGGTCACAACTCAAAGGTTGAGAACTGCTAATTTAAGAAAAGTGGGAATAAAGCAGGGCTGCAGTCCCTGACCCTGGCCAGGAGCCCAGGAGCTTTCCCCCCAGTAGATCACAGCTGGGACAGGGGACTTCAGAGGTCCTGGGAACTGGCCTGTGAGAGGTCACACAATGGAGAAGTGGAGAGGGCTCCCTAACCCATGGGGCTTACCCACTGCCCTCCAACTTGGTTTCTAAATACAGTCCAATTATCCCAGGGATCTGTGCTGGCTGACAGCCTATCCTTCAGTTTTGGTTTGCTCTGATTCTGCCTCCTACTTCAGCTTGGTGGGTGAACTAGACCTGAAGTTACAGGCCACTTAAATTAGAAAATATCTTGGAAGCTGGGCATTGTAGAGCACGCCTGTAATCCCAGAACTCAGAAGGCAGAGACAGCAGAGAGCTGAGTTTGAGGCCTGCCTGGTCTACATAGTGAGTTATAGACCAGTCTTAGAGTGAGACCCTGTCTGAAAGTGATGGGGATGGGGAAAGCTCTTAAAGAGAGCTTACACATTACCAAGGTCAAAGGAATGAGACATGACTGTCCATCTATCCACGGTCACATAGCACAGGCTCTGCAGATCTGGTAACCCCAAGATCTTGGCGTGGTGCAGTTAGACTCTCCAGAAAGCTTGCTTCCTGAGGAAGACGGATTTGTTACAAGAACCTGCTTGCGATTCACCATTGTAAATCTTCAGTTGCTGGGGACTCCTGCTCACCTATCACTTCCTCCTTTTCTCCCAGCCCTGCTCCTGAATCCCAAACCTCTAGAATACTCAGATACAATGCCTTGTTCTTCAGACATCTTTGAATTAACGCTTGCAGTTGGTTCTGAAGTGAAGACTTCCCACCACCTGTCTGCCAGCCCCACTCCATGCTCCTGCCCAACAATGGATCTGCATTGTCTACATCTCTGCATCTTTGGAGCATAGCACTTGGCCAAACTACCAGACAGTCCCCTGTAAATAGCAGTGTACTTAAAAAAAAAAAAAAAAAAAAAAAAGGTAATATGAGACTTTAGTCAATGTGCTGTTTGTGAGGAGGTCAATAACCCTGGAACATATTTTGAGGCATGCTAAGAAAAGAATGTGGCTATTTGCAGACAATGGAGAGACTATTCCAACATAAATATTAGCCATATAGGAATTGGCTGTCCTATATTACAGTCTGAGTGCCTGCTCTTCCCACCACAAATGACCTAACAGTTTATACAATCTCTGTTTCGACTCTGAATCCCCCCACAAGCCCAAATAGTGCTTCTCACATTTGAGGTACTTGCAGGACTCATCAAATTGAACTTTTGAATACTGTGAAGGCCTCTTCTAGGAAAGAGAGTACTAGATGTTCCCGCTGCTTTTCAAAAACTCAATCCTATTGATAACCACACTATCAGTTATTGTCACAGTGATGTTTTACAAACCATCCTAAAGATTAAGGACTAACACAGTCACCTTCTGATATGTCTTGTGGGTTCGCAGGTTGAGGCTGGGCTCCACTGACACAGGAGGGTGTGCTCTCATATTGGTCAGTTGGAGAGGAAGAAGAAGCTAATCTGAGACAGCCTAACCCAGGGCAGCCTATCCCCACACTGGTTTTTATTTTCTAGCATCTGGGAACTTTGCCCTCACAGTGGAGACAATGGGACTCCAGAAAGAGTGGAAACACCCACGACCTTTAGACAACTGGGCTCAGAACCCACTAGACCTAACAGACAGTACTTGACTGGTAAAAGTGAGTCACTATGCCAGCCCCAAGTTCAAGGGCCAGGGAAATCAATTCCAGATCCGTAGGGAAGGAGCTAGGAAGGCTTGCAGGACTGTGCTGAGTTTCACAATCCATCTGCCAAATAATTCCAGTTTTAATATGAAGAAAGAAAATGCTAAAACTGGATGGCGGTAGTGGGGGCAGGACTATACATTTACTAAAAATCATTGAACTGTACTCTTACAATGTCGGGATTCTATGAGATGTAAATGATCTCTTAGTAGCAAAGCTGTTGGGGGTAGAAGCGCAAATTTTAAAGATTTATTGAAGAACACTCAGAACTGTTCAAATCTGCGCTGAAGCTCAGGTGTGCTCTATTATGAAAGTCCATCTTTCTGCCGAGGTGTCGTCGTCGTCGTAACTAAAATTTATGTTCTCAGCGTCAGGGAGCCTCAGAACTAGTAAGAATTTCTACAGGTTATTCTATCCACCACTCCTTCAAGCAGTTTAACACATGAGCCATGCAGTGCAGAAGCAAAAACTGTCTTAGGCTAAGAAACAAAAACAGATACAGGAGACGTAGCTGGGCAAAAGTGTGCTTCATCTTCTAACGTGCAGTGGGGGTGCCAGGGTGACTGGTTCCAGAGGGAACCTCTTCCACGTTTCTTCCAGAACCAGAAGCTGCAGGGAGAGCAGATCCCCTCCCCCTTGCAGCATTAGGGACCTGGGTCTCTGGGATCTAACCACCAGATTCTGACCAGAAAGCTTCCTTGCATTGTCACACACAGATTCCAATCTATATGTCTCACTTGGGACTGTGTCTGCCCTCTGTGGGTTCAAATCCCTGACCCAACAATTCTGGGCAGGAGAATTTCTTTTAAGAGGAGGATTGTAGGATGTAAATTTCCTCTCGTGGGCATCAGGGGGTCTATGAGCATGGCGAACAAATGAGACAGGCCTGGTTTATCCTGTGATTTGGATTTGTTTCTGATGGAGAGAGAGAGAGAGAGAGAGAGAGAGAGAGAGAGAGAGAGAGAGAGAGAGAGCTGCTCCAAGGAGGCTGTGTACCCCAGCTCTCCATCAACACAGCTTTGAAGAGCAGATGGAGAGGCTTTCATCAGCCACACACAGACCACATCAAACGCTGCCTGAGAGCCCCTCGCTGCGCGTCAGGCAGGGTCAGGCAGACGCTATCAGACGCTCTTTCAAGATATGATAAACTAGAATCAGAGGCAGAAACGGAGCCAAGCAAGAAGGCCATGAATAAGATGGTGAGGAGAAGAGAGACACGAAGGCCTAGAGGGAGCACAGGGCAGAGAGGGTGCAGAGGAGGAAAAAGGAAGAAAGGAAAAACCGGGAAGGGGAGGGGCATGGAGGACAGGAAGGGACAAGGCAGAAGGAAGAGGTGGGACGGATAGAGTGATAAGGCAGAAAAACTTAGAGCAGTGCAAGGCAGGTATAGTAAGAGCAGGCCAGAAGCAGAGACAGAGAAACGGGCTTGTGGGTGGAGTGCAGCCCACAACGTGGCAGCAGGACCTTTCTTGGAATTCAACTAGAGCAGCTTAGCTTTGCAGAGGGAAGAGGAGAGCCCGGGAGGAGCAGGCACTGTAGCTGCCTCACACGTGACTCTGAAGTGATCTTTACCTTCCAGGAAGGACTGTCTAGTCGTCCTCGGCCACCCCACTCAGGCTGAGTAAAGGACATCATCATTAGAAGCCAGTGACCAGCCAGACCCTTCCAGACAGATTTCACCTCCTATTACACAGAGGTCAGGTGTTAATGTAGCAGCGGAGGCCTTAAACCTGCCTTCTTGGTAGATCAAGTTTGATTTTCCAAATAATTGGAAGGAAACAAACTCATTCATGGGTCAAACTGAGCAAATATCCCCATCTCTGTAAAGGACCTGGCTCTGTCCTAATCAAAAGGTAAAGGTCTGAGTGTCTGAGTACCCCATGTGGAGCTTTGGAGACCCCAGTGCCAGCCAGAGGCCATCAGGTGTGGGAGAGGGCTTATGGCCTTCCTCCAAAGCAAACTAAGCTCATTTCATGTTTACCCCAGGAAAGACATTGAAAATAACCAAACCTGGATGAGGTAGCACACACCGTAATCCCAGCACGTACAGATGAGAGGAAGACAGAGACAGGAGAGCTACCTGGAAGCTCCTGGACAGGTAACACGGAGAGTGAAGCAGAGAGAGAAGAGAATCCACTCCTGAAAGTTGTCCTCTGACCTCCACACCAGCTCCTGGGCATGGGCACACCTGCACTCACACATTTGCAAATATGCACATGTACACACAAATAAATCAGTAAGCAAACACATAAGTAAACATATAAAATGTCTGAAAACAACCCCACTGTCAGAAGCAGTGTTCTGGAGGTAGCCTACCTAGGGTTTACTTGGCAAACTGGCTAAAACTAAGGCAAAATACTAGGAGCAGTTTGATAGCACCTCTCAATACTAAAACTGGGAAGTTCAATAAAAGCTAAGGGAGTAATAGCCAACCTCACCATTTTCACATGTATCATTTTATTAATCCTCAGAATAAATCTGTTGGACACAATTTTCTTATTATTATTCCTCATTCACTAATGAGGAGTCACAGGCTCAGAGAGGTTAAGTCACTGGCCTAGAGCCACAGAGCAATCTGGTGGCAGAGTAGACACCTGAGCTGCCACTGGCCAGGAGCTGGTCTAAGCTGGCCCCATGCCCCTCCGTCCCTCCAGTAGCAGATGTCACAGAGGAAGCTCTTTCTAGCCCTGTTTCTACTTGTGAGCAGCTTGCAGGAGGGGAAGGAAAGGACAGGCTTGGGTCCAGGCTGAAGGGATCAGTCTGAAGAGGGTAGTAGCAGATCCAGGTTGCAGAACTGAGAAGCTCCTGAAACAATGCGTTTTGAACTTTGGGATAATGGGGCTATAGTTTGTTAAGACAGCACTGTGAAAGGTATGATGTGCATTTTGCGATTTCCCTTTATGAAAGTGAAAGACCAGAAAATTGAGTATAATTACTGCGCACCATTGGCACTTAATGACTCCACCTCTCACATGGACCAACAGCACTCGGCAAATGACTCACCAACATGAGTGACTACCCCATCTTCCCAGCTCCAGCTCTCCTGGGACTATCTGACCTAAATGGCCCTCCCAGTCCACCCCGGAGATAGGGTCAGAACCCAGGAAGCACTCAAGCTTCCCTGCCACTTTCTACCTCCTAACTGTTTTCAGGAGTTCCTTTGCCTGTAAAATGGGAGCTATTAGGGCAACAATAAAAGATACATGGGCTGGGGGTGCAGTGCAGTCAAAAAAGTGTCTGCCCTGTAAGCATAAGGACCTGAGTTTAATCTTTAGAAGCTATATAAAAATGAAATAAAAAGTTGGCGTGGTATGTGCTGGTCACCACAGCCTGTGCCAGGGGCGTGAAGACAAAGAGAACCCTGAGCCTCTAGAACCAGCCAGCCTAGCCTGCTTGGCAAGCTCCAAGCCAGCAAGAGACTCTGGGTCGAGAAAAAAAAAGAAAAAAAAAAAAGATTGACAGGGAGTTATATCTAAGGAAGAATATCTGAAGTTATCTTCTGGCCTCCACATGGGTTTACAAACACATGTACACATGCATACACACACACACACACACACACACACACACACACACGAGAGAGAGAGAGAGAGAGAGAGAGAGAGAGAGAGAGAGAGACAGAGAGACAGAGAGACAGAGACAAAGACAGAAACAGAGAGAGACAGAGAGAGAGGGAGAGAGAGAGAGAGAGAGAGAGAGAGAGAGAGAGAGAGAGGAGACTGAGGAGAGAGAAAACACACATATACCTTCTAGGACTGTATGACAAGCTAAACAAAAGCTACCAGTAGAATTTTTTTTCCAGCCCCTCACCTTACTTATTTAAAGCTGAAAAGCGGAAATGGCTTACATAAACACCAGATAGAGTCTGGCTATCCCACTCAAGGCAATAATTACAGAGCTGCCTCAGAGCACAGAATGTTCCAAGAATGGAGTACACATCTGAAACAAGTTCATTAAAAATTTGCTTACTCATAAAAGCTACTACCATCGTAGCCCGACAAATGGAAAGCACTGCTCCGATAAATAAGAAACTGGCTGTAAACAAGTCCACTGCCCCGCCATCCCTGCTGCCTCTCTCCCGCCCTGCTACACTTTCTTAACCTTTTATGGGACCTGGCCTGACAAGTCCAGGGAGGTTTTATGTGCCCGTTTGCTCTGAGTTTTTCCCAAATTCCGCATTCAGAGAAGAGCCTCAGGCTCCTCTGCTAGGTCTCCCAGGGCAGAAGGAAGCCAGCATGGTGCTCAGCAAGCCACGGCCGTGTCTATGTCCACTGGGGCATTGATAGGCTTCCTCTGTCTTCACAACCTATCTGGAGGGCCCTGAAACTTCAGCTTCTTCTCTCCAAGGCCTCCACTTGAATCTCATGGGCCAGTGTGTACTTTATTGCTCCAGCCTGAATGGGTATTCTGCATGGATGTGAGAAGATCCCTGCATGAGAGGACAGGATTCTGGGATAATAATGAAGCCAGATATTTGCTGGCTGGACCTGGGCATGACCTCTTAACTTCTCTGAGTCTACGAATAGCAGTGACAATAACCACCCTCATAAAGCTCCAGTGGAGGATAAACGCATCTACAGTCATGAATCTGCATCTGTGGACAGGCAGGGGTTGTTTTTAGTCAGTGTTGGTGATAAACACTGTGCTTGGGCTCTGTTCTGTGCGCTTTCTGTGAGCTGCACTCTCCACATGGGTCTGCCTTCATGGTTTTGAGTCACAATGCAGTCAACATCACTGACAGAATGCTGTCAAGGCATTTCTAAGTGCAGGCACAACCTCAGGAACTAGAATGGGAAGAATCAAAGGTTGGACCCTGCACTGTCTCCACCTCCACACCGCCACCCTGCCTCACTCCCTTGCTAAAGAAAGGCCAACAACTCAGAACAGAAGCAGCTTGGGGCTTTTCCAGAGCCTGGGGCCAAACAAACTCAATAGAAACCATGGTAGCCTTACACATCCTTACATAACAAATGCGCATAATCTCTGAGTCCACGTGGCTCGTTTTTGCCTGAGGCTCACCTACTTGATGGCTACCTAGGGAAGTTAAAAACTATGTATTACCTAGTTACATAAACCAACACTGTGGGCTAGGATGCTTCCCCTATTTTGTAAAAGGAGACTTAAAAGTAAGCCATAGACTTGGAGAATCAGATACTTCCAAAGAAAGATGTCCTGGAGATTCAGTTTTCTGAGTCTTACTATAGTGCCCAGAGACAGAAAAAACCTGGCTTGAATTCAAATATAAAGAATGTAGGCATTGAGGCAACAATCCTTCGCTACTACTACTCTAGAAATAATCATTTCACATCCACTGTGAAATGTACGAACATTGTCTGAAGAGCAAAGGTCAAAAGTCTCAAGAAGACTAGGGACCTCCACTGAAGTGCTCTGCAGTTCTTAACGGCTTCTTCAAATTTAGGCAAAGTCACCAACAGTAGCTTCGAACCAGCCCCTGATCAAAAAAGTAACAGTTTCTCTGTGAACTGTGGTCTCCACGAGGGATGGGAACAAGTCATTGCTCATCATTTCTTTCCAGCTCCAGTCTGAACCTACAGGTGCTTCCAGCAGCAGGGTGAGCCTGCAGTACTGTAAACAGATGCCGATGCCGGCCCACCTTGGCGATCAGATTCCACCAGCCTACACTGCCTTTGCTCATCTTCCTGTCCTCACTTTGCAGCAGATCAAGGGGTTTATGAGGAGTTGGGTGCCAGTGATAGTGACCTGTCACACAGTAAGGCAGCAGTGCATCATGGGAGCTTGCATTCTTGTTAGGAGCAGAATGATCCAGCATGCCCTTCAGGAAAGCCTGGTGATGTCAAGGCGTATCCAGTGACAAGAGAATATGCACAGTCAGATTCGACTGCTAAAAGAAGAAAGAGAAGAGGGGGAGGGGGATGCGCAAGTGAATTTTCTCCCCATTTCGATAAAATAATATGCTCGGAGCTCAAGACCTTTTCCCTCCTGTCTGCTGCCCGAAACTCATTTCTCCAGCTGTGATCTAAGCCACCATAAATCCTGTCGGGGTCAGAATGGCTGACACAATTTTAACTATGAGAGAGCACAGAGTAAATGGTGTCATTATTATCCCCAAGAGCTGTGTGCTGCCTTTTAGGGGACAACAGAAAAAGTCATATTTTTTGGCCTGAACACAGACAATATTCCAGAATTTTGAGGGACAGGTTCAGGGACTCAAAGGCACAAAAATTGTCACCAGGGGAGTAAACAGAATTAAAAGTGAACACCGTGCATTTTTTTTTTTTAATCTCCTGGCTGCCATCCTACTTCAAGTCTAAAGACACTATTTCTAAATGAGGTCTCCTCTGTCCTAACCCCCACTATTCTTGGTCCTCTCTGTTCTTTGTGACCCTGAGATTAGTTTCCCAGAGCTAGTGCAGACTTCACTAATCTCTGACAAGGCTGCCACCTTGAGCCACCAACTATAAGCCCAGTGTCCCAGGCCACCTTGGTGGTCACTTGGCTCCAAATTCAAGGGTTCCTATGGCTCCTTCAGGTTCACTTATTCACTGGAATGGTTCACAGAACTGAAAAACTGCTGTACTGAGGATTATGGTGTCATCCTAAAGGGCATAAATCAGGGCCAGGACAATAAAAAGACACATAGGGCAGGGTCTGGGGACCTGCCCCTTCCATGCCATCTCCCTGTGACCTCAGGAAGTGTCACACCTCTCCAGCACATTGAAGCACTCAGCACCAGGATCTGAGCTAGTGTTTAGGGTCTTCCTTGGGGTTTTGTTATATAGACATCACTAAGTCACTGGCTGGGTGATCAGACTCAGCCTGCAGCCCCCTCTCCTGCTGGAAGATGAATCATATGACTTGGCACTAGTCTTTCACCACAGCATCCTGGAACTATCTCCAGCTCCCAGGAATTACCTCATTAGCATCACTCAGGCACCTGTCCCAAGGCTCACCCTAGATGGCAAAGATGCTCTCATTACCTGGGGAATTCCAAAGGCTTGTTTAACAGCTCCATCTCTGAAGATGTGACAAATTCAGTTGGCATTCATGGGGGATCAGTTCTAGGGTCTCCCCTCTTACAGATAAAAAAATCTGTTGACACCTGAGTCCTTTATCTAAAATGTCACCACATTTTCTATCACCTGCTCAAGCTTCCTGTATACTAAATCATCCCTAAATTATAGTACAACACAAATAGAAAGCCGGGTGAAGCATGTACATGTTCAGTTCAGATGATTTTATGAATATTTTTGATCCACAGCTGTACCCATGGATATAGAATCCAGTTATGGAGGGCCTGTGCTTCATTCCATATCAGAGAGAAAGGTCTAGACTTGGTGATGCTGATCCCAATAGTCTAGACCTAGTGCTATTGGCTTATTGTCAATGTCTCTGAGACAAGGTCTTACTAACTTCTCAGTTTCCATCTTCTTCACTGCCATGGCTGGCCAACTTTATTTTCAACTGCTCCCCATGATAAACTCTGTCTCCTGCTCACATGCTTACTGTGGACCTTTGCAGACTAGTAAGTCAAGAAACTCTGACCTGAGGAGCGTGCCCAGGTAAGATCAGACAGACAGATCCCAGGAGTGAGCAGAGTCAGAGGTGCTACCTAGGAGTCTCATGAGGAAGGAAGACCCAGCCTGTAGCCATGAAGATCCAAGGAAAAAGAGTTTTCAGTGTGGCTTACAAGTTGTCCTTGGAGCACTGATGGCCTGCTGAGGGCCATTTGAGTAGAGAAAGCAGAAGTCAGATCACAGGGGTAGAATGGAAAAGAGGAGACAGAAGCGGAGAGACGGTGTAGACATTCACTTAAAGGGGAAGCAGCAGCTGGGGGAGCAAAGAACCAGAAAGGCGTGAGAGAAGACAGAAGCTGTAGCACGGCCAAGGGCTGACAAGAAGAAGCAGAGAGAGAAAATGAAGCTCACAGGAGAGAGGGATAATTGAGAAGAGGAGGAGACTAGGGAGGGGAGTTGGGGACAAGAATTGGTCCAGCAGGCTGCTGAGGAGCTGGGAAGGAAGGCTCCAGAGAACAGCAGAAGGAGGAACAGACAGGGCTGGGACGCACATCTGTGAGATGGTGATAGAGAGGGAGAGGCATGGAGACACACAGATCACTTGTAAGTTCCGTGGCAGTGAGTTAAGGGGAGAGGGTCTCCCCATCCTTGGTGTCTGCATCCTCTGTGAAGAAGGAAACTATGACAAAAGCTTCCCTGAGAGTCAAGCACTCAAGGGGAGGAGAGGAAAGAAGGTCTGAGAAAGCTGCTCTGGAGAACAGGAAGAGGGAGCTGGCTAAGGACCCACAAGGGAACAATGAGGACTGATAGAGTGTGGGAGCCAGTGCTATATGGAAACCCACCCATAGGTCAGGTGGTTTTCTGCATAATGGTTAATGAGTTCTGGGCTGAGAGTCTGTCAGGCATGTGTGAAAGCAAGCCATGGTGCATGGGTCTTAGCTGACAGAGGTGGAGCTGATAAAGCCCCCCCCCCCCAGGGCTTCACAAGAAGAATTAGAGAGACTCAATGGGCAGGAGTCTCAAATGACAAGAAAGAAAAAGTGTGTGTTCCTGAGCAACAAAGCAGGAAGGGGCAGGTTCTAGTCTAAGATTTGAATGTGAACAAAGAGACATTGGGATCAAAGTCAGAACTGTGCACATGTGGTTCGGTGGACAGGTAAGACGGCAAAGGGTGCCAGGGTGAGGATGAGGTAATACAGTTGGGGTCCTGAGTCCCCACAGGCTGAAAGTTGGGTCAGAAGGAAGGAAGAATGAATGTCACATGTTGTACCTTTGTGAATAGCGAGTGTTTGAAGGTAACGGGGGCGAGCAGACGGTATAGAGATTCCTAGTCATGGGTCTGAGGATCCCACTAGACTAGCAGCCTGGCTTTATTGCTTGTCTTGAGAGATCACTACCTACCATTTCAAAGTGAGGCGATTTCATATTCAATTCAGACTGTCTGGAGGGCTGCTCTCAAGAAGAGTGGAGATGGAATAGGCTGGGGTTCGCCTCCACATCACACCCCCAGTCCCACCTCTCTTCCCTTGTGGGCATCTCATCCCAGCTTAAAGAGATCAGGATTGTGCTAAGACTGCTGGGATGATGTCAGCACCCTTGCTGATTCTGAGGGGTGGAGATAAGGGACAGTCTCACTTCGGAAGGCTGTGGGGCAAGTGGTAGGGCAGTCAGCATGCCTTGCTCAGATGAAAAGGTGAAGGGTCTAAGGTTATGAAGAAGCTAATGATGGGGGAGTTCTTGAGGACTGACATAAGAGTTCTGGCAGGACCTTACCTGGAAACAGAGCTCAGAACAGAAGTCATCTGGTTTAAAAAAAAAAAAAAAGTGTGAGGAGGAGGTACAACCAAGCTGAGGATACTCTGGTAGCATGCGCAAGTCTTGGGTTCCATTCCCAGAATGACACAAACCCAGCATGTGAGACAAACCTGTAATCCCAGCACTCAGGTGGTGGAAACAGGAGGGTCAGAGGTTTTCAGGGTCATTCTCAAATACAGTGGGTTTTAGGCCAACTTGTCTAAAACAAAACGAGACCAAAAGCCCAGCTCATCACAACCTTGAAATAGCCCAATGGCTGGATGAAATCACAAATATGGAGTAGGAAACACAAGACATGTTCGTAAAGACCCTGCAAGGACACTGTAGGAGTACCCAGGTGTGGCTGCAACAGTCACAGGGAACTGAACCAAACAGAACTTCTAAATCTCTCCCTACGGTTTGTCCATAGCCACAGAATCTTGGCATCAGGAAGCCCAGATGCATAATGAACAGGGATCCATGTCTCTAGTAAACCCTGTCTCCTTGAGGGCCACAGAAGGTTGTGACAACTAGGGGAGAGATGCCTGTCAAATTTCCACAAGATTCCCTCCGCTCTGGACTCCTGCCCTATCACACTGAAGCTATCTTATTCATTTCTACTAACACAATGCTAAATGGACCTTAAAGAGGCATCTTTGGGTAAAATTTGCTCCTGATTCTGTGAAAGCAGCTTGCAAACTTGAGCACAGAGCTCATTGGTAGAGTAAGGGCTGCTATATGTTAAATTAGACATCCCTCAAGTCAAGACATCGCTCTTCCACCTTATTCATTGAGGCAGGATCTCTCAATCAAACGCAGAGATCACTGATATGGAGTCTTGCTATCATGCTTACTCTGGAGATCCTGTTCTGAGAATGGAATTACAGGCACTGGAAGTGGCTATAAGCACTAGCCCCTTGCCGAGGTTATTGGGGTAAGTGGGTAAACTTGAGAATCAATGTGAAGAGACTAACACCAGGTCATTTGCTCCTTCTACAGCTTTATAAACTTTCTCAATATCTTACTATCCAATCTCAAACTCAGAAGGACCTGTGACCCCAATATGGCTTCCACTTTAGACCCCAAACTGAGGATGTCATTACCCGTACTCTCCTAGTGGCCCCTGTGAGATGCCCACAAGGACAGAAAGTCAAAATGGAGGTGTGGTGTGGAGAGAGTCTCAGCCTGCTCCGTCTTCATCCACTTTAATCTGGACTTGACGTGAGCTTTCTTCACCATTTTTCTCTTCTTTCCTTGTCAAAAGGCAACAATAAGAGGAATCAGAAAACTCAGTCTCTGACCTTGTCTCTCTTCAGCCTAAACAAGAACATGTCTTATTAAAAAAAAAGAGGGGAATGATATTTAATTTTATTGGGGAGAAGCAATCATTGCAGGAGAGTGCTTGAGGCTAAATGAGGCCATCAAGAGACCAGAGCATGCACAGATATGAAGTAATATCTCTCCACTCTGAGAGAAGCTGACACCCAATTTCCGAAGCTTCAGGCAGGCGGCTCCAATGCTGGAGGGATCACAGCCTCCTTCTCCGAACCATTTCTAAGGCTTCAACTCTGCTGTGAAAGCTTAAAAATGCAAATGAAATGGGGCCATTTACAGAAAAATATCCCCGCTAACTGTGCTCCAAGAGAGAAAAAAAAAAACTACAGCTCTGAGGGCAATCTTAGTCAATGGGACTTGCGGGTGAGAAAACGCTTTACTCTGACAGATAATGTGTGCGGCACTTCTCCCGGGTGAGCTTAGAAGTATTTAAAGAAAAAGGAAAATCACCCTGTTAGATTCATTACTCTTCTGAAAAAAAAAAAAAAAAAAAAAAAAAAACCATCTGGTTTTGCTCCTACTTCTGGTCTGATGAAGAGGTCTTCTAAATGGGTGTTGCTGACAATGGGCAAGGGTGCCTGGGTGTTTGGGGGAGAGTGAAACTATGCCCTAACTTGCAGGGAAAGCCTGGCTTCTGCGGTCATAGAAGACAGGCTAAAATTAGTTTTCAAGAAAGAGATGTCAACTGGGTGTACAATGTTTACTGAGCAGACCCAATGCCCATTTTACAGGTGGGGTAACTAAAGGCAAACAACTTATTAAAGCCTCCAGACCAGGAAAACATCGAAAGCGCCGTACTGATATTCACTCAACACAATGCTGAGCAGCCAGTAGCACTCTCTAAGAGGCTGCTCATTTTCACTGTTGGGTCAGCCACACATGCCAGGTAGCTGACAGCATCATGCAGCAAATATTTTTTTCTTTGAAACAGTAGAGTCCCTTCAAAACCACTGTGCTGCAAACACAATTGGTATCTGGTGAGCAGGTATTATGACCCCGGAGGGGCTGAGGAGCAAAGAAGGATAGGATTGGGCTAAAGGATTTAAGCCGAAGGACTCTTGGCACTATCCATCTCCAGAACTTTTCATCTTCCCAAACTGAATGGCTATCCCCATCGAACGTATTTAGGATACGTTTGGAAGCCCATTTCTAAGAAGTCACTTAACTCAGAGACGGCACACACATTGATTCAAGGTGTATTGTTTTTTTCTCAGTGTTATTCAAGTACACTTTTTAGGAAGGGATATCTGAGCTTGCTTACCAACCACCTTCGATTCTCCAATTCCTCTGTACAGACCACAGTCTAGATCTGACAACCTGGAAGTAGTGAGAATTTACACCACTGGTGCTGATGGAAACTGACAGAGTCATTGGGACTATCTCAAAACTCTGGAGATACATACACCCTGCAACCCAGAACTTCCAACCCTGGTGCATTCCCCTAGAGAAAGCTTTGTGTGGGGGTATCAGAAATCAAACACTCAAACATTCTTAGCAGCCAGCAGCGGCTACAAAAACTACAACCTGGAAACAGGCCAGATGTCCATCAACGGGAGAAATGATGGATAAACAGTGACATATGCTCACAAGGGAACACACTGATCTTTTTGGAAAGGAATTAATTGCAGCTGCATGCACACATCTGCAAGGGTGAGTTTAAGAACATAATGGGCAAATGAAAGCTCAACATAGGACATGCCTAGTGTCCAGAATGGGAAAAGGAAGTCGTGTAGTTCACAGATGCATAGTAAGCAATAATGATACTTTTAAAGAGCAAACAATGGACCCTCACAAAAGTCTGGAGAGTGGTTGTCACTGGGAGGCAGGTAGAGATGTGAAGGTGTGATGGATAAGGCCTGTGGCAGGAGTCAAGGTCAAGAAGGGGCTGCAGTGTCTCATCACTGATCCTGGAAAGGCTAAAAGGGAAATGTTTACTGAACTGTGTGTTTGTTAGAAAACATGATCTTCCGTGTGCACAGCATATTATATGTAAATACAATTCTGTGTATGTCAGTATCAAGAAGGCATGGGCCTGTTCAATCTACAGCATGGACCAAGTATCTGTTTTCATGCAGAGCTGATGTTCTGAAATCCATTCTCACCATGAAATTCCCTTTAAAGCATGCCACCAGAAACCAACCATTCACCATCCAGCTAGACAGGCTGTAGCACAGGATGCTCAGTGCCTGTCCAAACATCCTGGTCTTTTCTAGTTTAGGGCTTCTCCTACAGGTGATGGAGTCCTTGGTGAGTTTTTAACTGGTAAAATATAAATAATTTAAAATTTTCCATTTTAGAAATTGTTGAGTGTAGGGACCAGTGCCATTAAGTGCATCTGTAGTATTGTACTGCTACCACGACATTTTCCTCTTCCCAAACTGAATATCACATTTGACAGTAGCTTCCTGCTTTCTTCTTCCAAGTCCCTGGTACTTTCTGTCTCTGTAAGTCTGACAAGCACAGCACCCATGCCTGTGGGTTACAGAGTGCCATCTTTCCATGGCCAGCTTACCTTATTTGGTACAGCAGTCACGCTCATCCCTATAGCACATGTCAGGATCTCCCTCCTCTGGGGCTACTCTATTCCACTATGTCTGGATGGAATTTTGTTTTTCCATTTCTCTGCTGATAGACATTTGAGTTGTTCCTGTCTTCCACTTCTGCGAAGAATGCTATGGTGAGCGTGTATGAGAGGTTATTTCTTCTTGACTACTACTAACATTTTATACCCAGCTAAAATGTTTCTCCTTTTAGCCTCTTCCAGATAGTCTTTATTCTAGTACCTTAAGTCGGTGCTAGGTAAACTCTCTTCTTCACCATAAGGAAACCTTTTAGTTGTTTCCTCTTCAGTCCAAGCATTACGAGGTCTTTGAGTCTCTACACCAGTCCTCATACAATATGTTTCCCAAGTACCTCAGCAGCCTAACACACTTCTCTGGAGACATCTTATATTACATTAAGGCTGGGGGCTGCAGGATTATACAGTAAGGATTCAGCCCTCATTGATAAAGGTCAACCCACCAGAACCTGGGGCACATTAACTTTTGTGGAAACCACATGCACAGTCCAGTGAGGAGTCCTTCACTTTTTCAAAATTAATATCAGCTTATTAAGTTCTCCCCTACCTGTGGATGTGAAATTGATTTTTGAGCTTCATTGCAGTAAATTACCATTCATGGATGCTAAATATCACCTTGATATCTGGCCCAGTTTTCTAGTCCATAAAAATGGTGGTGGTGGTGGTGGTGGTGGTGGTGGTAGTGTGTGTGTGTGTGTGTGTGTGTGTGTGTGTGTGTGTGTGTGTGTGTGTGGTTTATGTACATGTTTGCCTGTACTTGTATGTATAGGTACATATGCATGCAAGATATAGAGTGTGTCTTCCTTGATCCCTCTTCACCCTGTTTTTTTTAAGTCAGGCTCTCTCACAGAACCAGGAGCTTATCTATTAAGCTAGGCTGGCTGGCTAGTGAGCTCCAAGAATCTGCCTATCTCCTGAGGCTCCTCAGCATTGGGATTACAGGAATATGCCACTGCACTCAGCTTTTATGTGAGTGCTGGAGATCCAAACTCAGATCCTCATGCTTTTGTGGTAAGCATTTTCCTGAATGAGCCATCTTCCTAGGCCCTAGAGATTATTTTTAATACTATCTCGTATGAGTCTGCAATCCGAAAAATTAGAAATCATATCTGTCCTCCTCAGTTTCACACAGTATGACTACTGCTGTCCTACCTACTAGAACACCACAGATGTGTTCACTGAACACTGTGGAAATCATCATACTGTAGGTTTGTGTATCCTCAGATGTTTTTCTCATGTGACCAGACCATGAAGGGTTAGCTTATGGTGCTGTATCAAAGCAGGTAGACACAGATTGTCTCACTCTTTTCTGAACATGCATAAAGTCTGTTTCAATCACTGTTGAAATTTTAACAGGTCCAAGTTCCCTTACAATTAACCTCTGAAGATTCCTCTTTCCTGCCTCTGAAACATGAGCAGGATGCTCTTCTAGTTCTATTCTGGGAAATTTTCCATTCTTTATCATTATGGAAAAAAAGAGTTTTTAGTTTCCCTGCATCTGTCTTTAATACGTAAGGATGGACCACCTGAACTGAAAAACTGCAAGTCTGTGTGAACAGATGAGCTCACACTTGTAAAGCCCTTATTGGATTGTCCCTGTCTTGATGGAAACTACTTGAAATCCCCTGAGCTTCCAACTTTCTAGCTCATTCAGTTTCCTCAAGCCATTGGCCTTCCCATGTTTTGTAATTTTCGTTAATCTTTTTGCTATTTTAAGCATTTTTGTGTTATATTTGTGGCCCCAAGAGGATAAGAAGGAAAAGATTCCAAGTTCCCAAGGTTTGGTTCTTTCTCTAGAGAATGGAAGGTTTCTTCTCACCAGGTATAGAACTATGTGTGAAACTAGATTAATGCAGTAGGAGAAGCCGAGTCACTCACTGCTGTTTCATTGACCTGGGGAATTTCAGGACCTCAGTGTTCTCATATCTGAAAGGAGGGATGGGACTTAACTGCTCAGCAGAGACAACACTGTCACTTGGACAGGAAGTCCCTGCTGTGTGTACATGACAGTCCAGCATGAAGTGAAGCTGCCCCCCTCAGTCTCCTCACCACAAAAACCCAAACAACAGTATGTGTTCCCAGCAGCCCTGACTGAGACCCACTGGGAGACCAACATTAGTCACTCTTTCATCCCTGGATTTCTCGATCTATAATCCCTGCAGACAGATGCTTTGAAATTTCTAATCATTAGTAACTTTACATTAAGTTTTAGTCAATAACACGTTAGTTTGCTGGAGCTCATTTTCTAGATGAAATAGAGGCAGTCTGTTCAATTTCAGCAGACATGCAATGTTTTTATCCGATTTTTTAAAATTAGCAGGAGTCACTAATTGCAAATCTAGACATCAAGAAAAACTGGTACATAATTAATCATTTAAGTCAATCAGATGAAGAGCTGAGATGAATAAAAAATGTTGACAAATTCTTATCAGATCATTACAACAAAGCCAGCCAGCTGAAAACCTGTGCCTTTTACCTTTGTTTCAAAGAGCAAAAGCCTCTGCTGTGCCTTGAAATTCTCTTGCAGATCAAAAGACTGTCCTCAAATCCAGAGAATTACCTACCTGCTCAGAACCATGTATTTGCTTCTTTCAGAACAAATAACTTAGTCCATCAACTCTGATTCTTCTAAGAAAGCTTATTTTCTTATCCCTCCTCATTACAATACTTTCCTGCCCTCTACCCCCTTAATCATCTGCCCCTTTCCTCCCCGGCACCCCCACCCAGGCAAGCCAGAACCAAGCAGCTTGCTTCCCCTCAGCAGAAATAGTCTAACTATCCAATGGCTGTGCAAGGGTCTCTATGACCAACACATTCAGAAAATATTTTCTTCTCAAAGCAGAAGGCCACCCTCCCACAAAAATATCTGGCCCCTTCAAGGCTTCTGAGCAAGTCTAGACAGCAAGGGACAGTTGTGAAATTAAATGAGGCCTCCTCTTCCCCACCCCACCCCCACCCTTGGTAGTGAGTTTTAAAAATAAAAAATGAGAAGGAGTTCTTCTGAAACAATGAACCGTGTCAAGCTTCCTTCCCTCCCCAACAGGTTTAAGATGGAGCATCAGCAAAACATGTCATGTCATGTTCCGATGCCAAGATGAGAAGTGAAAGCATTCACACTGACTTTGCAAAGGGTAAAACCTTAAGATGCTGGTCTCTTACAGCTAGCTCTCAGCTTCCTCAGTGGTCTTTGGGGAAAGGAGAAAGCCTGCCAAAGATTTGGAGTCTACACTTCGAAGGAGTGACAGAACAGGAAACCTGAAAGAGAGAGGTCTGTGTCTGTGTAGTTAGATGAAGAAATTGGAAAGTTGAGCCCAAATCTCAAATTTATTTTCTGCTAATTACTTGGCATGGCCAGCCATCTCTGGTCAGCTACTTTCCCAGGAAATGGATCTAGGTATCTAACCTCGATTGGTACCTAGCATTAGATAAAGGCTGTATACAAGTTTTCATAGATTGACAGAGGTCACAACCAGAAGAAATGGGACCAGCTATTCTTTCGTAAGGGAAAGGCCAGTAAAAGGGGTGAATACTGCAGTGATTGGAATTCAAGGTAACAAAGTCACTAGCAGGGGTTCTACAACAAAGGCTGCTACTTGGAAACAGCTCGCTCTACCATCTTAGTGGCTGAGTCTAATGCCATTGGTTTAGATCCACAGTCTAGGGGAAGGGTAATCAGAGTGGATGGAAATGATTAGACTCAATCACAGTTAAACACGAGAATTTATGGGTTGTCATAGCAATTAGTGTATAGAAGGCAAAGCATCTAGAAAAATCACAGATGACTCCTGAAGACGGGGCTTCAGTACTGAGTGAAAGGAGGTACCTCTTAGAAAGGAAATAGGCTTGGCAGGATCCAAAAGAGCAAGTGTGGGTGGAGGGGAGAATAACTCACTTTTAAACAGGTTGAGTTTGAATCCTGTAAAATCCAGGTAAAGATGATGAGACTCTTGGAGGAAGAGAATCTTGGGCTTAGGCATGCTTCTTAGGAATGACTCTGAGAGCACTGGGTATGAAAGATTCCTTGATCAGATAGATATACAGGATGCAGTGGAGAAGTCTACATCCCTTCATCTCCTCATGAGAGAATTCACAAATTAAACTCCCAAAATGCTTTTATAACTGACCATTATCACGGATATCCAAGAAAGATGCTGCATTAGTCGGGGGCAGCCTCAGTTGGCCCAGAGAGCAGGACCTTCCAGTAATAGGTGAGTAGATCTGACTGAGGCAGCCTCGATCTCTGCTCTGCCAGTCCTGGCCATCAAGCAAGACCTTCCAGAAATATCTTCACCCAAAGGACGGAGGAGGAGCTTTGGAAGCAGAAATCTTAGACTCCAGGACTCAGCTGAACAGCACAGCTAAACCCAGCCAGAGGTCAACTTCAGTTGTCATTCATTTGGCTTTTGAGACAGACTCTCACTAGGCTGAGTCCCTCCAATTAGACAAGGCTGGCTGCTCAGTGGGCCCCAGGGATCCTCCTGTTTCTACCTCCCCAGAACTGGAATTGTCAGCATGCACCACCATGCAGGGAGGGCCCCCAAAGGGTTTAAGGTAACCTCTGGGCTCCATCCCAACAGCTCCAACCTCCTCTCAAACCTCTTTGGATTACCCCCAGCCAAATCAAAGTCCAAGTCCACACAACAAGCAAAGAGCATCTCCCTCAATGCAGCCTAGCATCCCCCAAGGATGTAGAACCTGGCTGGGAACTGCCTGAAACACTATTAGTGAATGAGAGAGGATGAAAAGCCAAGGTTGGGCTGAGCACGGGAAGGGAGAAGGGTAGGCACCAGTGTGTACAGCCAAGCCAGGGCAGGGCTGAGGCTGCCCCTCTAGTTACAAACTTATGTAGCTTGAGTTTTCCTGCCTGGCCCACAGTCGGGGCAAATCTCTCTCACCCGCCAGTCCCACAGCCGCTCAAACCCGACCAAGTAAACACAGAGACTTATATTGGTTACAAACTGTATGGCCGTGGCAGGCTTCTTGCTAACGGTTCTTACAGCTTAAATTAATCCATTTCTATAAATCTATACCTTGCCACATGGCTTGTGGCTTACCGACATCTTCTCATGCTGTTTGTCGTCATGGCGGCTGGCAGTGTCTCCCTCTCAGCCTTCCACTTCCCACAATTCTTTTCCTTGTCCCGCCTATACTTCCTGCCTAGCCAATGGCCAATCAGTGATTTATTTACTGACCAATCAGCAACACACTTGACATACAGACCATCCCACAGCAAACTTACTTTAGTCCCAGACATTTAGATGTCAAATCAAGCCCACTATCGGTGGTTAAAACTTGTTTTTAAGTCAGGCGTGGTGTTATACACCTGCAATTATTCCAGCACTCAGGAGGCTGAGGCAGAAAAACTTTAAGTTTAAGGTACAAGGAAGGGGGGGGAAGAAGTGAGGAGAGGAGAGGAGGGAGGGAAGAAGGGAGTGGGGGAGAAAGACAATAAAAGAGGGAAGGAAGAGGAGAAAGTTGGTTAAAAAATGTTTTGGCTGAGGAAGATTTCAAATTTTGAAAAGGGAAAATTAATGATAAATCAGAAGACAATCCCAAAAGTCTGACTTTTAAACAGCTCCTTTCTCTATCAGTATAAAAGCATCAAAAAATACAAATTTTCCCTGAACATCCTCCCCCATGGCACAATCATGATTTCAGATTATCAGGAAGTACTGTTCCCAGAAATGGCCACAAAGACATTAACTAATTGGAAAGAAGTACCAAGTTCATTTTCAGAGCTGACTCAAGGCCTTCTTCATCCCAACTTCTGGCCAAATGAAAAAGTCCAGCCAAGTAGACACTCCAAGAATTTCTTAAGTACAGGGACATAATCATAATAAACTACTTTTCCATTCATTTTTTAATTTGGAGAATAGCTTTAGGTTTCCCTTTTCCCTCTCTTCAGTTTCCCAAAACAGTTTTTAACTAATCAAGCACTTGATCAATCAAGTTCTGGTGGACCTTACACCAGAAACTCTTACACCAGAAAAAAAAAAGTCACTTAGAGCTGGTTGTGGGCCTCAAACAAGTATTGGGTGTTCTAAGTCCAGTCGAAGCTAAACTCTGGGAGTTTTTAAAGATTAGAATTCATACAAATATTATATCTTGAGTTTAGAGCTTTTTCATTTGCAGAGAGCTCTTGTTACTGCTCCCCCCACCCTGTGTCTTGTCTTCTCTTCCCTCTCCTCTCCTCTTTGAAGGAAAGAATTCAATCAGGAGACATAGTTTGAGCAGAAGTTTATTTAACAAAGGTAAACAAGCAAATACTCCAGAGAGCTTTGAGTGGGATGCTTCAAGGTGGGGAGCAGCTCAGTAGAGTCTACATCATGAATTTTAAAGAGGCTTTTGTAACTATCTATGAAGTAGATGGCATATTTATGGGGTAAGATGGCCCCTTTCCTATCCTAAATCATAGTGGACCAGGTCTCCCTTTTAGAGTACTAAAATCCCATGATCCTCCACAAATGCAAGTGATATATATCATAGTGATGTCATGTCTTCTGAGGACATAAACCCTGGGTTAGTACATGTGTGTGGGAACCTGCCTTCATGCCTTAGTTCCTCACACGGTAGAAGTAACCTCACTGAAGCTTCAGGGATGTCTAATTGCAAGGGACACTCTGGTGGCTGGAAAACACAGCTAGAGTGGTCCTCAGTTGACTGTGTCCGCCCCTCATCTGCATGGTATCATTTCCATACATTCCAGTTCACCTTCAAAGTTCTACTGCATCGCAGAGAAAGTAAGGACCGACAAAGGGAAGAAAACACACACAGTAACAACAGAGAAGACCTCACTTAAGACCAAAATACGGGGGTCCTGACAGTCCAAGCCAGCTCCAGTATCCTAGTGCTGAAGTGAGAATGGAGATACTGCAGGAACCACAGGGCCCAGTGGAATCACTACTACAATGTGTCTGGAACTTCCATCCTGTTCTGCACATGCTGTGTCTCCAACATTTACCAACATTCATTCCTCAGAACAGCTGGAACAACCCTATTGCTCCTGTACCTGGTTCCCTCAAGGAAACACCAAAGCACCAAAAATGGAATAAAAGAGATGTGCTCCACACTTCCAGCCCCTGGGTCTTATGGTCACCTAGTCTCTGGGTCATTTGAAGGAATTGCCTGGGTGGCCTGTTAAAATACGGATTCTGAGTCAGTAGTTCTCAGATGGGGCCTGGTGTGATGGCATCTAACAAGGTCACCATGCCTGCTGCGGGGAGCCACACTCAGCAGCAACAGTATAGACACTTCACACTTTAGAACGGGCTATGGAAATCTTCGTTCACTCTTAGTGATTTCAAACTGTGTTCTGGGCAGATCTGGCAAGATTTCAGGGGGGAAATCTGAAAGAAGATGAGAACAAAAAACATTTCTGCTCCCTGCTTCAGCCAGAACAGCCATTTCTTCCTTAGAAATTAGAGTCCATCACAGTTCATTGGATAAAGTGCTCTTTGTTCTCAAGTGTGAGAGCTACTACTTATATCTAACCACTTCTAGAAGAGCTTAGGGGTGAGTCATGGGAGATGGCAAAGTAGTTAGAGGCCAGGCCAGGCCACAGCCCTGGTCTCCCCTCAGAAAAACCAAGAATAAGTGATGATGTCCCTTCCCGCGCATTTACCAAAGTAAGCTCACCAGAGTGCAGCAATAGATGACATCTTGTCCTGCCCCTGCCCCTAGGGCTGACTCTCTGAAATGTGGGGCCATCTCCTTCTGACAAGTTGGGGCAACCAGGAGATAATACAAGAAGCTACTCAAATAAGGTAAAAGTGAGGACCCTTCCCAGCCAGAGACAGGGCTGGGGGTAGCTCTGGAATAGTTCCTCTGATGGGCAGGTGTGTGCTTGCAAGATCTCAGAATTCCTGTGTCTGAGGAGGGGCCCCGCTGACTCACCAGGGCACTTACAGACAGCTTTCTTCAAGCTGATGTGGATAAGGTGCCAGGGCAGCTGCGGGCCCCCGCCCCTGCCCCCACCCCTGCTACAGCCCCCTCCCCCGCCCCCACCCCTGCGGGCCCCCCGACCCCGCCCCTGCTGCAAGGGAAGGTTCATCCTCTCAGCTTCAAAGCAGGAGCTGGGGAAGAGTGTAGAAGCGAGGGAAACTCCCCATAAGAAACCTATCTAATGCAAAGACGGTGAGCACGAGAGATTAAGTTGTTTGTGAATCCAGAGGATGAAGCCTGGGGCCATTTGCAAAAAGACAGAAGATGTTATCCATGACTCTGAGGAATCTACAATGTGCAGAAGTTGTAAAGAGGCAACTAATACACAGGAAACAATTAGTGGTCAATACAAAACAATGTGTAGGGGTTGGTGAGCAAGAGGACCTGAGTTCAGGTCTCCAGCACCCATATAAAAATGTTGTTAACAGTGGTGCCCACCTATAATCACAACACTGGAGAGGCAGACATTGGAACTGATGGGCAGGCCACCTAGCCAGCCAGCCTCATCTAAAAGGCAAGCTCGAGGTTCAGTGAGAAACACTGTCTCAAAAAATAAGGTGGAAAGCAATTGAGAAAGATATCAAGTGACCTCTGGCTTCCACATGCTCACACACACACACACACACACACACACACACACACACACACACACACATTGTAATTTAAAACAGGGCACTCAAAATGCAATAGCCACAGATCAGGGCCTAAGAGATTAACACAGGCTAAAGCATATGGGGAAGACAACATGAAGAAGATCACATGGGATATGCCAGCTCAAGACAGGAAAACAATAGATGACTCATGAGTTCTAAGGATCCATGGGGTACATCAGGAGTTAAATCTTCAAGAAAGCAAGACAGGTGGGGCTGAGAGGTTCAGAGTCCTCCTAGAAGACCTACGACCAATACAATATAGCCTAGCCCAATTCCCAGTTGTTTCTGCTTTCCAAAGGGCTTTGCTCATTTCTTGAGTTTTCAATCAAGCAATTCTAAGAAGGCTCCTAGGATTTAGGCAAGATCAACATTGATTTCTACCCTGTTGTAGTCCTGAGCCAACATTATGTTTAAATGTCTAAATATCAAACCGGGCGGTGGTGGCGCACGCCTTTAATCCCAGCACTCGGGAGGCAGAGCCAGGCGGATCTCTGTGAGTTCGAGGCCAGCCTGGACTACCAAGTGAGTTCCAGGAAAAGCGCAAAGCTACACAGAGAAACCCTGTCTCGAAAAACCAAAAAAAAAAAAAAAAAAAAAAAAAAAAAGTCTAAATATCAGAATCTATACATTGTCCTTGCATCTGATAACACCTTCCCCTCGAAAAACTTAAAATTACCCAAGAATAGAATGTGACCAGCCCAGATATAGACACCAGCTGCAGACCTTCAAAGGGGAAAAAGGCTTTGGTAGAAACCATTCAGTGGATTTTTAAGGGGAAATTCACAACCATATTCACACTCCACCTCTGGTCTGATCCCAGCTGCAGGGTAAGAATGAACATCTTTTAAAATCTCATCCTGCCTGATTCACACTTTTCCCATACATAAGTCTCTGAGGTAGGGAAGTCTGAGTGAAACATTTCCCAAAGATGCCTTGATTGACTGACAAACCTTGGGATGGAATGTCCAAGATTTCTACCTCCTGAAAACATCACCTGACTCCTAAACTACACTCAAATCAATTTAGAGGACTGGCACTCTTTAAATTCATTGGGAATTCCAAAAGTTGTCACCACATGCCATATAACCTGACTTCTGCCTCTATGCGACACATACAGCATCATAAATTTTTCTTCCATCTCTCAGCAGCCAGATCTGGGTCTTGCCTAAAGTCTATAGCCATCTAAGAAACACAAGTTCTACTTCTAAAAACATCTAAAGTGGTGCATGTCTTAAATTCAGCATTCAAGACAATGAGGCAGGAAGATTGCAAGTTTGAGGGCAACTTGGGATAGACCCTATCTCCAAATAACAAAAAGTCATCTAAGACTTTGAAGTGGAAAGAGCCTTTGCATGTGTGTTCTCCATCCTGTCACAAAGACAAGAGAGGCGTAGATTTCATGAAGTGACTTATCCAAGGTCATGCAAGGTCCTTGGAGAGCAGACACAGGCTAAAGCCCAGATCTTCCAAGTCATATAGAGCTTGAATCATCTTAGGAGAAAATGAAATTGTTGCCCAAGACCTTACTTGGCCTCTATTTCACCATAACCCTTGGGCCATTTACAAGTGAAGACATGTACCTGCTGACCACATGTATTTCCACAAAGGATCATGGTGGTAGGAAGGAAATGAATCCCAGTCAGGTCAGCTGTTACTTCATTTTGAAGCATCAGACCAAGATGATTACAGCGCCAATGTGGACGGCACACCCATACAACACAGTCACCTCAGAAAGGAAGGTGAGGTACACTGAAGGGAAGCCTGTGTAAACCACCTCATTAAAGAATGAAACAGTAAGCAGAGCTTGTTAACTCCCTGGTCCTATCCTACAATAATTGTATGATTAATTCAGTTTACTCCCCAGTGCTTCATTTTAGACATTCAAATTACTCACTGTCTCTAACCTTTTTCAAGCTCGAAGCAATAGAAATCCCACACTCGTTCCATCTTCAGTTCAGCTAAAGAGTCTGGGTCTAGCAGTCTGTTTAGAGTGAGATGAACCCAGGGCTAAGAGCCCAGGACACCTGGGTTTATTTTTTGTTCATGGAGTGACCTTTAGCAAATAAGTTCACATCTCTGCAATTGCCTGTGTGGGAGAGTTGAGATAAAGAAGTCAACAAAGAAACTCTCCAGGTGCCTTTCTGTGCAAGAAATCTCTGTCTTCAACTGATGCCAAGGTCATTTTTCAGCTTCATTTAGAGCTGAACAAGAGAATGGAAAACCAACAACAATTATAGAGTATTTGCTATGTGAGACTCACATCAGCCCATGACAAAGGGCTGCGTTACCCACTACATCTGGAAATGTTATCCGAGTGTTAAGTTGTTCATCCAAAGTTTGTGACTAGTGAAGGATGGCATCTTTGCACTATGTCACACCACACTCAGTAAAGATGTGTTCATATTTCTGAGACATGAGGGGTGGGGGGGGGGAAATGAAGATACAAATTCAAAGCCCTCAGAGTCGAGAAATGTAAGTGAATGAGTGACAAGGACCAGCAGGTAGACAGAAGACAAGCTGCCTCCTCTGAAGGAATAACTTCAGCATAGTGCTATAATGAAGGAACTTGGGCCTTGCAGTGTTAGATTTGATGCATTTTGTTTTACTTTTACTTTTTGAGAGAATACTGAAATCTAAAGTTTTGTGTAAAGTGACCCAACTTGGGCATTGCATACACGACTCTAAACATCACAGAAGCCAAAAGCATGAAGCCAGAACCAGGCTGAGCTCCGCCCGTTTGCAAACTCTAGACCAGTGGTTCTCAGCCTTCCTAACGCTGCAACCCTTTAATACAGTGCTTCATGTTGTGGTGACCCCAAAACATAAAATTATTTCATTGCTACTTAGTAACCATAATTTTGCTACTGTTATGAATCATAATGTAAATATCTGATATGCAGGATATCTGATATGCAACCCCCAAAGGGGTTCTGACCCATAGGTTGAGAACCAGTGCTCTAGACATTTAAAAGATCTGCCTGACTATGGAATGAGAGAAACTGGGGCACTTCATACTGGGACCCTAGAAAACCTTGTCTCATGTCCCTTTATAGGAAGAATGGATTTCCTAGTGTGGGGCACTATGAGTCAACCAACCCTGTCAACTGGCTGGTGTTTGTTCTGGCAACTCTCCTATCTTGGGACAAAAAGTGAGAGGCCAGACATGTGTGCTCCTAGAACCACCAAGAGTGTCCTTTTTTTCTAACAAGCAACAAATTATTTGAGGGGACTGTGTTGAAAACTGGTTCTACCTCAATAGTTAAATCCAATTATACCATAATTACAGGGAGTCTGCATACATCAGAGCTTAGCTGGAAAAGAAGAGAAGTACCGTAGCTTTTCAAAACACTGGCCAGAGGGAAACCTGTAATTTATCTATGTTGTCCTGGCAGAACTTCCATGGGAAGAAAAAAAAAGGTACGAGGGAGCTCTTGATGGCCACAGATAGCAATGCAGAGAATGCATGCTTCCTGGCCACTGCATCTGAAAACACGGGCCAGAAACTAGAAGTACCATGCTGTGAAAGGAAGTACTGTGTTTGTTGAGAAAAACTCAATTTAAAAATTGTACTATTCCTATCTCTGGAGAGATGGCTCAGTGGTTAAGAGCACTTGTTGGTTCTTCCAGAGGTCCTGAGTTCAATTCCCAGCAACCACTTGGTAGCTCACAACCATCTGTAATGGGATCAGATTCTTTCTTCTGGTGTGCATGAAAACAGAGCACTCATATACATAAATATGTGAATAAATAAAAGCTTTTTTAAAAAGCTTACTATTTTCAATTCTTTATAATTCCCCCTCCTCTGACACCACAGAGGTAAGACAGGAACAGCTAAGTGTTTTAGTTAGGTTGGTGACTAGAAGCAGAACTGTTAGAAGTGGCCCTCAAATTGGGGAAACACTCAATGATTGTTTATGGATAGAAACAAGAGGTAGAAGAAGCTGGTCAAGTCTGAGAGAGGTTCCTCCAGCCTGTAAGGTGTGCTGTGCTCTGTGCACACTATCACCGCTACAGATCTTGTTAGTGGACGTTCTCTACTGTTCATCCAAGAAGGCAGGGCTCTCTCTCCTCTCTGCTGAAACCTCAGTGGTCCTCAGGACAACACCCCTGGGAAGTCGGCACTGTGCCCGCCTGTACTGTACACTCTCAGGACCTCACCGAAGGCACGTTGACTTTGTAGCAGTCATATCACACTCTAATTCCTCCTTAATCCCCGTCACATTTTTCTGACAAAATATGTGGCTACAAGGAAGGGAAGTTTGAGTTAATTCATCAAACAGGCATTAACTTGACATTGGGCAGGGCCTAGTACAGCATTCTTGGAGGAGGGGTGGCCAGGAATGAGGATAGAGAAGCCTAGGCCTAAGAAACTAGAAAATGTCCTCAAGTGGAGACGAATACATCCTAGTTCCATCATCCACACAAGCAAAGTAAATTCCATTTGTTTCTCTGTAAAAACTCTATACCATGAGAATTACAGGAGGAGGAAAGAGGAGACCCCGGCACAGGATTGTCAGAGAGCCCCCCAAGCCAGTCAGGGGACACCACTCCAGCCTCTAAGACAGCTCTGCTCAGTGGCAGGGCAGGGAGAGAGTGACCCACTTGCCCACACACAGGAAAGAAGTTCCACAGTGAGAAAACTGGCTGAGACCAAGGACAGAAACTACTGTACCCAAGATGTGGCCTGGCTGAAGAAAACCCTGGATCCAGAGCGTAAGCAAGAGTAGAATAGAAAGCTACACAACCTGTATCTCTGGGGATCAGAGGCAGCCACGAGAGCCTTAGGGTGTGGGACCAGTCCCCAGAGGCCTTCCAGGGCCCTCAGCGATCCCTGCTTCAGTGCACTAAGTAAGCAGAGGAGAGGAGCTGGCAGTGGGTGGCGGCGGGAGGCCTGGGTACCTCACACAACATGCCCAGAGGCAAAGAAGGGGAAGGTGTGTTAGCAAATGCTTAACAACGGGCTCTGTTTTACGGCTGGCATAACAGGTCCCATCAGGGCCAGGTTTAAGCCACAAACTGTTTCCTTACATGTTAGTAATTGGGTCTTCTAAGCACAAAGTAGCCAGCTGCTATCCATCTCAGGAGTGGGGCTGAGGAAAACCAGGAATGCCAGCTGAGTCCTCAGATCCAACACAGAGACCAGAAACCAGGTGCCCAGCAGCTCTTACATCTGAAACATCGTGATAAAAATCAATAGCAAGTGTGAAGCTCTGCATATTGTTCCTTGCAGGTGAGGAACCCAAATGTCAAGAGTCCACAGAATGCCAGATGTGGTGACACAGGCAATCTCAACACTCTGCAGGCTGAGGCAGAGGGAATCTCCAGTGTGGGGACAGCCCAGCCACACAGCTAAACACTGCCTCGAAACAAACAAACAAACAAAAAAACCCACAACGTCCATGTGACTGTGACGACCATGTAGCATCGTCACCAAGTAGTGGAGCCTGGTCTCTAGTCACCAAGTAGTGGAGCCTGGTCTCTAGTCTAATTTCACTATCTCTATTCATGACCCTAGAAGGTCTAACTCCTAGGTCACTGCTGTTCAGTAAACATGATGAGATTTTTCCCTGGCTCTCCCCATTCTGAGTTTCAGAGATGACACCACAGACATTCAAAGCTCCCCACTCCCACCCCAGCTTGGGAGAGCACACCCTGGAGTTAAGACCCTCCTCTTCCCCAGCTCCAGCTCGTGGAGTGTCCCAAACCCCATATGCCTTCCATGCTCCTCTGCCAGTCTGGCTCTCTCCTTCCTTGCCTGTGGTCCACCCAGTCCATTATTAAATTGTAGGATCATCGTACTCTGCTGCAGCGACAGACCTCCCTACTGTTTATTGCTCTGCTGCTCAGAACTGCTGACCTCAGCACCAAAGCTTGCGTCTCCCAGACTTGGGTGAGATGGATGAGCTGGCAGCCACAAGCGTGGTCTGAGACAAGAAACCAATGCTCAGAGTCTGAGATAAATCTGCCAGTGAAGATTTGGCTTCTTTTCTTTTTCCTTTCTTTCTTTTCTGTCTAAAGGATGCAGATATGAGAAGGCAGACCCAAACTTAGCTTCCTTTCCCCCTGGATCATCTTAACAAGTGTTTGGTAGAACCTTCGTGGAATTCTGTCTATCCTCCTTCTCTACCTCCTCCATTTTGCCCACCTAGGTTCCCCTGTCTCAGTCAGCTAACTGGATACTGGCTGTGTGCACTCACAGAGACAAGTGAGCACACAGGAGCACATTCTCACGTGCAGGCTGCACAGTGGCCCCCAGGTGCTGAGCCACACAGCCTCATGGTTTTACAGCCCGCCTGCCTCCCTTTACAGACTCACTGGTCATTTTCTCCCCATTAAAACTTGCCTCTCTCTTGCCAACCTTCCCTCTTTATTTAGCAAATTTTAACTGGCGTCTCATGAAACGCACCGAAGAACGCAGCAGGGCAGCCAACAGAGATTGCCAAACTCGATTACCTGTGTAGTTCCATCCTGCAGCAACGCCTGGGAGGGAGAACCTGGCTTAGGATCTCTACCCTGGCAGGGTGGGCTCCTCAGTTCCTTCCCTTCACTCTTGACCCCTGGGTGGTAATCAGAGGCCCAAGTGAAAGCATATCTATTTATATTTTATATATGTATCGTTTTTTATATACTGGGGTCCACTCTGCCCAGCCCTCCTCAGCACTTCTACACACACCCTTTTTTTCTTTTTTTTCTTTAGTAATACTTTTCATCCTTTGAAAATTCTGTGCATTTAGACCACATATATCGATCACATCTCTGTACCACTATCTCCTTCCAACACCTGCGATGTCCCATCTCCCTCCTAGCTACATGTCTTCCTTTTATTTTTATTCATCTATTTGTTGTTGTTGCTGCTACTAGACAAAAAGTAACTTGGGACAGAAAGGATCCATTTGATCTTTCCGCTTACAGTACATCATGAAGGAAGTCAGGGCAGGAACATGAGGCAAGAACTGAAGTAGAGACCACAGAGGAGGGCTGCCTGCAAGCACCAGCATACACTCCATTGCTGCTCAGCTTACTCCTTTTTGTTGTTTTGGGTTTTTTTTTTTTGGGGGGGGGTATTTTGTTTTGTTTTTTGTTTTTTGGTTTGTTTTGGTTTGGTTTTGGTTTTCAAGAGAGAGTTTCACTGTGTAGCCCTGGCTGTCCTGGAACTCACTCTGTAGACCAGGATGGCCTTGAACTCAGAGACCTACCTGCCTCTGCTGGAGTAAAGATGTGAGTCACCACCTCCCTGTTCAGCTTACTTCCTTTTACAATCTAGGAACATCGGCTCTGGGGTGGCAACACTCACAATAGGATAGGTCCTCTCATATTAATCATTAATCAAGAAAATGTCCCAAGGACTTGCCTACAGGCCAGTATCGTCCTCTCTTGATTCCTGTGGAGCAACTGAGGGGCTGCTGGATTCATCCTCATTTTTGGCATTATATGTCATCATGGTGCCTTTCTCACTGTGTCCTCTGTAGAGACTTCGTGCTCAGAGATTGGGACTTAGTCACCGACCATTCCCAGCACTTTGCATCTGGCACATAGAAGTTGCTCAATAAATGTTAGGTGACCCTAGAAATTCATAAACAATGCTAGCCTTTCCTCTCATTCCTTGTATCTTCTGATTTTTCTAAATCCTGAGAGACCTGGGTCAAGGCTGGAGGTGCAAATGTGTCCAACCCAAGGTTTCTGGTCTCCTGCATGGTGTCTCAGCACATGAACAGCCTCTGTTAGGATGTTCCCCACCCTTAAATGTTCCTGTAATATTTTCAAAATAAAATCCCAAACATTCTGCATGAAGGTGGAAACCTCTGACTTCCAGAAGGCTGATAACCAAAGACACTGGTGCTCTGTTGGAGTCTGTAAATGTTGAGAACAAAGTCGTTGTGGTGGTACAGATATGTAATTCCAACACTTGAGAGGCTGAGGCAAGAGAAGTGCAAATCCGAGGCTGGTCTGGGCAACTTAGCCTGCCCCCTGTCTCAAAATGAGAAGTACAAAGGAGGGCTAGGAATGCAGCTCAAGGGTAGAGCAGTTGCCTAGCAAACACACCTGCAGGCAATCCACTCTACTGTAAATGGAGGTGGGTGGGGGGAAGCACAGGGCATCCAAAGAGAGTAATCCCAATTGGCTCTCCCTTGAAGTGCTTCGAGGCCTGCTCCACTCCTCTCTGTCATCAGCAGGGGTGGGTGGGTGGTCTTAGTGGATCTTTCTAAGCTGCAAAGCCAGGAGAGCTTGTGAGGAAAGGGCCAGAAAGGAAAGTGTAAACAGGGCAGGCTCCAGCCTGCCTCCCTCCTCCTGCACTCTGCAGAGAACAAGCCCATCTCAGGAAATGAGGGCCTGTAGCCTCACCCTGGAGGCAGAGGGGTAGGTAGGATGGCAGTGGGCTCCTCACAGCAAAAAAGCATCAGGCCACAGCTCCTGAGAATCCCGGCCTCTGGTGCATGCTGGAGCAGAGAGAGTAGGGGCATGAAGCGCAGAACAGTAAGGGAGACTGCAGGTGCCCCAGTGAACCTCATCCAAACCTCCTCCTTCTGGTTTACAAATGTTCCTTAGCACTCTCATGGACTGTACCTCATACTGTACTGGAAGTATGGAGCCTTCTTTTCAAAGAAGCATCTCAACATGTAGTAAAGAGAGCCCTGCTGACCGTTGTCTGCTGTGTGACACTGGCCCTCAGATGTCACAGAAGTCAGTGAATGGTGGTGGTGTGGCCTCTGGAACCAGTGCAGGCTTGACTACTTGAGATTCACCCCATCTCCATTTCTGTTTGCACAGTCTTGCACAGGCTCAGCAGCTAAGGTCATGCAGGGAAGTTCACTCACGGAGGACGGAAAAGCTGGTTGGATGTGCTGAGGAGGTGCAGGCCCTTGGCCATAGTTCAGACAGGTGTCCTGCAACCCTAGTGGGAGGCCACATGGGCAGGGTGGGTACTCATGACACTGCTGGTCCTTCTGCTGGCTCCATAGATAGAGTCAGCCCTCAAATGCATGGACTGCAGGCTCATCTCTTGCTATGGTTGCCTCTGTGCCTACCTCTGAGCATCTGGTAACACATGATGAACTTGGCACGCAAGACGCCACAAAGGACAAAACAACCTTTTCTATGTGGCACGTGGTTATGACATAAGTATGTCCATCATATTCTACCCTCATCTCTCCCCCAAATCACCACTCCTGCTGACTAAGTGCCCAGCTTCTTAGTCTACCTCCCAAGGTGACCTGTTCCCAGACCACTCACCTTACCACCACTCAGATCTCATTTTCTGGTTTGATTGATTCTGCTCTTCAAATGTGAGCACAATGGTCACAATGGAAAGTAATTTAACCAAGACTACCCTGACTGGATGAACACTTTTATTATTTGGTCTCCTCTTCCTTCCTTCCTTCCTTCCTTCCTTCCTTCCTTCCTTCCTTCCTTCCTTCACACTGAGCCACATCCCTAGAGGTGGTGTGCATGCTCATATGTGTGCATGCATGTGTGAGCATGTCTGGTTTGAACTAAAGACTTTGTACACGTTAGTCTACCAATTGAGCTTCATCCCTAGCCCTCCCTTCCTCTTCTTCTTCCTTCCCTTCTGCTTTTCTTCCTTTCTTTCATCTTTGTTTTCACAGTACTGGGAACAGAACTCAGGTTTTGTGCACATAAGGCAAGCACTCTATCACCAAGCCACACCCCAGCCCCGTCGCAAGTTTCTAAGAGTGCAATCAAAGAAAGACCTTGCCCTTCATGCAGCCATGTTGCAATCCTGAGTTCTGTGAAGTTTGGTGCAAGCTCAAACCCCATTTGGGGCTGTCATTTTCTCTTTCTGCCTTTGTGTGCTGCAGCTGACCCGCATCTTCCCAGTATTGCACTTTTACATTCCCTTTCTGGGTCCCAGAACAGAACACAGTCGGGTTGGAAGAAGCAGCATGAGCATGCCAACCTGCAAACTCTGAGCTCCCAAGTGCTATCTGAGAGACAGGTCTCCCAGTACCTGCCCTGTGAGGCCATGCCCTGCTGTCTGCAGCAGCTTCCTGAGAACATGCCATGTCACACTAACCCTCCTATACCCTCCCAATGTGGCACAGTGGGAGTTCCTTGAACCCCAACAGCCTCTCCTTTACATCTCAAACCCATGGATTTAGTAGAACTTCAAGGTGCCAGGTACAAAGAGACCAGGGAAGTGGCAAAATTAGATGGGCTTATAACCAGAATTCACTACTTCAGAAATACCTGTTACAGACTGTCCTATGAGCAAGGCATGGAGCTGGAAGAACCAGCAGAGAAGTGCAGTATGTTCCCAGGAACCAAGCACATGGGGGACCAAAGATTTCTAACTGTAGAGGACCTCTGGTTTGGGTGTGCTCAGGAAAAAGAGAAATGAGGGCCAAGGGACAGAAAGTACATGGAAAAAAAAAAGTAAAGTACAAGACTGGGGTAAAGAAGAGGGAACAAAGCACTGTTACCATGGAAACACTGAAGTAGCGATGAGAATCAGTGGACCTCTTCCACCCACCCCCAAAATTCCTACCCATTCTCTACCTACCTAGCATGGCCTAAAGTGTCTGGGAATTTAATGCCTCTTAGAGACCTGGATCTGGACTAGAGGAGGAAGGCACTCAGGACTTCTGGGGCTGAAAGTTAGACTGAGGAGTGGAAGACAGGTGGCTTCCGGCAGAATTACCCCTGGGTGTTTCCCACCCCTCTAGATGCTGGAACAAACCAGTGTCAGCCAGTCCACAGGTCATCCCTCCTACTGTAGTGAGTGAAGTAGAGGAAAAGAACAAGGAACAGAAGAGAGCCCAGCCAAATGCAGATTTATTTTATTTTCTCAGCACATTTAGAGGTCAAAGATGACACCTGGAAAGGAAAGCGGTGAGACCAGCAGGGTTTGTGTTTGGTTTTTGCCTTAGTATCTCTTTCCTCATATTCTGGGGCCAGTCACATTACGCCTGAGTCTAAGAAACGGCTCTGGCCATTCATTCCCTGCTTCAAAATTTAGGATACTCTACCTCCCACAGAAAACACCCACAGGCCCCGCCCAGGAGGGCTGTGTTCCTCCATGGGCTTATCCCATTGCTGCCTCTCCATACCCTTGGGAGGTCTCCTACCTCAGAGGTTTAATTTAAACAGCTCCCGCCCTCTTCTATCTACTCTTTCAGATTCAGCTCAGAGGTACCTTCTCTGTGAATCCTTCGCCAACCCTCAGAGATGGAAGCTGATTGCTCCCTTTAGTGGATATTCATCACCTCTTAGTGCTCTGTCTCTGTGACTGTTCGTGAAGGGTGTATCTAGTTGGGAGAGCCTAGAAGATAAACTCAGAGGATGCAGAATACCCACTTATGGAATGAAGCCATAGTGAGTGAATGAAATGGGAAAAGAAAGGCCTGGGTGAGAAGGAATAGAGAGGAGGGGTTCAGACCCTCCCATACACAACCTGCAAGGACTGCCAAAAAAGGCAGTGAGGTATATTCTGGGAGGCCTCACATGGGTCAGTGAAGCCAGGCAGACCTGGTAGACATGCATCTTGACAACACTGGCTATAGCAGTGTGCCTCATGAGCCTTATCAGCCTCTTTCCCAGCTGTAAGAAGTTGGGGTTAGCAGATGGCAAAGAAGATTTGGAGCAGGTTCTGTGAGGGGCTCTGGAAGAGGGCAGGGCCAACATGCTCTGCATACTGTATTCTGCATTTCCTTACTCTCCTGAGAGGGGAAGTCTGCTTTTGCCCAGCAAGGGTCTGCCTTGAGAACAAACAGAAGACATGTGGCTTCCAGGGTTCATTTAATGAGACTTCCATATCCCTTGGCCTCCAGGAAAACTAGGGAGAAGAGAGCAGGAGAGGTGGTGAGGGAGGGAGAGGAGAGGGGAGTAGAGAGGGAGAAGGGGTGGAATGGGTGAGTGGAAGTGAAACAAGGTGGGGAGATAGAACCGACAACGGCTTCCGAATCCTCTTAATGGTTTGCTGGGTTTTCCCCCAGTTCCTCAGGTCTTCCAATTCCCTCTCACACAGCACAGAGAGAGGCTCTCCCACTAAGGAAAGGAAGGAAGCAGCTGCGGCGGGGGGGGGGGGGGGGGGGGGGGGGGGGGGGGGGGGGGGGGGCACGACACGACAAGCCACAAGGTCACAAGAGCTCTGACCCTCAGATCCCGTCCTGCAGCACCACATAGGTGGGTGACCAGGTACTCTGCTAAGGGTGCAAAAGGACTTTGAGTCTTGCTCCCTACACAGCCCTGTATGGGGGTAGATAAGTGGACACACACATGCACAGCCTCCATGACTCAAAGTAAGATCTGAACAGCCTCTTTCCCTCTGCTCTGGAGGGTGGGGGCGGAGCTTTCAGCCCAGGGCTGAGATAACGTACAGCTCTCTCTGGGCAGACAGAGACCTCAGCCTGCCTTTTCTGGTGTTTACAGAACAGTGAGAGAATAAGGTTAGCCTGCCCAAAGGCCTCAACAAGCATGCCCTCCCCTGCCCCAGGTGTGGTTCTGGGAGGCGGAGCCAGCAGCCGGATCCTCTCTCCATTGGCTGGGCTCAGCAGGTAACAAGAAGCTTGGCTGAGGGGTGCATAAATAGTGAGACTGGTGCCGCCTCCTCACCCCTGCCTTGGAAAAACCAGTTTCTTTTATTGTCTGTGGCCAAGCTCTACTCGGCACTCCACCCCCTCTCCTTTCCAGCTTCGTTTAGCCCCCTCGCCTCCACTTTCTCCTACTTTCCTATTGTCTTTTACTAAAGAGAGAACCACGTGTGGCTTTCTCCAGGAGCAACTTCTGCTCCGCTCAGGCTGCTGAGCTGGGCACCCTGTAGAGTACATGCTGCTTTCTTCTTCCAGCCTCAACTCTTGAGGGCAAAAGACTTTCCCAAGACTTAAAATTCTTTTTTTTTTCCCCCTAACCCAGGATTCTTCAACAATCTTTCAGCTTGGTACTCTCTTAAGACAGAAGACGACGTATTATTTTGCATCAAAGGCAAAGCTGAGCCGGATGTCCGAAGGTACAGGTAGGTACTCCTATGTACTCAGGTGAGTCTGAAATCTCTGGATTTGCCGGGTGAGTGGCTAGATCCTGGGGATCTTAGAGTAAGAAGGGAAGAGTGGAAACGGCGGTCTTCACTGGGAGTCAATCATTAACTTCCTTCTTTGTCTTTCTGAGGACTTCTGAACTGCTGGGTGGTAAATCTTGGTGATAATGGAAGCTGGTTCCAGGCAGCTGAACAGCAGCGCTGCAGCTCTGTCTAGCTTCCTGGGGATTGGCTCCACTAGAGGAATGTGTTTGACTGCCTAGTCCTGGGGTGCTAAGTGCAGCTCTCACAGTAAATGCAAGAACTGCTTCCCTTCTGTGGTTCTCAAGTCCAAGCTGGTTTTTTGAAACCTTTATGGGACAGTCCTGAAGGCAGCTGAAGAGCAGTCACTGGCTAAAACTTACTCTATAGCCCAACATGAGTCTTGTTGGGTCTCTGACTCAACCCAGTACTGCAACTGGCCAAGACAGTAGTCACTGGGTGATTACATTTGTAGAGGCCTACTGAGTGGGAGAACTTGAATACTAGATGCTTGTTGCTCAGGGTGGATCAGGTCTCAGGATCCAGGTTCTAGACCAACTCTTCTTACAGCAGCTGCAGGTCTACAGAATGGTAAGCTTTTCCTGGGGACCTCCACCCTGACCCTGTTCATATGGCCTGTCACCATTATCAACCTTTTCTTCCCTGGAAAGCACTGGAGATCAGAATCTCAAATGAGGATGAGTCCAATTGTGGACTTGAGGGATCTGGTGGGCTGTCTTAAGGAAGGTCTGGGTAGAGAGAGCTGATATTGACCCCTTTACTTTTCAGAACTGAGCTGAAATCCAAACAGAAGCCAAGACTCCTTCCATCCCAGAACATCTCCCACAGTCTCCTACCTTCCTTGGTCAAAGCCAGCAGACTGGTGTCTTTCTCCACTTTGACTAGGAAGTGGGTAAAAGGTGGTGTGGGGGCTTCAGTGGTCTAGATAACTCACAAACAAAGCATACTTCTTACTATTGAGAAGTAAGTATTCACTAGAAGGCTGAGCAGAAGATTCCCTGAACCTCTTGCCTTTAGCACACAGCACCCTACCTTCTAGTGAGCCCTGTGTACACCCTGAGGAAGATGATTTAGTTTGGATCTAGCAAAGTGGGATTCTCCCCTAACCATAGCTAGAAACCCCTGCTTTTGTGTAAGAGCCTTTCTCAGAAGCCTGATGCCCTGGGGGCTGGATGAGAGAGGTGGAGCCTCTCTGTCAGGTCAGAACAAGCCCAGGAACAAGAAAGTATTCCAAACAAGGCAGTTCAACCCTACCCACCCAGTCTGCATGTCTCTGCTTAGAGCAGGCTTTTATGAGGTTTATGCTGAGCAGCAGACGAGTCTGAACACAGCAAGGACAAGGCCAATGCAGTCCCTGCAAAGTTCCTGCTTGGTGGGCATTTTCTTTTGGGCAGGAACAGAAAGTCCACAGGTACTACAGGGCCTCCCTCTCCTGACCCGTACCCTAGGCTCCCTGGCAAAGTCATTCACTGATTCTATGCAGAACTGGGGAAAGACATATGGCCATCGGAGGCTGGCTTTCCCAGACAAGTCTATGGGAAGAGGACCAAGAATTCTTCTTTCCACCATCCACCCGCCCCCATAAACAGGCCTGCTCCAGCAGAGTCCTTGTCCTTCCTCAGCTCCTCCTCAGCTTATCTTGATTTCACACTGGCACACAGGCCCAAACTGGGCTGTTCATGCCCTCGCACAACGGCTTTTTCAGAAGAATACCTGTGCTCCTGCATTCCACCATTCGGTAAGCAATGGCAGAGTGAGCGTCTGCCTTCTGTAGACATCACCAAACATACCCAGCTCTGGTACGGTACACACATTGAAGAGGACAGCCAGCATCCTAACCAGGTATACAGAGAGGATGGCCCCACAGCACTGGCTGTACCACCCACCACAATCTAGATCTGGGGTGGGAGCAAGGATGCTTGGAGAGGATTTGGATATTCAGGTCCTCACTGTCCTCTAAGAATGTGGATGCAGGAGCCTGAAGGTCTCATCCAGGTCACACCCAGCACTACAAGAGGAGGCTTGGTAGACAAACAGCCCCAGACAATCCATGGGTCCTCTTGTCCTTCATTCCACCGGAGTCTGTCTTATGCCAACCAGATTTCAGTGGAGTGAAGCTCAGGAGGCATGGAGCTGCCAGCGGTGAACCAAAGCACGGTGCCACAACAGAGGCATTCTTCGAAAAATGCAGTCACAGAAGGTGTCTGCAGCCTGGGTCCTCCTGCAGAGAGATGACAGCAGCAGATAGGAAAACACTGCCAATGAGAGCTGTGTGGCCTTTCTTCCTAAAATTGATGCTTCAGAAATGTGTGTTTTCTGCAACTTACAAAAATTAAAAGTTGCCTGTCTGCTGAGGAGCCTTCCTGAATGTACCCTGTGCTGTCAGTCTCCAGAGCCTGCTCCCCTGGGGGTTAAATACCACAGGAGCTCAAGGATGTCCTCCTGACTCCCTGACTCCCTCTCTCCCCAGGGACTCCAGGGAGGTAGCTGGGACATCATTTGCAACCAGCCAGGGATCCTATTGCCTTCAGACTCCTCACAGTGCTAACAAGACCTGTAGAATTGGGGAGGAAATCCCCATTAAGATTATTTAAGTCTATTTATATTATAATAAAATAAATGTAAATAAGACTTAAACGAAGGCAGGTTCAGATCTTTCTGACACTGTACAGGATATAATTCAGCATGCAGTGTAAATTCTGTAAAGGTTAATGCATTTAAACATATTTGACACATAAAGCTGCCAGATCCGACTTTAATCACTCACCAAGTGTAATTGCCTTTCCATGGGTCCCTCTGCACCAGAACATGTGCTTAAAACATGAGGCTGTGTGGAAATCTGGGTTGTGAAGGGGACAAATACTTCTTGGCTGTCAGGGTTTATGATTTGCTTTGATAGATTTGGCACTGATTTCATTGGCTGCACACCCTAAGTGACCATTATTTTGCTTTGTTTTGTTTCTTGTTTTAAACACCGCATCTCTCCTTCAGGGAAGAAGACGTAGGTTTGGGGGGCGGGCATAAGTCCAAAGGAAGTTCACTTAGTATAAAGGACCTGCCCAGAGAAGTTCTTTAAGGAACTGCCCCTTCTTCGATGGAGGGATCTGCTTGAGGAGCCGCCCGGCTAACAAGGCAGACACTAAACAAAACCCACCAAAGGAAACCCCTTTTTCACCTCTGGAGGATGCCCTGTGTGGCCAGGCTCAACAGAACCCATAGCTGCCGTTTTTCTTAGGAACTGAGTGTAAAGGTTACTTTGGTATCCCAGACCCTGTGTCCTGAATGCCCCCAGTGGCCTCTTTACCTTCCCAGCCCATCTGCCCCAAGGAATCATGAGTTCCTCACTGAACCAGAGGAAACAGCATTTATCTTAAATGTCTTACCCTCTTGCTTGAAATTATTATGATGTCAAACTCAGCCCATCACCAACAGTATACTGAGCCCCACAAAGGGGTGAGGAGACAAAGCCACAGGTATTTTTAAAAAGAAACCTGTTTACTCATAAAAAATTATGTAGTGGATTTGACTGGGGAAACCACAGTGATCTGGGTATTGAGCTAGCTAACTGACAAATGCTTTCTGTTCCAGTCTCAGCAAGAAATTCAAAGGCTAAAAGAAAGCACCAGGCAGACATAATATGGTATTTCCATGGGTGGGATTGCTTGAACCCCATAACCTGAGTTCTTTTGTAGAGAAGGAAACACACTTGTGTGTTTCTGTGTAACCCAGCTCACGAGGGACAAGAACCAAAGTGGCTGGTGATGATTACAGAAGAGAAGACTACAGAGCAATCTAGGACATGAAGCTATAACCAAGGGCTCTGTCTCCACACCCTGGAGTGGAGTCCCACTCCAGAGCCAGCTCCACATTTTCAGCTGAGACTAGGTCTCTGGCAATGAGGTCTGAACAGCCCATGTCCTCCCTCTGGCAGCTCAGATTGCTGGTCCCTCACACAGAAGCAAAAGTCCTTGTGCTTGGCCTAGAGTAGCCTGTTGGGAAGTGTGTGAGGCACGAGCTGGAGAGAACTGCCCATCCATCTTCCCCTCCAGGCCTCCAGTCTTCCATGTCTCCTGTTCTGGCTGCAAAGTATGGCTCAGCACAAACACAGTGCTGAGGAAACAGTTTAATCAAAAACACCCTTGCAACAGCAACAAAAAATAGTATTACCTGCTTTCTGTATTCATAGTCTTTTATTGAAGAGAAAGGCAAATATCATTGAGCCAAACCTGAGTAGACAAATATATACAACCACTGGTAATTTAATATTTTGTGCTAATGGTATACACTGTAGATACAACCCAAGAGGAGAAATTACAATTCCATCAATAATACATTGTGTCTGGGCTCTGAGTTCCCAGTACACATGAAAATGTGTATTGGCAAAAAGTCTCCGAATATTAAAAGCTGTGCATATAATGAGGTGCAAGACACAGAAGCTAGGGACTCCCTTAGCACTGTGTTCTGGACATTAGGGCCTTCAATGGAGGAAACAGCCCATGCTGCCATTTCTGAAGCTTACATGAAATGACCATAAGCAGATCTCCAGGTGAGAAACAACCTGCCAGCTTGTAAGACCACAGCCATGTAGTTTAAACCCCGGGAGGTGTCCAGTGTCCACTATGAGGCTAGAGGAGCTCCAGAGAGCCCCAGGACAGATGGTAATGCCTGAGAGAAAGACCACGGGGCTTTCCTCTTGACCTAGCCTCTCCAAGGTGTGCAGGATCTTCTAAAACAAAGAAAGAGAGGAAGGCAGGCTAATGACAGGTAGGGGCCACCTGCCTGGGGTGAGCAGGCATCTTAGAACTGCAAATGTTCCAGCCACTACAGTTTTTTCAGCTTGTCTAAATTTGCCCTTTTTTGCCTGCAGGAGAGGCGTGTGACAGTCTTGCTTCAGAATGGGGAAGTATTTCTGCCATACTAACATGAAAAATGAGGATGAATTAGGTTAGTGTCTGCAGGAACGCTACTTAGTGCCACTGTCACATACTAGCCTTTGACCTTCCCTGATTCAAAGAACATTGAGGGCAGGTGGGCCAGGACTTCTTGTCTTTTTTTTTAATCAGACCCTGAAAGAAGGAGAGTCTAAGGAAGGAGGGGAGGCCGTGAGGGCTCCGAAGAAGAATGCTGTGACTGTAGATTGCAGTCTCTAGCTCAGAGATGAAAGGGACTGGTCAGACATACACCAATTCCTTAACAAAAATAGAAGCTTCCTGAATTGTGGTGATTTCTCTAGGCTTTCTGGAGAGATTCGATTCTGCATCAAAGAAGAACAAGGCAAACAGTTCCTTTTGTCTAGAGATAAGAAGCTGCATCTGGAAGTTTCTTCACCTCCCCGTACCCCTCCCCCTTCCATCTATCCTACCTCCCCCTTCTCCAAGTCTGCCTTTCCCAGGGAAGGGTGGGACACCTGGTGGGAAGTAGGGGAATTACACTAGATGGACTCTGAGATAAGGGAAATAGGACAGCAGTGCATGTAGGGAATGCACTTCCCTGTAGGGAAGCAACACCAAAGAAGACCTTTGGCAGAAAGTAACTTCAATTTTGGCTCTGTTCAATTATATCTGAGAAAGGCAGGTGGCTAAGAACTACTGTAGTGAGCCCATAGATGAGCAAATACTACTACAGTTGCCTCATTATAATGTTGAAAGTAGATGCCTACTCAAAGGACTCGCCAAGCTAAAGATCTGGGAGGAGTCCCTGCCAAGGGAACCCACAGGTGAGAAGTGCTCACTGGAGTAGACTTCACCCAGTGGTTGCCTGCAGCAGCCCAAAGCTCCTGAGTCAGCATGTGAGTGGTTAAGAGGGGTCAGATTAGATCTGGTGCCAATTTGATCTGGCCACCAGACTCTGGGCCAGCCACTTAACCTCTTTGAGACCCAATTTCCTTATCTGTCAAGTAGGAATAACGGCAATAATGTCAAGGGCTTGTGAAGAGCCAGACGCTGCGTGTGTCTATAGCATAATTTAATGCTCCCGGCCATTAGCAGATGCAATTGACATTTCAGGTTTATAGGTGACAGAGGGTGAGGGACCGGCCTGAAGTCACAAGGCTTGTAAACAGTGGAGCTGGAAGTCAGGCCTCGGCTCTCTGTTCCAGACTTGGCACTGGGACTCCATCCCCTCACTTCATGCTGGGTTTGGATCTAGAGGGTCCCTAGAGTCGGTGCATAGGGTGGGACCTCAGCCTCTGGCCTGCTGAGAGATACCAGAACTTCTCACAGGGGTAGCGGAGGCTAATAGCAGAAATTCAGGTAACCAGAGGCCAGGCCTTGCTTTCTGTCTCTCCATTTCCCAGCTCCTCTAAAGTAAGTGAGTGACTTTGCCCCACCACACCCTCCTCGCCATGGTGCTCTCCTCATTACAAGCTGCAGAACAATGAAGCCAAGTGGCAATGGAGAGAAGCCTCTGAAGCCAAACTAAATCTTTCCCCATTCTAGGCTGATTCTCCCCAGCATCTTATCACAATGCTAAAAAGCTGACAGAGAGGATAACACACACAGAAGAAACAGTAAGTGTCTGGAGAATCTATGCATTCAAGAATGCTATCATCATTTTCATCTCAGTAGCTAGCAAAAAAGAAAAAAAAAAACCTTTGACAAGTTTGTCTAGCACCCCTCACCTGCCTTGTTCCCCACTCCTGCCTGGAACAGTTAACCAGGGGCACACCACTAGAAACTCAGCTGCTGTGGAACACCGTCTTCCAGCACAGTGTGCCCACCACTCTCCTGAACTGTCAGTGCCTGTGATTATCTAGACTGACAGAAACCACACAAATCTGGGTGCATCCACTTTCCATCAAAAATTTAGAGATACTTAGTGATTGCTAGAGCTAGGTGCTCATGGAGTCCCCCCCCTCCTCAAGAGTGTATAGACAGGTAACAGATGCTGGAGAGGGGCAACATTGTTTACTTGAGTGGTCTTACTGCCCATAAGTTGCCCATGCTTCTGTAAGTACCACCAGTTAAACTCCCGGGTCACCAGGCTGTACCTGGGTGGAATCATTTCTGGATTTCAGTCAATGGTGCTCTATCTATTGTAAGTATGCCTTTTTTTTTATTAAACCATGTCTCCTCAGAAAAGAGTTCACATGACACCAACACTAAATTTACTGTGCAATTTAGTCATGACTCCCATCACCCTTGACATCTACCACCATTACCTCCTCTTTCCCTCACCTTGCCTTTCAGGCTTCTCATTCGGTCTGTGTGTCCTATGGTACAAGGTTTGAGGGCTTTGTTTATGTCTTTCTTTTTCCAAAAATAAGCATTATGCAAATAAAAAAGTAACAACTGTCTTTTCAGGATGAGCACTAGTTCAATTTTCCTACCATTTCTTGGGGAACAAGTGAAATACTGCAAAAAAAAAAAGAAAGTTTGTGGGGCCAAAGAGATGACCCGGTAGTTAAAAGCATTAATGCTCTTGCGGAGGACCCAGGTTTGGTCCTCTGCACCAACATGGCAGCTCACAATCATCTGTAACTTCATTTTCTGGAGATGCAATGCCCTCTTTGACTTCTACAAGAATCAAGCATGCACATGTTACATGCACGCATATGCACCCACGTATATGCACAAGCATGTGTATGTGTGTGTCACACACACAGATAAAATATTAATATATGTAAAATAAAAATAAACAAGTCTTTTTAAAAATAAACTTTTGGTGAAGAACTATAGAAATAAGTTTTGAACACACAAGAAAAGAAGAATGGTCTAGCAAATGACGAAGTGAAAGATAGCAATTGAAACATCAGGGAGGCATGGTGTTGATGCTGTGTGGTACTGATGCTTGAGGGGTGCTGATGCTGTGAGGTGCTGGTACTGTGTGGTGCTGATGCTTGAGGGGTGCTGATACTGTGAGGTGCTGATGCTTGAGGGGTGCTGGTGCTGTGAGGTGCTGATGCTTGAGGGGTGCTGGTGCTGTGTGGTGCTGGTGCTGTGTGGTGCTGATATTGAAGGGTGCTGGTGCTGTGTGGTGCTGGTGCTAAGGGGTGCTGATGCTATGTGGTACTGATGTTGAGGGGTACTGGTACTGAAGGGTGCTGATATTGAAGGGTGCTGGTGCTGTGTGGTGCTGATGCTGAGGGGTGCTGGTGCTGAGGGGTGCTGGTGCTGAGGGGTGCTGATGCTATGTGGTACTGATGTTGAGGGGTACTGGTACTGAAGGGTCCTGATATTGAAGGGTGCTGGTGCTGTGTGGTGCTGATGCTGAGGGGTGCTGGTGCTGAGGGGTGCTGGTGCTGAGGGGTGCTGATGCTATGTGGTACTGATGTTGAGGGGTACTGGTACTGAAGGGTGCTGATGCTGAGGGATGCTGTTCCTGTTCTCATTTCAGCATCCTTTGTTAAGATAATACATAGGCCTGGAATCTAAGCTCCTGTGTGAGTGTGTGTGTGTGTGTGTGTGTGTGTGTGTATTTGTTCAGTGAGTTCCTGTGTGAAGCTATTATATTAAATCTGTTTCTTCCTCTGGATTAGCAGTGTGCCCAGCAGATCTATCACAGAGCATCAGCTTCACTGAAGAGACATCTTCTAAAAAGATGTCCAGTGGTTGTTGGCTCTGGCAGCAGGAGCTTATGCTCCAGCTTCATCTTGTTCCCAAGATCTTCCAGAGGGGCCACCAGGACAGCACTTGGTTTCCCATTCTCCACACCTCTCTTCCAGTGGGAGCTGAGCCTAGTAAGAGCTCAGTGCTAGGAGATGCTCACCTGAAGAACAAAACAGAGCAGACCAAAGACAAACTAAAACCTTTACAGCAGAGCTCCTTCTCCATTCCCTGACTCCATGACACTGTCTATGAAGAAGGATGGATGCTTTAATGAAGACAGTGCCCCTTTTATAGCAGAACTGTATCAATTGCTTTTCATTACTGCTCCATTACAGCACATTGTATTATAATCCAACGGCTAATGGCCTCACCTCAGATGCCCACATGGCTCCCCTTTGTCCTTCGGAAGGCCTGGCTTTAACCCAAGTTGCTTTATCTATTACAATTAGATACAGACTCCTGTTCTGAGTCAAACCTATGCCAGCAATGGTGACAACTTTCCTACACCCACCACACTTGCATCCAAAAGCTCATTTATGAACCACATGCTTAAGTGTCTTATAAAATGCAGACTCTGACTCAGAAGAAGCAGGGTAGGTCCTGAGAACTAGCATTTTAACAAACTCCCAACTGATGCCTCTTAGTATAGAAAAAAACAAGAGTTCTCTGGACTCAAGGCCTGGGTCAGGGAGATGGCTCAGGGTAAAGACATATGCCACCAAGCATGATGGTGTGAGTTCAATCCGTGGGCCCCACATGGCTGAAAGAGAGAACTGACTCCTGAAAGTTTCCTCTTGTCTCCTCGTGTATACACAAATAAATTAAATAAATGCAATTTTTAAAAGTTTTGAAGACTCAAAGCCAGTTCTCATCCCCACTTCTCTCAGAGCAGTGGAGGGTATCAATGCACTACCCCACATGGGCCAATCTGGCTGAGGGATCATTTTGAGTTGAAGGCACAGCTCTCTCCTTCCCCACAATTTTCTAAAAACTGGATTTAAGTTTCTCTTTATAAGTCAACAGAAATTTCCATTTGTAAAAGTGTCTTCTTTGAACCTACACTTCCAACAAGTATCTGGATCTACTGATGATTCTGACCTGCGGTTCTGGCTCCACAGATGTCCGTGTGTTCAGTGAACTCCTGTGTGGACCCATTTTATAAATCTGCTTTTTTCTCCTGATAATTTGCCTTTTAGCATTCCCATTTGCAGGGCCCAACCACTGACTCTACATGGGTGGTGGAGGAAGATTTACTCCTTCCTGTGATACAGTGAAATGAAGGACAACAGCACCAGGGGAGCTGAAACAAGGTTGTGAGATCATATCCAAGAGATCGCAAGACACAAAGCACCAGGTCTCAACAGAGTAGAGGTTCCCCAGCCAAATGTCCACACGGACATCTGTGGAGCCAGAACCGCAGGTCAGATCAGTAGATCCAGATACTTGTTGGAAGTGTAGGTACAAAGAAGAAAGACATACTGTGCCCACAAGTGAGAACATACCAGTCAACAGCTGAATACAGAGAATGAGAAACAAGAAGAAGCACTCCCCAGAAGTAATGGGACTACAGCTCAGGAAGCCAGGCAGGTCGGTGGGCAAAAAAGGCATCAATGACAAGCACATCATAGCAGACTATGAGATGACCTAGCTAAAGGCAGATGTCTGCCCCAATCAAGAGGCCCCTCAGTTTCCTCATCGGGACTTGGTGATTTCAATAGGGGAGAAGGGGAACCATATCCTGATAGATTATAAGGGGGGTTGCAGGGTAGACACTAACTCGGACTCTCACACAGAGCCATAGTATACTCCTGACCCACATTCTTTTTGTCAAAAGATGCATCTCAATATTAGTCATTATAGAGAAGATAAAATCTTACTTTGAACAGGAGACATAGTCCCATCCAAAAGAAGAGGACAAAAAGCACCCAGTCTTATGCCATCCTTCTCCATCCCTAAGCCAAAGCCCTGTTTCATATTCACATTCCATGTTCCAGACAAATTGTCAGGTCCTCTGCCAGATTTTTATGGTTAATTAGACGGTGGCAAGAAGCAGATGTTATGCAACTATCTGTGACTATTCCTTAATGGTGGGTGACAAGAACTCACCACCATTCCTTAATTACAGGAGACATGGTGAGAGGTGAAGAAAGGAAGAGAGAGAGAGAGAAGGGAGGGAGGAAGGGAGGGAGGGAAGGAGGGAGGGAGGAAGGAAGGAAGGAAGGAAGGAAGGAAGGAAGGAAGGAAGGAAGGAAACATGGAAAGCCTCTCACAGCCTGACAAGGAATCAAATTGTTAATCACCCAGGCTGAACCTGAATATTTCTTTGCTACATAAGTCAGAACACAGACTTACCTCCATTGAGCTCAATCATTTTATACGTTGTATGTTCTCTTGTGTTGCTTTATTTGGGGTCTTAATAATTGAAGTACAAATTTCTGTATGAAAAGAATGCCTTTTCTAACTTCAACTATCCCAATAAGAAAATGGACATCTTGCTATGTATACACAGAAGCCATTTTGCTGCGTTGGATCCTGCTTAGTCACACAAAGGTAAGACAAAGTCCTGGAAAACTGGGCTCTTGTCCCATGAAGATGACAGACACAGCTCATTTATGTGAGTTCTTGCTGTGCAGAACACACGCTATCCATCCTGCCTCAGCTCATGCCATCCCCAGCAGCCCTAGGAAGTGCAGAATTAGCCTGACTCCATTTTATAACCAGAAGCCATTTTGAGTCTGTAGCTAAGTTAAATTTCTGTTTGTTATAAAACTTAACTTTCTGTTCCCTCAAAGTGACCACAAAGCTCAATTGTAAACCAGCCATCTATTCCTTCGGAATGTTCTGTACCCATTGTCCAAGGAGGGGTTTTCCTAACTGCTTCATTTCGCTTCAATAATCATGCTTTCTTGAAAAGACCCCCCCCCCACACACACACACCTTACTGTTTTGACTGTGGGATGAACATTTGGAGGTCTTGGTTGGTCTGGGTATAAGCTATGGGCTGAATGTGTTGCCCCCTCCCTGCAAACTCCTATGGTATTACCCTCCAGTAACTCAGAATAGACTGATGACTGGTTTGGAAGATTGGGCCTGTAAGGAGGTAATTAAAATTTAATGTGGTCAGAGCTGGGGAGATGGCTGTGGATCAAGTGCTTACCATGCAAGTGTGAGGACTGGAGTTCAGGTCCCCAGCACCCATGAAAAAGCTGAGCTGGCATGGTAGCCTGCCAATAACCCCAGCTCTGAAGGCAGAGACAGGATCCCTGGGGCAAACTGAGTAGTTAGGCTGGACAAATCAGTTAGCAAGAGACTCTCCCTTGGAAAATGAAGTGGAGAGTAACTAAGGAAACACCTGGTATCAACCTCTCTAGCCTACACACACACACACACACACACACACACACACACACACACACACACAACACACACATACACAAACCACACTGCACATACCACATCCCAAACCACATAGACCACACACTCATCAAAACCACACAAAACCACACACACACATACCATACCATACACACCACACATCATACACATACCCTAAACCACACACACACACACATACACACACATACTACACACACCAAATACACACCACACACCACATACACACACACACACACACACACACACACACACAACACACCGCACACACATACATACACACACACACTTAATGAAGCCTAAGCCACCAATAATTGGCATTTATTTAAAAAAGAGTTCAGTACACAAATACAGAAGAGAAAACTACGTGAAAGCAAGGGAGCCATCTAAAGCCAAGAAGACAGGTCTCAAAGGAACCAGCCCTGCCAACACCTTGATCTTGACCTTGTAGCCCTTGGATGAGAAAGTACATTTCTGTACTTCAGTCTGGACTGGTGCCTGCTGTCTCTAACACTCTTCCCACTAAACATCCGCAGCAGGAGCTCTCCCCAGCTGCTTGGGCTCTCTCTGATCCTCTGGTGTCCTTCCCCTTGTCCAATCAGAAATGGAGGGGCGAAGCCTGGAGCAGATGTAAGGTGAGAATGGAGGGGTGAAGATTCTCCTCTCAAGACACACTCCCAACCCCCCAATGATTGTTTATAAGCTGATTTATATTTGCACATGTTTAATGAGTTATAATCGTGTATTCATCGCTATTGATAAATTGATAGACTCAGTGCTGGGTGTAGAGATACAACACTAAGAACAAAAGCCAAAAACCTACTCTCCTTAAGTATAAAGTACAGAGTAAAGGGCAATCAAGAAATTATTAAATATGTAATTTAAAACAAAAATAGTCTCCAAGGTAGATACACAGTTCTTTAGACCTTCTATAGAACCTTCTATTCTCTTTAAAAATGAGGCTCAAAAAACCAATGCTCCAGGAAGACACACACTGCGGCTGCATCAGATATATTCCCAGGAAGACACACACTGTGACTGCATCAGACATATTCCCAGGAAGACACACACTGTGACTGCATCAGACATATTCCCAGGAAGACACACACTGTGACTGCATCAGACATATTCCCAGGAAGACACACACTGTGACTGCATCAGACATATTCCCAGGAAGACACACACTGTGACTGCATCAGACATATTCCCAGGAAGACACACACTATGACTGCATCAGACATATTCCCAGGAAGGCACACACTGTGACTGCATCAGATATATTCCCAGGAAGACACACACTGTGACTGCATCAGACATATTCCCAGGAAGGCACACACTGCGGCTGTATCAGCTTTTTCCCCAGGAAGACACACACTGTGACTGCATCAGCCTTTTCCCCAGGAAGACACACACTGTGACTGCATCAGCCTTTTCCTCAGGAAGACACACACTGTGACTGCATCAGCCTTTTCCCCAGGAAGACACACACTGTGACTGCATCAGACTTTTCCTCAGGAAGACATACACTGTGACTGCATCAGACATATTCCCAGGAAGACACACACTGCGGCTGCATCAGCCTTTTCCCAGAGCTGACTTTGTGAGGTAATGAGGCACCAAGGTGGTCAAACTCCTGGGTATTACCCGAAGGACTCCAAGCAGACACATCACAGAGACACCTGCACATCAGTGATTACTGCAACACTACCTACAACAGCTGAGTTATAGAACCAGCATGAGTGACCAGCAACAGAGGGGTGCATAAGGAAAATGTGGCATACACACAATGGAATTTTTCTCATCCATTAAAAACACAGTTATGTCATTTGTAGGGAAAAAGATACAACTGAAGATAATTGCAGTAAATTAATTAAGCCGGTCTCAGAAAAGCAAATATCAGATGTTTTATCTCATTTGTGGCTCCTAGATTTTATATAGAGGCATAAAAGTGTGTATTTATATATGTCATGGAAGCAGAAACGAAACAGTCTAAGGGGACCAGGCTGACTAACAGGAGGGGAAAGTGGAGCGAAGCATTGGGCAGATATGCTTAACATGTAATGGATACTTGTACTAAAACTTTAAAGCCAAATCAATTTTCAAAAAAATTAAAGAAAAATGGTGGTAAAGAACCAAGGACAAGTGTTAGCTGTGGTTGCCTTTTCCCCAGGACCACTCTGGGCTCCCCCACAGTCCTGTGCAGTGAGAGCTGCAGGGCTTACTGTTGTGTGACAGACTTCCTGGGGAGACAGTACTCACTCCAGCTGAGGAACCCATGGCAGACCAAAGTATGAATACCACCAAGGCCCAGCCTGGTGAACTACCTAGTTTTAGTGTGGTTACTTACAAATGACTCACAGACAGCTGCGTTACCAGCCCACCCCAACATGGGTGACAGCTCACAAATCAGGGAACCTGGAGCCCACTGCACAACCTACGGACAGCTCAACAGGTTGGAGAGTGTCCTTCCTAGGTGCCCTAGCTGGTCTAAACCTCTTCCAGGCCGCTCAGCCCATTTCTGCTTCTTCCAGGTTGCTGGTTTGGTCTCAGAGTCTTCTTTTCAGGTTTGGTAATTTACCTGAGATTCTTTTAAGCAGCTCAGCTTTCCTCCTCTGAAAGGAACTCTCAGCTTTTTTATTGTTTACTCTGGCAGGGAGAAGCCCAGAGAATATGGTCAGTTTTAGGTACTTCCTGAAGTTATTTTGAGTCATTTACCCTCCTTTAAGGAGCTTCTTATAGGACAGAATGTTAATCCTAGAGGAAACTGTTAAACAACACTAAGTGCCTTCAGAGAGGAGAAACAGTTAGAACATTGGGCTTTATAGAAAGATAGAAACATAAACTTAAAGTGAAAAAGTGCCTGTTCTCCAATATAAGAAGCTTTCTCTTAATGGGATAAACAGGTACACACCCAGGAATAATCAGACAATGAGACAGCTCAGTTCAGATTACCTGTGCATGCTTCCCAGCAGTAAAACCAAATGTGTTTTGTTCTTCGAAAGGGAAAGATTGAGAGCTGCAGATAAGCCAGGAGTGAGTGGTATTGAGTAATATAGCTGGAAAAAATAATTACAGGACCCCATCCCCAACACCTAGATACTCACCACAGAGGGAGAAATTTAAACCCATTGATAGCCACTGAGATACAATTAGACCAACACAAGGACATGGAACAGAATGGTAAAGGAGGGGCCAAGGACCCACAGTGAAATGGATCAGAACCTTGAAAGGTCCAATATCGGCACAAGACACCCCAAGACCAAGTTCTCAGCACAAACGATATTTATTTGCTTTGGGAATATGGTCCCAAGAGGGACAAGGGGCAGGGAGTAAGAGACAAAGACAGGAGATAGAGGACAAGGGAGAAGAGGAAGGGGAAAAGGGAGAAGGGGGGATTTGCCCCAGAGGGACAAAGGACTGCCTCTGGATAGAGTGGAGACAGACCTGGCCCATAGGCAAATGGCAGTTTATAAAGGTAAAAATGTATTAGAATGAGCTGTTTAATTTTGATTAGACAGGTTAATCATGGTAGCCACAAGGGAGCTTTTGATTGCTGGACTTCAATACTTTGACAGCTGGACCTTGGTTGTCAGCTGCAGGCAGAGGAAGTGGCCAAATAAGGGAATAGACCCTGGTGGCTAGCTTTAGGAATGTAACCTAACAGTTTTTAGCAAGAAAGAGGGAATAGAAAAGGGCAAGGCCTGCCAGAACCATGTTTGCCATGCTCAGACCTCCTAGAGTTCCTTTAAGCAAGAAAGCTTCCCAGGTAATGGCATTTTAAAGAAAGTCTGAAAGCACAGGGTAATCCATACAACAAATTAGGAGATGGGAGTACTTGTCTACAACAATAGTTACAAGGAGTGTAATTGATAGAGAGAGGGGCAGTCCCATTGGGGTAACAATTGGAAGAATTATCACATAGTAGAATTTCCCATCAAGCTAACCACAATACCTAGATATCAATGAGGGGCTGCTCACTTGTAGAAGAGAGGGAAAGAAGACAGATTTGGGTGGAAGGAGGAACAGAAACGAGATACAGGTGTAATGAAAGCCTCATTGGGATATTCACTGAGGAAAGCAAACAGGGAATGTAATCAGCCCAAGAAAGAGAAGTGTGTTACAGTCAACAAAGCTGAAAGGAGTTGTAGACCTGAAGATTTCTTTGACATCAGACATGGAGATGCAGAGTTTTGAGTTTGCCCAGCTGGTTTCTGGTCTTGCTTTGGTTCAGTATTTCCTCACCATGCTTCCTTTCCTCCCTTTTGGAACAATAATATATATTGTGTACCACTCTATTTTGGAAGCATGTGATCTGCTTTTCATTCTGATTTTACAGGGGATTATAGTTAAGGAATTGCATGAATCTCAGAAGATACTTTTAACTTTAGACTTTTAAACAGGCTTGAGACTGATAAACTATGGAGACTTTTGAAGTTGGACTAAATGTATTTTACACTGTAATATGGCTGTAAGCCTGTGGGGTTCAGGGAGTTGAATATAGTGGTTTGAATAAAAATAGCCCCCATAGGTTCATTGGGAATGGCACTATTAGGAGGTGTGGCCTTGTTGGAGTAGGTGTGAAGGAAGTGTGTTACTGTGGAGTGGGCTTTGAGGTCTCAGAAGCTCAAGCCAGGCCTGGTGGCTCACTTCCTCTTTATTCTGCCTACCGATTCAGATGTAGAGCTAACTCTCAGCTACCTCTCCAGCACCATGTCCACCCACATGCCACCATGCTTCCCTCCATGATGACAATGGACTAAACCTCTGAACTGTAAGTCAGGTTCAATTAAATGCTTTCCTTTATAAGAGTTGCTGTGTTCATTGTGTCTCTTCACAGCAATAGAGATCATTTAACTAAGAAAGTCCTCAATACAGGACAACCTCTCCAGTGAGCAGACAAGTTCCCCTGAGAGAATTCATCCTCTGTTCCTGGAAGAACAAATGGGACGTACATCAGAGTTCACTCATACGCTCCCTCTTGGGCCACTTTGATCTGCTCTTCTCCCAAATTCTAGTAGCAGAACTTGGAGTTCTACTTACTTCTCCATACTTCTAGGAACCCTTCTTTTTCAGGAGCAGACTTGGTAAAATTATGATAGTTGGCCTGCCATTCCCCATTCTCCACAACTGGCTTTTAAATGAGAGCTGGTATCAGTAGCTCCCTCCTCTGGTACCCCTGCTGCTCTTGGTGTCTTTCTTACTTGGTGGCGTGAGTCAAACCCCTACATCTATCTGAAATGTTTCAGCTCCTACTCAGCAAGCAGGGTTGCTGCACTCATCCACTTCCTACTATCACCAGTCCAGAAAGCATCCAGGGAAACAGTGTGAATTGCATGAATGTCAAACCTGCAATAGCCCTGGGTAAATCACTTCACTTCAGCCAAAATAGCAGTTCCTCTTCTTGCCTGGGGGTCCCTCAGCTCAAGGACTCTTGAGTGTACAGAGAAGTCATAGCTTATCATTCACAGGATTCCTGCTGGGTCCTTTGGCAGTAATATTTCCTCTTAGGGAAGTAAGTCCTCTGCATATGGGGAGCCCTAAGTTGTGGGTGTAATAAACATATGTTCCCTGTGTGGTTTGTTGACAGCAAGGCTCTAGTTTTCACCATTTGGTTCCTATACTTATGAATTCCACCTAGTAGGTACACGGCAGTATATACATTTTCTTCTATTTAAAGTATGACACTGTTTCCTGAGCAATAATGTTCCATCCCTTGAGAGGACTACTGTCCTGTCTTTAGCAGGTCATTTCACTCTACCAGATCAACATCTCTCTGGCTGGTACAGTGTGTAGTATGACCACAGTATCTGTAGTCAAAGACTCACCAGCTGGCCTCTTCCATAAATTATGATCCTTGGATGGATATTATGTTATATGTATCATAGGACTAGGTATTTGATAAGCTCCCCCAGCAAGGGAGGCAGCTGGTGGCAGTTCTATGGACAAGAAAGGCAAATCCATATCTGAAATATGAGTGTATGCTGGTTAAAATATAAAGTGTTGCTTCTCCAAAATGGAAGTCAACTTGCCAGCAAGTGTTCGCTTGGTCTCCTTGAGGAATACATTAAATTGTGAACCCAGATGCTAGCAGGTGGTTATTTGAAAATGATAATAGGTAGTTCCACCTTGGAGGTCCATGCTCTGTGCTTATTCACAGCCTTTATCACCACCAGTGTGGTAGCATGCATTTATCCATTGCACCCACATATGGGCAGCCAAGAAGAGAGGCTGAACTTTCTGACCTGGTTCTGTAGTATCTATGCTCTCTGTCAGGATAAATGAGATACAAAGATCTTCACATCATCAACCTTCCTCTCCAATGTCCCATCTCATGCTGCTAGCCCACACCCCCTCTTTCTCAAACTTTCCTATCTTTCTCTACTCAGGCTCCTCTTTAGCCAACTGACCCATTCATTCTCCATGGCCCATGACTTACACATGTCCCAACCTCATGCCATTATTTTTACACACTAAATAAATGTCTAGGTAGAATTCCATAGCTTTTCCTGCTGAAGATTCTCCCTCATCACTGGCTTGCAAGTCTACCCTTAGGTAGCTGTGTAGCTCTGCTGACACACACTCAAAGTCCCCAACCCTAAACCAAAATAAGGTTTTCTTCATTTTCCTTTACCAGCATGTCACAGGTAGTCCATGTGTGAGCTGAGGAAAAGGTTCTGATGCCATGGTATCAGGGACCAGAAGTCTAGGCTACTTCCTTGAGTAGACTGTACTCTATAGTCCACCCGGTTCTAGATCTTTCCCCTTCATCATAAGAAAGTTGAGCTCAAGAGTGGCATCACCTACAATGGGCTGGGCCCTCCAACATCAATCACTAATTTAGAATAATGCTCCACAGGCCTGTCTACAACTCACAGAGGCAAACTGTTGTTTGTCTTGGGCTCTTCCGCTCTTTTGGGGGGCCACCACCCAGCTCTCAAATAAATCACACACAGAGGATTAGTCTTAATTATGAATGCCCGGCCTTAGCTTGGCTTAGTTTCTAGCCAGCTTTTCTTATCTTAAATTATCCCATCTACCTTTTGCCTCTGGGCTTTTCCCTTTTCTTACTCTGTGACTTGCTTCATAGCTGGGTGGCTGGCCCCTGATGTCCTCCTCCTTCCTCTCTCGTTCCTCAATCTCTTTCCCCAGCTTTCTCCTTCTATATATTCTCTCTGCCTGCCAGCCCCACCTATCCTTTCTCCTGCCTTGTTATTCTCCATTCAGATCTTTATTAGACCATCGGGTGTTTTACACAGGCACAGTAACACAGCTTCACAGAGCTAAACAAATACAACATAACCAAAAGTAACACACCTTAAAATAAGATTGTACAACAGAGGCATTTTCTTAATTGAGGTTTCCTCTTCTCAGATGACTTTAGCTTATGTCAAGTTGACATAAAAACCATCCAGCATACTTGGGCTTACAGTTCCAGAGGGTTAAGAGTCCATTATGACAGGGAGCATGACATCAGCTAATAAACTTGAAAACAGGAATATCTGAGTGTTCACATTTTGAACCATATGCATGAAGCTGAGATAGCCAACATGAAATGGTCTGAACCTTCTAACTCCCAAAGCCACACCCCCACACCCCCACACCCCCACACCCCCACACCTGCACACAAACGCACAACACACACACACACATACACACACACCCGCACACACATACAACACACATACACACACACACATACATACACACACACAACACACACACACAACACACACACAACACACACACACAACACACACACACACCTACTTCTTCCAGCCAAGGCCACACCTCCTAAGCCTCCCCACCAACTGGGAACCAAATATTCAAATGCCAGAGCCTATGGTGAATGTTCTCATTTAAACCATCACAGGCTCACAGTCTAGTTTAGCGAAAGTGGAAGAGGCCTTCATCATATTCTATGCTGTGCATAGCATGTGAGAAGAGTGGACAGATAATGTGACATCAGAGAAGCTATGCAAATTTTAGCTGACCTGAGACACCAGTACTGCAGCTGAGCTGCCAGAATTTGAAAGAATTTCACCAAGATACTCAGGCGTGGTGGCTCTTCCTCTGCCATGGCATCAAATGGGTGACAAGGTAGAAATGGTTTCACCTAGTTTCAGATGTAAACATGATACTCTCCCCTCTTTCTGGGTTGTTCAAAAGTAATAGTTGTCTTTTCCTTTTCATATTCTCAACACATATCACACCACTATGAAGCTCTGAGAGGCAGCAGCTAAAACTAATCCTAGCCACAGTCAAAACTTAGAAACTGAAATGGAAGACTAGAGTGAGAGATTCAAGGTGACTGCTGCCAAGCCTAACAACCCAAGTTTGATGTCTGGCACACATATGGTAGGACTGGATTAGCTCCAGTATCTTGTTTTCTGGCCTCCACATGCACACTATTGCACATGTATTTGCACATACATGCGTATATACACACAATAAGGGGGTAAAAGGAAGAAAGAAAAAAAGATTTTTTTTTTAAAGCAGAAATGGGACCTGTGTAGGACATGTGTGACAGCATAGTCAGACAAGCAAGAGTCCCCTCCAGGAAGAGTAACAATTATTTCCACCTCATGAACACTAAGCACCACCCCCACCATGCACCTGGCTTCTTCTCATTAATTTACCTGTGACATGTTGTCACACTTAATTGCATTTGGCAATTAGTAACATCTCAACACCTCTTTTAATGGAACAATTTAGAGTGTGCACCTCCTGGTTGCAAATATATATATATATAAGCTGATTTTTCAGAAGAAAAAGAAAAAAGATCAAACGTAAACATAAACCCCCAGAGGTAACTTGGGTTCAGACAACTTGGAGGTAAGCTGTTGTCTTCTTGCATTTTGCAAGAATTATGTGCACACAGCCTTTTTTTCCCTCCTGTTTATTTGTTGCTTGGTTTCCCTGAATGAGCATCTCTCCACCAGACAGCTTGGGCTGTCTGCAGAGCCACGTGGTATTAATTACAAGGAAGAATGGATGCTAAGCAGTTGCTGTTACTCATTTCTCACTAGTGTGGTTGCATTGATTGCTTGGAAAAGCAGATGCCCCAGAGGCAGTTCTCATAGAATGCCCTGGGGAAAGCTGCAAAGGAGCCTCCCAGCCTTTGTCCTGGTTCCCATTCTTCCCAAGTAATGGATCAGTGGGGAAGTGTGGACACCTCATTCTCTGGGAGGTCCTGAAGAAAACTTAAATCACTGCTATTTTTATTATCCTCCCCTCCCCTGTTAGCAACTGAGAAAAATCACACTGTTCTATTATTACAGAATTTACCTTACAGCAATAGCTTGCAAGTCTTTGGGCTCAGGGATAATTCAACATTGCTACTGTAGAGAAGACTACACAGGATGTGCTCGTGGTCCCATCTTATTAAGAGCCATGAGGGGCACAGAATAAAATAGGTTATTGAAAGGGGTTGATTCATTTTCTTTTTCAGAGTAATCACTTAGCATACCAGAGGGCAGGGTCAAGAAGGTGGTCTGTGTGAAAACACCAGGAGACTGTGGGAGGTGGCTCAGTAGGGAGTGCCTGCCGCACAAGTGTGAGGACCTGAGTTCAGATCCCCAACACCCACATAAAAGCACGGATAGGCACTGGGGAGCCGGAGACAGGAGGACACATATAAACTGACAACATGGCCGCTCCAGGGTATGACTGAGGGGAAGGTTTTAATTGTAGATATGGGAGAAAGAGCGAGCAGCCAGAGGCATCTGGAAGTGTCCAAAGTAGAGACAGTAACAGACTGAACATGGACAGCAGACTGGACTGGGCCATGAAGAGGGGAAGGGGGGCAGGGAGACAAAGGCAAAGGAGACCAAGAGAGGAGGAACCAAGAAAGCACATCAGGGTTATCAGGAGTGAGAAGCTGGGGGAGGGAAGCCCATGAGCTGGAGAAGTTTAGGGTAGAGAGGTCAGGGTGAGAAGAGCTAAGAGACGGGACACCTGCACAGACTATGTAACAGGTACTTGTGATACTGGAAGAACCTGGAGGCCAGCGTGCACTTTGGTATGCTAAGAAGCACCACAGATAGACATTTGTCCCAATTGGACCTGACAGATAGCCTGGAGGTCTCTGGCCAGAGAATCTAGACAAACAGTGAAATCCAGGTGCAGTGAGAGACACTATTTCAAAAATTAATCAGTAACTTGACTTCACCTGACATTGACCTCTGGCCTCCACATATACACACTTGAACACACACACAGACACACACACACACACACACACACACACACACCTGCAATATGACTACCCTGCTGACTGGGGCTTCTGAAGCTGCCCTGTATCCACCAGACCGTGGATAGCTCCCAGGGTGCCTGTGCTCTAGGCCAACTGCCTTCACAGCCCACTGATGTCCTGAGACCAGAGGGACAGGAGACCTAACCTATTCACAATAATCTCACCTCCCGCTGCCTCCCAGCCTCCCTGCACTTGCTGTTGCCCATTATGACTGCTGTCTGTGTTCGTCCCCAACCCACCATCCTTCGACATACAGCTCATGTGTTTGCTCTCCACAAGTCTCCTGATTCCCTCGTCCATTCTGTCTTCCATACGGTTAGAACCCCCACTTAAGCACAGGTAGAGTGTAACTGTGGGCCATTCTAAAGTAATTCACGCACTCAAGTACAACGCATGCTTATTTGTCTGAACAATAATATCTGCAACTATTGGGGAATCTGTCAATAAATATTTCTCAAATTCAGTTTTATTGAGTTTTCTGACAATGAGTCTTAATTTTAAAATTCTGTTGGTTTGATCAGTAATTGTCCTTTTCACAGCCCCACAAAGTATGTCTACCCCTGAGTAGCTCAGAAGGACAGTGGAAGCTGCTGTACAATTTCAGCCTCAGCCCTCATGCCCCTCAATCACCTGAGGCTGGCATATCATCCACCCCGAGTGGCTGGCTGTTTAAAACCTGAGCGTTGTCACAGTGTCCCCCAAGGAACAGATACAATCAGAAGAGCAATAATCGTGTCCTGTGAGCTGGGATGAATAGTCTCATCTTCCAGGTCACAAGGGTCAGTCAGCCTCTAACACCCACCACGGGTTTGTCGCAATCCTTTCTCCGCACTGACACTTCTTCCTTGTCCTTTGCTCCCTACACTGCAGCCTGCATCTGAGAGACCCTGATTGGACTCTCTCACCAGAGAATCTGCTGATTCAGGTGAGAAGGGAGTCGCTAGTCCCCAGAGAGTGTTAGTTATCTCTCTCATGTTGCATCCTCACAGCTACCCTAGTCTCAGCATGCACACACACGCACGTGCACACACACCAAAGGGCTGACTGCACACAGTAATGCCACTTTCTCACTAATTGTATTACCCTTGCTGGTTATTATTAAGGTCTCACTTCCAGGACATGGAGAAAGCCAACCACATAATGATCCAAGAGACAAATGGAGCGTATCGCTGCAGTGACTGTGCAATGATAATGAGTTACATAAATCAAAAGTTCAGTAACTCACCTATCACACCGGGCAGTAAAGAGGGATTTTCAGTTGCTGTAATTGTTTGGTGATAGATTTTTAAAGAATAACTCTCATATGTAGATGCCCCAGAGCCAGAGATTTGTTCCCCAAAGACAGCCACCAGCTGTTGTGCAAAGAACACAGAGGGGACATGTTAAGAGAACCTGGAGCCAATTTTAGCTCTGCTACCTTGAGTTTCCTTCTCTGGGAGAGACTCCATATCTGGAAGGGGGACTTTCTCCATATTCTGCTATCTGTAGCCCTTAGACAAATGAAATGGGGCTCCTTTGCCTTCTGCTTTGCAAGCAAGGTGATCAGCCAGCCAGCCCCTTGCCTGCTCCTGGGGCTTCCTTGATCTGTACCAAAGGACACAAACCTTATGCATGGTTATCACAGGTCCTAAGCCAGTCTAAAGCCTGAGATAACCCTCATGCCACTGGCTGATGTCAAAAACAGTAATTTTCAGTTCACAACACAAACATTTGGATTAGTAACCTTTTTGTTTTGTTGATTTGTGGATTAATTCTTTCAAAGTTGCTATCATAAGTTGTTATCTTCAGAACCCATGAAGTTAATAGTTTATCTCATTTCCAATTTCCCAAATGAATAGGCTCAAGGATAGGGATGTCCCTGATGTCACACTCAGGCTTGGGCAAGAGCAGACATAGTGGGATTAGTAGACAAAAATTGGGAGCCTGGGCATAGGGCTCCCTGGAGAGGCAGCAAACAGACTGTGTGTGCATGTATGTGTGCATGTGTGCATGTTTGTATAAGTGTGTATGTGTGTGTGGACGTGCATTTATTTATGTTCCTATCTTTATGAATTTATGTGTATTTGTGCAAAATACAACATTAAAGTCTCCTGGTCTAAGGCTCTGGATCAAGCCATAGGTACATTTACGAAAAGAAGAATGGAAACCTCGTTCTTTCCCCCAGACCAATGGTGTCTGTTTCCCTCTTCTTTACCCACAGGGAGAAAATAATAACACCAATCTCCACACAGAAAGAGATTGGCCAAGCATGAAGCAAGTTGGCACCGAATCCCTTCAAAATGAACAGATAAACAAACAAATGGGAGCTTGGAAGGAGGAGATGGTTTGTGAATAAAACAATGTTTTATTAAGTTGCTATTAAATTTCAATTGAACAGTGCTTGGGATACATAGGCAGGGACATATTCCTGAAACTAATTGGTTTTCCACATCTGCCTTGCTTCCTAATTGGACTAATTACTGCACCGTAGGATCATGTTTGCCATACTACAGAAAGCAAGAAACCTTGATTTACAGCAAGGGGAGCAGCAATTAGAAGGAATTAATTCATAAAGCAACATCTAAATAAATCATATTATGAAAAGACAGCAATGTAATTATTGTGACTGGTGGATCCCTAGTGGAGGAACATCAAACTGAACCTCAAACCATGCTGCCGAATTCTCCCCATCACTGTACAGCTCTATCTCATCGAGCATGTACTACCTATTCTTAAAGCATAATTGAGGCACTTTGTCAAAAACAATATGGACCAACACTTCTCTCCAGTGGTGCAGGGAAAAATAGCAAGTTCTCACTGCCTCCTGTTTGTTCTTTGTCAGAATTAAATGAGCTCAGCCCAGCGTGGGTAATGTGTGGTGGCTGCAATTTCAAAAGAGGATCTTTGCAAACCTAAGTGTCATTATGAATCTCCTTTTGACATCTGGTGGCATTTTGGGGTGTAGCTAAGAGAGCTTATTAGTAAGAAACACATGCTAAACTCCAGTGTTTCAATAATTCATTTCCCATTGCTCTGTGATGACAGACACCCTGGTGGCTGTCAGGGTTCTAAAGGTCCCATAGTATGCACTACAATTCTCCCTTTATCTCAAGTAAATATATTATAGCTGAGGTGGCAGCACATCTGTAATCCAAGTGAGTGCAGTACAACCTGTAATCCAAGTATGTGCAGTACACACTTGTAATCCAAGTATGTGCAGTACACACCTGTAATCCAAGTATGTATAGTACACACCTGTAATTCCAGTATATGCAGTACATACCTTTAACCACAGTATGTGCAGTGCACACTTGTAATCCCAGTATGTGGGAGGCTGAGGCAGAAAGATCATGAGTTTGAAGCAGCCTGGGTTACATAGTGAGACCCTAACTCAAAAGGAAGAAGTAAAGGATAAAGAGGAAGAAAAGGGGAGAACAGGAGGTAGAGGAAGAAGAGGAAAAGGTTAAAGAGAAAAGGAAAAAAAAGAGGTCCTCCTCAGTTTCTTTGTATGCTATGGTCTAATGTTTATGGTTCTTGTGACCCAAGTTTATACATTAAAATCTACTGAAAATGTATATAACAATATGTGCTACATGGGGAGCCCAGGAGGATGAGGGAATAGAATCTATAAAGTGCCAAGCATCATCCTGGCCCCACACCAACATCTCCAAAGATAAGTTACTGTTGCTTTGATGTTGCCCCATCTAATTCTCCTGGTGTACTATCATTGCCTCCCCTAAATACTCATGTGCTTGATCAGATGAGAAAACTGTTTGCCACCCCAGACAGCATATTCAACTTTAAACAAGTTGCAGATCCCCTGGATCAACTCTATTAGGGTTTTCATGTCACTTGGATATGATTCCTTTTGCTCAAACATGTAGACAGAGCAATATCCTTCTTCCCTGTGTAGCTTGTCCACCCTCAGCATCAGGGATCCAACCTAGGAGAGCCTCTCAGCAGGGCTGTCTGAGAAGGCTTGTTTTGGTTCCTGCTACTCCATGCAGACTCCTCAAACACAAAGCATCTCTACTCTGACCTTATAAACATCTATTCCACATAGATTTACTTTTTAAGGAAATTATCAATAGAGAACAGCTTGTTTTTAAATACTGATTTAATTTTGCCTTCAGACACTTCCTTGGGATGGTGAAGACAAGCAAGAACCATCTCCTTGTGATACAAATTGTTAGATGCCTCATTCCAATATCTCTTTGGGTGCTGCAAGGTTGTGTCACTCATCAACTAATATAAATTGAAGTTGAATAAATGTGAACATGTCTACGAAATTTTCAGTGGCCTCAAATAAAACAAAGAATGAAGTGTCTGAGTTGGCTTTCATGGAGCCAAAGGTCCTCGGGTTCCTTAGAAATTTATGGGTGACACATTGCTCAGCCCACATGCCTATGGTATTAGAAGTAACTGAGCTGGGTGGTGGCAAACGCTTGTAATCTCAGCACTGGGAGATAGAGGCAGGAGGATTGCCTATGAGTTTGAATTTGAGGCCAACCTGGTCTACAGAATGAGATCCAGTTCAGATAGGACTATATAGTGAGACCCTGTCTCCAAGAGAGATGGGGGAGTGGAGGGAGGGAGGGAGGAGGGAGGGAAGGAAGGAAGGGAAGAAGGAAGGAAGGAAGGAAGGAAGGGAGGGAGGGAGGGAGGGAGGGAGGGAGGGAGGAAGGAAGGAAGGAAGGAAGGGAGGGAGGGAAAGAGGGAGGGAGGGAGGAAGGGAGGGAGGGAGGGAGGGAGGGAGGGAGGGAGGGAGGGAGACAGACAGGGACACAAAGCAACAGAAATGATTTCACAGACTCTCAGGTGTCTGGGGCAATCCATTTGGAACACATCATTGCATGAACATCCCCCACCTGCAGTTGGTGTCCCTTTGATGCTCTGTGGTCCCATACCACTAAGTTGGCCTACATCACCTTAAAAGCATAAAAGGGTAGGAAGATCGTGCTTCTTCCCAGCACTACAGAAACAAAAGCTTCAGATAATCTCCATATGAGTGAGAGATGGGGGACCATTTCAAACAGATAGACAGAGATCCCTCCTGACTTACAATGTGTGTATGATGGTAAAGACACATTGCATCTGTTTCCCTGAGTGGCTGAGAGATAACACCACTCCAGACAGATATAAGCCAGGAAGGCCAGAGATTTGTTCAACATGGTTTATCTGCCTGCTCTCTCCTCTCAAGACCATGAAAGTTCTTGTTTCCTTCATGTTGAATGATTTTTTTACCTTGGGGATAATTTCTTATTCACAGCTAGGTATACCTATTCACATCACTCATCCTGATTCTCATTGTCATAAAACCCAAGGAAACTCTCATGTAATAATCACCTAATACTTTAGCAACTCAACACCTTCAACTTTTGTCTGCAAAACTCTCTTGTCTGTACCACAGGGATGTGAGTTAATAAAGGAAATTGTATAAACTATGAAAAGGAAAGAGGATTGAAAATTAAGGAAGCACAGAGATGAATAAAATTTAATGGAATTCAATTTTCTGAAGGGCAGCAGCAATCAAATTCTTACTTGAAAATTTATTGAACTTACAGTAGATCTAGTTGTCATATTTCTTAAATTATGTGAAAAACAAATAGGAAAGAATACAAACATTTTGCAAAGAAGCAGTGACCTCTACAGATATCTAAATTACATCATTCTAGGGGCTGCAGAGATGGCTAAAGAGTGAAGAGTACTTGGTCTTTATGCAGCACCCACATCAGGCAGCTTAAAACTGCCTGTAAGTCAAGCTCCAGTCTATATACGATGGAAATTTGTGATTATCCAAAACAGGACAAGATATAAAGTCATAACCACATGCTGCAGAGAACCATGGAATGGAGTTGGTTCAAAAACATCCAGCTGTGTGAATAAGAGACGTTTTATGTTCAGTTCAGTGGCTGCACTCAGGAAAGCTGTCTAACAAGCAAGGGTGAGAATTCATAAACATGAAAAACTAGGCTTTGTGACCAGAAGCTTCAATAAGAGAAACTGACAAAGACAGGGAGGTTTGCCACAGTGTGATGGTCTTCACTGTCACTGACGGGATTCAGGATCACCTAGAACTTCAGCTGAGGAGAGAAGATGCCTGGGCTGGGATCCTGGACCATATAAGAAAGCTGAGCACCAGCATCCATCTCTCTCTGCTTTCTGGCTGTGGAGGTAACGAAAGCAGCTCTCTCCGGCTCCTATCGCCACAGCAAGAGTCCCTCTCACCTTCCCTTCCTCTCAAATAATGACCATACCCCAAAACTGTGACTAAATAAACTCTTCCTTCACTAAGTTGCTTTTTCAGGCATTTTTCCATAGCAATGAGAAAATGAATGCAGCCAAGTTGGAAGTGGGAAGGAGGAAGGCTATAAGCAGTGGCTGGTGGTAGGAGGTGAAACAGACCTAGAAAACTTTATGAGAGGGGGAAGTTCTTCCTCTACCTGTTTCAGATTTTCCAGCAAAGGCCTCAGGAACTAGACTAGCAAAAGACAAATTAACAAGAGAACAATGTAACGCATGAAAAATACAGGTAACCTTTGGTTTACAGTTGGCTTGTATCCTGATAAATCCATCACAACTTGAAAATATCATTAAGTACAAACTACAATTTAATACATCTAATTTACCAAATGTCAGAGCCTAGCCTGGCTTGCCTTGAACGTGATCAGAGCATCAACATGATCCTCAGTTGGGCAAAAGCGTCTCACACAAAGCCTACTTTATAATAAAATGTTTCACAATGCACGTAATTTACTGAATACTGTACTGAAATGAAAAGGAATTCCCATGCTACACTTTACACAATGGCAATACTGAAAGCATGTAAGTCAAACTAGTAAACCGGGGCTCTGCCCTTCTTAAATCTTACTTGAGCCAGACTCTGGTAACAAATGACAGATCAGTAAGAGAAAAACAAGTTTAAAACATGCATGTATGGGAAATACCTAGAGAAATAAGTAAATCTTTACCCTTAAATGCTACAGTCTGCTGAAGCAAAGCATGAAAGGAGAGGGGAAGGCTGCTTCTGGGCAAGTGCCCAGGAAAAGCCAGGCAAGCAAGGGGAAGGGCTATGGAGACTCAAGTCTGACGCTTGCTTTACTATCAGAAAAGCTAGAGATTGGAGGTTTGGATGCAGCTTGTCAGTAGAGCGTGCATCCAGCATGTGCAAAGCCCCAGTAGCTTCCATCCCCAGTACCATAGAGAAAAGTGTGCAGTGGTTTAGACTTATCTTCTTTCCTATAGAGATGAGGCAACTTCACAACAGGAAATACCTTACAGAGTAAACTTTGCTCACAAAAAGGTTTTATTGTTTTCCCTTTCTCTGCTTTTGTCTCTGTCTCTCTTCCTTCCTACCACAAAGACATGAGGACCACAAGCCACATGCAGTCCTCAGCTCTGGCTGGGTTCTTAAACCACAGCTAGCAACAGCCCCATACTATGACTGGGAGGGTCTTCCAATAACTCTGCCCATCACTGTGATGGACAGGTCTTTGACTCAAAACTGCCTCATCATGGGCAGGCGAGTCTTAGATGATTCTACCCCTTACTGTGAGCCGCCCATCCAATGACGACTTCTGCTCCCATTCGCCAAGTTTTCCAGCTGAGACCCCCAAACCTTGTGCAATGTAGGAGATGTGTCCTGCTGAGATCCTTGGCCTGTGAATTGTGGGAGCATAGTAAATGACTCTTTTATGTCCATAAGTTTTAGACTAATGTGTTAGGTATCCATAGTAACTGGAATATCATCCTAATGAAAACAGGCTTAATAATAACAGGCCTTCCTAGCGTTTTACACTCATGACTCAGTCTCCAATGTGGCTCATGTTGCTACTCTAACATTATGGAAAGACGAAGTTCCCTGATTAAGAGTCAGAGCCAGCTGAAGGGATTGAAACCAAACCCTTTTCAGTTTTCCTTCCTTTTTACCCCCTTCCCTGCTGTACTGCATGTGGTGACGAGGAGATAGGCCAGTCACACACAGGTGGGGACTTGAGTGTTTGTGTGTACTGTTTTTCTATGATCCAGCTGCCTGGGTTCCATCCCTGCTGTGTCTCCTGTGAGTCGAGAGACCTGGTTAATTTAAGAAATGTTCCTGAGTTTCTGAAGAATTTAGAACAATGCCAGGTATAGCAAGCATCATCAGTGATTCACTCTGATTCACTATGCCCTGGGACCCCACTTCAGAAGGACCTAATCTTGATCAGTTATACCTCTTCCCAGAGGGGGAAAGTACATGAAACCACAAGTAGACATACACTAAGCCTGTACCCTTCCCTTTCCTTCAGAGCATGCTTCGGACCTAATCTGAATGATGTCCCTAACCCAAAGGGCAGAAATATGTGCAGCCACATCAAGACAGGCACCATGCCTGTGCTCTTACCTCAGGGTATCAAGATCCTGAGACTACTTCAACACATGGCACCAAATATGTTGAGTGGTACAAATGTTTACCAAGCCTGGTCCTTCATCCTAAGAGTGAACTGTGCTGTTGGAATTCTCATTCAGAGATCCAGGAGAAGCAAACACTTGGGTTCTTTTTTTTTTTTTTTTTTTGGTTTTTCAAGACAGGGTTTCTCTGTGTAGTTTTGCGCCTCTCCTGGAACTCACTTGGTAGCCTAGGCTGGCCTCGAACTCACAGAGATCCGCCTGGCTCTGCCTCCCAAGTGCTGGGATTAAAGTCGTGCGCCACCACCGCCCAGCTCTTTTTTGATTTTTTGAAACAGGGTTTCTCTGTGTAGCTTTGGAGCCTGTCCTGAAACTCACTCTGTAGACCAGGTTGGCCTCAAACTCACAGAGATCCACCTGCCTCTGCCTCCTAAGTGCTGTGATTAAAGGCGTGCACCACCACTGCCGGGCTCCACTTCAGTTCTTGTATGAGGTGTGGATATATGTACCCCTGCAAGCTTGGGGTGCTCACTAGTATATGCAGTGCCTTCTCTGCTATGGGATGGAGCTGGAGGTTGGAAGAGAAGGGGATATGATAATGGAATGGGAGCAGGGTCAGCTAACCATAGTTGGGTTTTTGCCATAGTTGGTAAATATTGGCAATTTAAAGGATCTAGATTTACAATGAAGACAAACTTCTGGGCATATCTTTGAGGGGTTTTGTAGACTGAGTTAATTGAGCTGGGAAGATCAACCCTAAATGTGCACCTCTGTTCTATGGCTGTGGTCCCAGACTGAATACAAAGCATAAAGAGCCAAGCACCAGCATTCATCTCTCTGCTCCTGACTGTGGATGCACTGCAACCAGCTGCCTCACGTACCTGCCACCATGCCTTCCCCAGGAGGATTTTGTGGAGGTGATTACATCATTATGAATAAGGGGCCCAGAAGACCCTCATTCCTTCCTCCACACAAGGACACAGCAACAAGGTGCTGTCCATGCAGAAGGGAATTCCAAACTGACAGTCTGACTGCACCCAGGTCTTAGACTTCCCAGCTTCAAGAGCTGCTGTGCTGCTTGGATGCTACCCATAGAGTTGTTCTTGCTGAGGTAGCCCAGAGTAGCATGATAAGAGCCACAGGGCTCATATTCACTGCTCTCAACACTGTAGCTAAAGATTTCCTGCCTGACCCACAGTCAGGACAAATCTCTATCACCTGCCAGTCCCACAGCCTCTCAGACCCGACCAAGTAAACACAGAGACTTATATTGGTTTCAAACTGTATGGCCATGGCAGGCTTCTTGCTAACTGTTCTTACAGCTTAAATTAATCCATTTCCATTAATCTATACCTTGCCACATGGCTCATGGCTTACCGGCATCTTCACATGCTGTTTGTCATCGTGGCGGCTGGCAGTGTCTCTGACTCAGTCTTCCACTTCCCAGCTTTATTCTCCTCCTTGTCCCGCCTATACTTCCTGCCTAGCCAATGGACAATCAGTGTTTTATTGACCAATCAGCAACACATTTGACATACAGACCATCCCACAGCACAACACATTAGGCAAGGCATGTCATCCAGTCTGTGGGGTAGGGAAGGACAGCCTTTCCCAGAGAAAAGCAGTGATTACTCTCAATATTCCGGATAAACAAATCTTTTCATCCTTTTTATCCCTTCGTTCCCTGTTCTGTCACAAAACTCTCTAACCTGGGGGTGGCACTTGGGAATATTTTTTTTAAATAATGACTAACTAGGTTATTGGGGGGAAGAGAAAAATTGGATGTCAATGTTTAGTGGTGACAAATGCAATATAAGCAAAAGGAGGATGTCTCATTCCTTTTCACAGACTAAGTTCCAAATATTAGAAAAACAGTCTTTGCACAAGGCCATGAAATAAAGGGGGGGGGGGTTGTTCCCTAAGCTCCTCCATTCAGCACTTGAACCTACAAAAAGAACTAACAAAGGAAGGATGCTTAATAGGAGAAGAGCATATACACTTTATGAGAAACTAAAAGTGTGATATATTACAAACTACTTGTTCTGGATGGTTTTGTGTCAACTTGACACAAGCTACAGTCATCAGAGAGGAGGAAGCCTCAACTGAGAAAATGCTTCCCATGATCTGGCTGCACGCAAGCCTGTAAGGTATTTTCTTAATTCGTGCTCAATAGCGGAGGGCCCAGCACATTACCAGTGGTGCCATCCCTCAGCTGGTGTTCCTGTCCTGACTTCCTTCAACAATGCTATGGAAGTGTAAACCAAATAAACCCTTTCCTCCCTAACTTGCAATTTTGTCATGGTGTTTCTTTGCAGCAGGAAAAACCATAACTGAGACAAGTTGGTACCAGGAGTGGGGTATTGCTTGCTGTTGACAGACACAACTATGTTGTTTGGGGGAGGATTGTGTAAGGCCTATGGAACTTTATGGGGGGGGAAAGCCATTGAGTGTTCAGTGCTTGGTGAACTGTTCTGTAAAAGTATGGAAGATAAGAATGTTGAGCACAATGCAGACAACAGAGGCCTGGCTTGTGAAGTTTCAGAGGGAAGTTTAAAGACTCTATTGGGGCCATTAAGAGTATTAAGAGTCTGTGGCTCTAGTTAGCTGGGGCTGAAGAATCAGCTGTGATTAACAAGATACCAGAACTACTAAAGTGAAATCCTTGTTTTGCTGTATTTGATGCTGGTTGGCTGGAGCAGAGAAATTAGTAATTAAGAAGTGATCAACATTATTGAGGTGAAATCTTCTGGGAAGTGTTTCCTGAGAGTCAGCACACAGAAGCTGTGTTCCAGAGGCATCCAAGGTTGTACATCACACTGGCCACCAAACTTCGCAGTGTAAGAGTCACTCAGATGGTACTGGTTTTGAAGGCATGAAGGGGTCATGGAGAGCAGCTGACTGAGGCTTGGCACTGTGAGAGGCCAGGAGAAGCCATTGATGAATCTACAGCCTCAGTGGCAGTTGAAGGCCCAGGACTGAAGGGGTCAGGCAGAGAAGTTGAGGCTTGACACCATGAAGAGAGCCTATGAGAAGCTATTGGAGAAAGTGCAGCCCAGATGCAGCAGAAGACCCAGCATTTTGGAGATGCCAGTACCATGGGATGACCACCAAGAACAGCAGCAGCAGTGGAGTGGAGCCAGCTGGAGCCTAGAAGACAAGCTATGTGTGCTGCAGAGGGCAGAGCTGGAGAAGTGACCCAAGCCCTTTGGAGGAGCCCAGAAGTTCCTGAGTAGATCTCAGACATTGGACATTGAGTTATTCATGCAGTTGGAGTTTGGTTTTGCTTTGTTCTGATTGTGATGTGCCCTGGTTCTTCCCTCTTGAAATAAGGAAGTATTTAACTTTGATTTCTTTTTTTATAAGAGCCCACAGTTGAGAGATTTCAAACTTTTAAAAAAGAGATTTTGGATTTTTAAAGAGACTGGATGTGTTAAAGGGACTGAACTTTTAATGTGTTTGAATTTGTAAAGACTGTGGAACTTTTAAAGTTATTTATGTTTTTAATGGGAGATCTTGAGGATGAATGAGAAAGGAATGATGGCTTAATGGTGATATGTTTGTGTGTCAAGTCGACAAGAGGTCAGTTGTAGTGGCTAGTTTTAAGTCAACTTGATATAAGCTAGAAACATCAGAGGGAACCTCAACTGAGAAAAATGCCCTCATAAGACCAGGCTGTAGGTGTCCAATAGGGCATTTTCTTAATTAGTGATGAATGGGAAAAAGATCAACCCATTGTGGGTGGTGCCATCCCTGGGCTGGTGGTCCTGGGTTCTGTAAGATAGCAAGCTAAGCAATCCATAATGAGCAAGCCAGTAAGCAGCATCCTCCATGGCCTCTGCATCAGTTCCAGCTTCCAGGTTCCTGCCATATTTGAGTTCCTGTCCTGACTTCCTTCAATGATGAACAACAATATGGAAGTATAAGCCAAATAGACCCCTTCCTCCCCAAGTTGCTTTTTAGTCATGGTGTTTCATTACAGCAATAGAAACCTTAACTAAAATAGTACAAAAGGACTTTATTTAAAAAAAAAAAAAGTTCCTTTCCTGTACCATCTCCTACCCCTTCCCTCCCCACCCCCCCAAAAAACCCAACTATGTTTTTATACTATCAGAGAAAAAATGGGAAATATGTGAAGTAATGTCAAGATAAAGGAAAAACAGCAAGAAAACCACTAGCAGAATGTATTAAGCTGTTGATAATGTATATACATAGACTCCTTTCTACAATAGGAGGTACAGATGTGCCCTTTCAAGCTAGAATATATAAGCATTCAGAGGGTGATGACATGTCTCAGTGGGTAAGGCACTTGCATCTCAAGCTTGGAGCCATGTGTTTGGTCCCTGGAACCCATATAATGGTAGAGAGAGAGAAGAAACTCTACATAAGAGTGCCCCATCCATCCTGTCTCCCATGGAAAGGAGGAAAAGGTCTCTCTCGGGCCTCTTTTATAAGGGGCATTTACTCTAGGAAGGTAGAGCCCTTATGACTTCCTTAAACATCCCAACTCCTGTCATACTTGGGAGCCATGGTTTCATCATGTGAATTTGGAGGGGATACAAACCTTCAGAGCTGAACACTGACATTTTGTGGATGACAAGTGTGAAGTTCAGAGGATTTACTGGCCTTCCTACAATCACACAGTGGGACAGGGACTGAGCTCATATTCCAACCCATCCCAAGTTGTAACCTTCTGTTGAATCCTCTATCCTTACCATTCAAGGAAGAGCTGAAATAGAACACAGCAAATAAGTGCTAAAAGAAAGGTAATGTGCTGATGATTCAGCTCTCTTTAGATAGCTCTCTTAGATTGCAGAGCTCCAGAAGACACCTAGAAGAAGCAAGAAGCTAGTTTGAATGATATTATTACCAGGATTTCTGCCTTGCCCTGGTCTCCCTGATCCTTGTGATCTCTGCCAAAAGAACTCAAATAAGACACCAGACTGTAGTGTAGAAAATACAGTTCATTACAGAGCAAACTGGGCCATCCTCAATAGATGAGAGTGGACAATGGCCAAAGGGGCTATTGGGCCCATCTATATGCTTGGTTAGACTTTATACTATTTCTTAAAGTTTCTGGAAGAGACAGTTTTCTGCTTGGGTGATTGACAGTCCCATTTGGATTAACTCTGACAATGTTATGTCTTTGTTCTTTACTAGAAAGCCCCTGGCTGGAGAGTAATCTTATGATCTTTGGGTAAGAATGTCATGTCTCCCTCCAAGGCCAGAAAATGACTCAGAGCCCATTCTTTGACTAGTAATCAGAGTCCTATTGTTCCAGTTCCTAGCAGACAAGGTGCTAATGAGGAAGGGGTCCATCCCAGTGACCTTCAAACCTGCTAATACCTGACCACCCACCCAGCCAGCAATATAAGACCAGGATGTGAGTAGAGGAGCAGGAACCAGACTGTGGGATGAGAGTGGAGTAAGAAACAGTGGAGAAGTCCTGGTGAAGAGGTTATATCAACCTTTGAGGTTCAGATGAGCCTGCATCTTCTCTCCACATCTCTCTTCATCTTTTGATTACATTTAGATCAGGTTGTACCCCATACTGAACAAAACAGTGGTTTCTCAGTCTGTGTCTAGCCTAGGAGACTCCAGTTTACAAGTAGCTTTTGATTCCATTTTGAGGGAGAAGAGTCAATACAGCCTGTGAGTGGATCCACAAATTGCACCAGCTGCCAGACACTACCAATCCAGCACAGACTAATAAATGACTAATTCATGAGACTAGAAAGGAAGCCACCCTGTAAGTTTATTGTGGGGAACTGAAACTGTAGAAGCACATGGGTATATTAAAATCATACACAAGAAAATGAGGTCCAAGAACTTATCAGACACACCAGATGAGGAAAAGGTTTAACTCCCTGACCTGGACCCCATAAAGGATAGACACCTAACACTGTGATGGCATGACCCCATACCAGCCTATCATCACACCTGGTATGTGTGTGAGGGACCAGCTTGCTTCAGAACCCAGCTGTTGATGCAGACCACTCAACTGCCTGCCTGCCGTCCACTCACCTGTCTGGATCTGACCCACCATCTCTTGTACATCTCATCTCCTGTCCTGGACCTGGTTTGGCCTTTCACTTCTCAGCTGAATTGTGTCATTTTGCTCTCAGACCTGTCTCTAGCAGCTCCACCAGGAGTCCTGGCAGCAGTTTGTTCCATACTGGTCTAGTTATTTATCAATAGGACTCTTTCACAGCCCACTCTGAAACCTCTTGATCTCTGTGATAGCCACTTTAACTTTTCTCATTCTATAATCCATATACACATATCCTCACTATATGCTGTGTGAGATGAGAATTAATATCAGTAATTAAGACTGGAAAAAAAATAACTTGCATTTGCCTTGGCCAGGCCACCAAAACAGATGGATTTTTTTTTTTTGATCATTTTGCTATCATTGAAACAGCCTTGTGAATTGATCATTGTTCAATAAATTCTGACACTGTGAGATGATGCATACTTACTCTGTGCTTCTGGCATAGCATGCTCATGACAAGCGGGTGCAAACAAAAGGCCATGAAGACCTTTGCAGCTTTCTTCTTCTGCTATACATGGGACAGCATTGGCTTCCTTCTAAACTAGTAAACTTCCTAATGGCCAGGACGGGGTCTAACTTACCACTTCCTCGGACACCACAACTCTACTGTCTGCCAGTTGAGAATTCTTCCTCAAATAATTTCCCCTGTAGGCAAGGAGAGCTGCCCTTGACTAGAGAAAACTTTTATTTATTTTGAAGAGGGGTGGAGCGGGGCTCCTCCTGGGAGGATAAAGGGAAAGGGTTTTAGTGGGGGCTTGTAGTTATTTGTAGAATGGAAGGCAGTCTTCTCATCAACTCAGGATGTTCCTTGGCACTTAAAAGCAATGCCATTTACTTACAAATTACAGTGGTCTTGATGCAAATGAGCCACTCCAGGACAGTTTCCTCTTTCCAAGATTAGCTAAGAAGTGTTGGGGAAATTGACCAAGGATGCAGAATGCTGAACCTGACCTGAGGTCTATAAAAATCAAGCTCCTGGTTTAATTATTCCCATTTCTGAAGTAAGAGGCAATTAGAACCCAGCAAGCCGGCAGGAGGAGGATTTTGCTTTGATTTATGTGGCTTCAAAGCCAGTACAACAGGAGAGGGCATTTGACCTGGCAGGTTGATGAAGCTGCTGAGAGCAGAGACAGCATCCCAGGCTAGACTCAAGCCCAGACACCCAGGAGAACTGGGGAGAACCACTGCGTCTCTTTGCCCTGCCTTCCTCTGATAGACAGAGAGAGCTATCCCTGCCCTCTTTATGAGAAGTCTGGGAGGGAATATTAATCCAGTGACTGGTCTTCAACAATTTGAAATTTTAAAAGTGCTTCTGCATGCATTATTTCATTTGATCTCCACCAGACTGTACAGTGGGAGCTATTAACATCTGCATTTTCAGGAGGAAAACTAAAGTTTGTAGAGGTTAAGTTGCCCAAGTCACACAATCAATTAGTAATGGTGGCATCCTGCTTCCAGCTCCAAATCCCATTAGGCTTCCTTCCCCCACAGATAACATGGGATGAGGAGATTAGACAGCCATAAATCATGATAGCAAACTCACACTATTCCTTAAGGGCCCAGCATGGCTCAAAGAGCTGTCTTTATGCCAGTTCATTTTGTTTTGCCAATAGCCCCATAAGATCATTATTAGTCTACTTTCCAATGAGGAAACTGAGTCATGATAGTCAGGAAGACTGGTTCAGAACACATGTTCTGAAGCCCCAGCAATTACTTTGCTGATTTTATATGACTGAGCAGGAGATGAAACTTAGTACTGGCATGTATTGTAGTGGCTGTTGAGATCAGGTTGTGCCCTGACCTATGTTACTACACATAGTGTAAAACTGTGTTTTCTCAAACCGTGGCTTGTCTGAGAAATTCCACTTTATCAGATTTTTACTCCATTTTGAGGATGGAGGCTGATTCTGCATCTGGGTAGACATGTAGACAATGCTATCTGTCTGGTCCCACTCACAAGACAGATTGTCAGAAAGAATACCGCTTTATAAGGCATTGGGAACTAAGGAGCACGTGATCATATTGGCATCAAGCTAGAAACCCTTCCTGAGAACTTCCAGGCTCACCAGACTGAGAAAATATGCTCATGTGACCCTCAAGTCCATCGCTAGAGGACTGACATGAGCTTTGGGTTTAAACTCAGGAAGAATTATGGCAGGAAAGCCATGTCCTTATTGCTTGAGGGGAGCAACCTGATTCCTACAAGCCTGTTACAGTTTTAGGGTACAGTCTCACTAACATAGAGAACAACCCTCATTTAGGGGTGACCTGTCAGCCCACCAATGCTTGAGGGTAGTGTCAGTCCTTGTCAAAAAGATTTCCAATCAGCCCCATTGTTCCTGGAATCCAAGGTAACTCAGGTTTAGGTGTCTTTTGGGGTCTGAACAGGACACTGTAAACACTGACAGTCAAATGTCTAAAGGAGACAGATATAAAATGAAGGTAGAGATGCCAGGCTTTACTCTGCCTTCAGTTGTCTTGTGGGCCCAAGTGAGGAGCTGGTGCTTTTTTGCAACAGTCGTTTCTAAGTGCCTGCCTTAGATGATCTAGCATTGAGAATATAAGGCTGAGCCTCTCGCCTGTAGTAAGGACCCTGCCTCTTTTCCTTGGCTGGCAGAATACCATGAGTGTGGAGAAATGTAATGTTATGGGGACCAAGAGCCACACTTATCCTGGGCCTTTAGTAGCCACTTGCTTTCAACCTCTGAACATGACTTTCTTGTGACTGTTGGGGAGTTAGGGGAAAATGCCCCTAACCTGCATGGACCTTGAGACTCCATCAACCCTAAACCTAAGAATGATAGAAGATAACATCTGCAACATCTGGAGAAGAATCTCTCACTTCCCTGCAGCCAGTCTACATAATCCCCAAGCAATGTGCTCTTGGTTAATGTATATGTTTATGGCCTTATTTGTTCTGTGGCTTTGATAGTCGATATAACCTCTTTTATAGCACATGTCTGTTGGTGTAACTTGAGTCCATGCCCTTCTTCCTCAGCCTCTGCCCCTTTCCTGCTTCCCAGCTACCCAAATCTTGGAAGTTCCTCAAAGGAGCTACAGCCTTGTCCACATCCATGCGCCATCACACTTAGTTTTTTTCTTCCTCTTCCTCTGTTGAGCACCTTGAATTTTGAAGATCAGAACTTTGGCACTGGAGTCCTAACAAGCTTAGTTCAACTGATTTTCCTCAATTAAAGAAACAGTTAATGGTGAAAGACAGAGAAAGAAGATAGCTTAGTCATAAGGTACTTGCCTTGAAAGCAGGAGACTTGAGCTCAGTCCCTCAAACCCATGTAAAATCAAAATGTCTGTAGTGCATTCTTATACTCCTACTGGAAAAGCTGAGATAGGAAGACACTAGGACTCACTGGCCAGCTAGCCTAACCCACTTGGAGAGCTCCAGGAGAGAGATCCTGACTCAAAAAAAAGTGGAAAAAGTAAACAGTACCTCAGAAACATCTGACATTGACATTGTCCTCTGATTTATACACACACACACACACACACACACACACACACACACACAGAAAAGAATGCTCTAGCACACACATCTGTCCCTATATACACATGAGCATGCATACACACACACACACACACACACACACACACACACACACACACACAAAGAGAGGTGTACTTCAGTTTACGGCTGTTCACTGCTGCTCTAGGGACTATTGTGAGGCAGAACATCATGGTGTGGAGTATGTACGGGAGCCAGCTACTTACCTCATGTTAGATTAGAAGAAAAGAAAACCAGGAAGGACCAGGACCCCATGTCCCCTCCAAGGGCATACTCCTGTGATTGACTTCCTTACATTGGACTCCAGCTCCCATCACACCCCAGCAGCACCAAAGTCTGGTGACCAATCCTTTAGTACATGGCCATTGGGGAGCATTTAAGACACAGGGCTAAACAGGCTTGTATAATTGGTTGGCTGGTTGGTTGGTTGGCTAGTTGAGGGGTTTGTTTGTTTGTTTGTGGTGCTGGGGAATCAAATCCTGGACTTCACATATGTAAAGCAAGTCTTTCATTATTCAGACATACCCAAGAACCTTTGCAGCTTTTTGCTTAAGTTAAATCATGGGTAAATTATAGCTCATGACCAAAGAACTATCTAATAAAATAATCTGTAATTAGGTTCTTCCAATTTGCAAGCTTCCTTTATGCCTTTACAGTAGGATTTGAAACTAATTCCATCCTCTGTGAGGCAGACAGAATTGAGAAATCAGAGTTCATAGGCTTAACTGCCTAGTTGGATCTGCTCAGTCCTTTCAACACTGGCATGTGCTCCTTAACTAACTATTAAGCATTTAGTCCACAGTGGATGGCCTGGTCCAGTCCATTTTCTAGAATCTTAAGTTATATCACATATTTGTTTCCCCTTCCCCGTTGCCCAGACCCTGAGTACGGTTCACTTCAGTCATGTGCCAGGCTTATTCCTAATCCCAATGTCACCTGTCCTGGGACCAGCAAGATGGCTCAACAGGTGAAGACTCTTAGTGCCCAGTGTGACAAACTGAACTGGATCACATGGTGGCATGTGTGTTATATATGTATATACATACATATTGCACACATACTTAAAAAATTTAATTACCTGTCTTTCCTATCTCTTCCACAATGACAGCACATTTAGTACTGCCTTCTATTCCAAGTGTTTATCTATTCTTTTCTTTCATAAGATCTGAATGCAATTTTAATGCTTCCTTCGACACGTGTACACACACAGGGGCACATGCATGCACATGTGTATAGACACAGGCTTTTCCCTCTTGCTTTAGGGTAAGAAGAGTTCAGTTATCAGAAGCACAATGGCTAGCAGGAAAAAAAGAAATGTTCCTAGTTCATCTCGGGGAAGGTCACCTTGCTGTCTGAGTGGGAAATTGATTTCTCCTAATGCAGCAAAGAAAAAGCCAAAAAAATAAGTTGGATTGTTGACATTTAAAAAAAAACTAACAGGTTGGACATAAATATTCTTCTGCATGTTTTCAGAGGCTCTAGCCAAAGCATCTTAATGAAGACTGGCTCAGGGAGGGCTGGGGTGCTCCAAGCCTGGACAGGAAGACAGCAGGAATGATGGGGAGATCATAAAAGGTACCAACACATCCAGTGCTGGAGGCCGACCATAGGGTCCCGACCTCCACTGCTTTCTCCTAGTGTCCTGAGCTGGTCATCCCACGGAGATTCTGCTGGAAACCCAGACAGCCATGTGAGGGCCATGGAGGGGAGAACAGAGAAGCTCATAGAGAACCTTCGTATAGCTGAGGTTTGGAAGCTACACGTCAATGTGTGTATTGCTCTCTGCAGAAATGACATGTAGCCTTGAATAAACTGGAGCTTGGAACCACAGGCCTGTATGCTTCCCAAACAAGCATATTTCTATGCCTCATAAAAGTTCTGGGTGGACCGGCAGCCCCTGACCACACTCAAGACGATGCTGACTCTGTCACTCTGACCCTGTGCTGCTTCTCCTGTCCCTCAGGAGGGTGGACCCAACACTGTCCTCACATCACTGTTGCCAACCCAGCAGTTCCTACAGACAGTAGCTGCTTGAGCCTGAAGGCAGCAAGGGAGATAGAGTTACCTGGCAACTTAATGCCCAAGTGTGTTACCAAGGGAAGTCACCTACACTTGTTGGAATTTGGTTTCTTTAGTTGCTGTTTTAGTTTTTGGTTTCTGTTTTTGAGACAGGGATCCACATAACACAAGCTACCCTCCAATTTTCTCTGTAGCTAAGGATGAATTAAAATGTCTGATTTTACCCAAGTGCTGAGGTTTCAGGCATGTGCCATCTTGCCCAGTTTATGTGGTGTGCGGGAAGGAACATGGGGCCTCATGTATGTTAGACAGGCACTGTACCAGCTAAGCTACCTCCCCCACCCAAACGTCAATTTCACTCCTAAAAATGAAGTTAATCACATTCCTACTGCTTTAAAGATGGTTGTGACAAGAGAGTGAGCAGAGTCTCTGTCTGTCTGTCTGTCTTGGTATTAGAGCTCCTAAGCCAGAGAGAGCCCTGAGGAAGACTGGGATGGACCTCTGCCCATATCCCATCTGCAAGCAGGTGAGAACTCAGTGCCGTGTAGTATCCTTATGCCTTGTTCTTTTAAAATGCCAGAGGGCTCACAGGGGTGGGATTGAGTGCTCACAAGCCCAGGGTCATTTTGTCTCTCTATGGCATCCTTCTGTGAAGGGAAGAGGAGAAGAGGTACTTACTAGAACATGCTCAAATGCTTCTCTGTCACCACTGCCCCTGCTCAGGCCTCCAGAGAGGGTGTAGGGGTACATGACATGTCCTAGCAGATGCTAGCTTGGATGCTGTGTCACCATATAAATGCACTAGGTCCCCTTGCCTTTCAGCTCAGCACCCCCAGGAGAGTGAAGGCCCTGACAAGGTCCTTGGGTCAACCTCTACCTGTCAGCCATGCTCTTACTGTTCTCCAGCTGGGAATCCTAGGCTAGAGATGTAGGCATCCACCAGGCATCAGAGCTTCCAATTTACAGCTCAGAACAAGGAGCCCTATTAATGCAGCTCCCTTTATTCCACCGCAAATCGCAGCTACATTTAACACATCCGTGATCAATGTTCTCTCTATCTGCCAACTGCAGCCCCCGAATGGAAGGCCTGGCAATTCAAGGGGAAGCTCGGATGCTGCTCAGTATTCAAACGCTGATCTCTTCCACTGGCTTCCTTTCAGAAGTGCCCTCCATGCCCATGGAGGCGGGGCCCAGCATCTGTGCCCTGGCTCAGAGAAGCCTTCCAGCCACGCTGCTGGGAGAAGTTTGGCTTCCCTCCAAGAAGGAACAAGTTTAGATGGGACAGAATCATCTATGCCAGTTACCTGGTGACAGCACCTGACTTTCGTGAAGCCTAGAAAAATGAAAAACAGTCTGCAAGGCCATGGGATGAGGTTGTCCTGAGATAAGGAAGAGGTAGGTATAGGTGTGTGTGGGTGTGTGTGTGCGTGTGTGCGTGTGTGTGTGTGTGCATGTGTCTGTCTGTCTGTCTGTGTGCTCATTGGTATGGAAGTGGGTATATCATATGAATGTGGAAGCCAGAGGTCAACCCTGGGTATCATTCCTCAAAAGCAATCCCCCTTGTGTTTCTGTGACAGGATTTCCCACTGTCTTGGAGCTTGCTCATTTATCTAGGCTGACCAGCTAGCTAAGTTCTAGAGATCTTCCTCTTTCTCCCCCAGCTGAAGGACTATAAGCATGGAGCATCATGCCTTACTATTTTTTTTTAAGTACATTAGTTTCAGAGACCAAAAACAGGTCCTCACGCTTGTGTGGCAAGGACTTTACCAGCTGAGCTATCTCCTCATCCCTAAAATAAATTTACTTGGGGCCCCATGCCTATAATTCTAGGCTAAGGTAAGAGGATCACCAACAGTCTGAGGCCAGCCTAGGCCTGTCTCAAACAAAACAAACCAACAAACCAGCAAGTCTTCTTGCAGAGTCCCTTCTAGAGGCCAGGCATTGTGCCAAGCAGGAACTGCGGAAGCAGTTAGGAAACGTGTTTTCTACTCTAAAGGAGAAGAGATGGGGGAACAAAAGAAATTAAAAATTCC